>NC_058080.1:487757961-488112269 GCF_014858855.1 Bufo gargarizans | reverse complement strand
TGGTTTTTGAAAGGCAGATTTCACTTGGATAATTTTAAGTTGCCATACCACATTTGAAGACCCCCTGATGCACCCCTAGAGTAGAAACTCCAAAAAATTGACCCTATTTTGAAAACTACACCTCTCAGGGTATGCAAAACTAATTTTAGAAACTTTGGTAACCCTTTAGGTGTTTCACAAAAATTTATGGAAAAAGTAGATGAAATTTCACTTTTTGGCAGAATCTCCATTTTAATCCATTTTTTTACGATAACAAAGCAAGGGTTAACAGCCAAACAAAACTCAATATTTATTACCCAGATTCTGTAGTTTAAAGAAACATCCCATATTTGGTCGTAAACTGCTGTACGGGCACACGGCAGGGCGTAGAAGGATAGGAACGTCATATGGTTTTTGGAAGGCAGATTTCACTTTGAAGACCCCCTAATGCACCCCTAGAGTAAAAAATCCAAAAAAGTGACCCTATTTTGGCAACCACAGGATAAGGTGGCAGTTTTTTAGTACTATTTTGGGGTATGTATGATTTTTGGTTGCTCTATATTAAACTTTTTGTGAGGCAAGCTAACAAAAAAAGCTGTTTTGGCACTTTTTATTTTTTGTTTTTTACAATGTTCATCTGACAGGTTAGATCATGTGCTATTTTTATAGAGCAGGTAGTTACGGGTTGTTTGTTTTAGTTTTACATAATAAAGCATTTTTTAAAAAAAAATTATTTTTTTGTGTCGCCATATTCTGAAAGCCATAGGTTTTTTAGTATTTTAGTGACTGTCTTATGTAGGGGCTCATTTTTTTTTCGGTATGAGAGGACAGTTTGATTGGTACTATTATAGGATTCATATGACTTTTTGATTGCTTGGTATTATACTTTTTGTGATGTAAGGTGATGAAAAATTGCTTTTTTTATACCGTTTTTATTTATTGTTTTACGATGTTCACCTGAGGGGTTAGTTCATGCGATATTTTTATACAGCAGGTTCTTATGGATGCGGCGATACTTAATACGTATCCTTTTTTTTTCATTAAAGTTTTACACAATAACAGCATTTTTAAAACAAAAAAAATAATGTTTTAGTGTCTCCATATTCTCAGAGCCATATTTTCTTTTTTTGCCCAATTGGCTAATTTTTTGCAGGATCAGGTAATGGTTTGATTGGTACTATTTTGGGGGGCATATGCCTTTTTGATCGCTTGGTGTTGCACTTTTTGTGATGTAAGGTGACAAAAAAATGATTGTGTTAGCACAGTTTTTATTTTATTTTTTTCTACGCCATTAAGGTGAGGGGGTAGATCATGTGATATTTTTGTAGATCCGGTCGTTATGAACTTGGCAATACCCAATATGTCTGGTTCTCTTTTTTTTTTTTTTTTTTTTTACAATTTTTGTGTTTTACAAACCGGATTCCAAAAAAGTTGGGACACTATACAAATTGTGAATAAAAACTGAATGCAATGATGTGGAGGTGCCAACTTCTAATATTTTATTCAGAATAGAACGTAAATCACGGAACAAAAGTTTAAACTGAGAAAATGTACCATTTTAAGGGAAAAATATGTTGAATCAGAATTTCATGGTGTCAACAAATCCCCAAAAAGTTGGGACAAGGCCATTTTCACCACTGTGTGGCATCTCCCCTTCTTCTTACAACACTCAACAGACGTCTGGGGACCGAGGAGACCAGTTTCTCAAGTTTAGAAATAGGAATGCTCTCCCATTCTTGTCTAATACAGGCCTCTAACTGTTCAATCGTCTTGGGCCTTCTTTGTTGCACCTTCCTCTTTATGATGCGCCAAATGTTCTCTATAGGTGAAAGATCTGGACTGCAGACTGGCCATTTCAGTACCCGGATCCTTCTCCTACGCAGCCATGATGTTGTGATTGATGCAGAATGTGGTCTGGCATTATCTTGTTGAAAAATGCAGGGTCTTCCCTGAAAGAGATGACGTCTGGATGGGAGCATATGTTGTTCTAGAACCTGAATATATTTTTCTGCATTGATGGTGCCTTTCCAGACATGCAAGCTGCCCATGCCACACGCACTCATGCAACCCCATACCATCAGAGATGCAGGCTTCTGAACTGAGCGTTGATAACAACTTGGGTTGTCCTTGTCCTCTTTGGTCCGGATGACATGGCGTCCCAGATTTCCAAAAAGAACTTTGAATCGTGACTCGTCTGACCACAGAACAGTCTTCCATTTTGCCACACTCCATTTTAAATGATCCCTGACCCAGTGAAAACGTCTGAGCTTGTGGATCTTGCTTAGAAATGGCTTCTTCTTTGCACTGTAGAGTTTCAGCTGGCAACGGCGGATGGCACGGTGGATTGTGTTCACTGACAATGGTTTCTGGAAGTATTCCTGATCCCCTTCTGTGATTTCCTTTACAGTAGCATTCCTGTTTGTGGTGCAGTGTCGTTTAAGGGCCCGGAGATCACGGGCATCCAGTATGGTTTTACGGCCTTGACCCTTACGCACAGAGATTGTTCCAGATTCTCTGAATCTTCGGATGATGTTATGCACAGTTGATGATGATAGATGCAAAGTCTTTGCAATTTTTCGCTGGGTAACACCTTTCTGATATTGCTCCACTATCTTTCTGTGCAACATTGTGGGAATTGGTGATCCTCTACCCATCTTGGCTTCTGAGAGACACTGCCACTCTTTTTATGCCCAATCATGTTGCCAATTGACCTAATTAGTGTTAATTGGTCTTCCAGCTCTTCGTTATACTCAAATTTACTTTTTCCAGCCTCTTATTGCTACTTGTCCCAACTTTTTGGGGATTTGTTGACACCGTGAAAATTTAAATCAACGTATTTTTCCTTTAAAATGATACATTTACTCGGATTAAACGTTTGATCTGTCATCTACGTTCTATTACAAATAAAATATTGACATTTGCCGTCTCCACATCATTGCATTCAGTTTTTATTCACAATTTGTTTAGTGTCCCAACTTTTTTGGAATCCGGTTTGTATTTTGGGATTTTTTTTTTACTTTAAACTATTTTTTTATTTTTGTCCCACTCTGGGACCTCAACTTCTGGGGTCTGATTCCCTTTTTAATGCATTACAATACAACCTGTATTGTAATGCATTGGCTGTCAGCTTTTATGCTGACAGCCTGCCTGTGAGACCCAGCCTAAGGGTCCTTAAGTGGTTAAACGTAAGCCAACGTAAATAAATAAATAACCACATAAATAATTTATGTAGAGACGCCCTGACACAGAGTTTGGACTAGTATTTCAGGTGTTTTCAATGAGATATCAAATGCTATATGTATCCTCTGGATGATATAAGACGTGTTGTACAGTTTAGAGCTTATTCCCCCTCTCTACAAAAAAACCCTGTGGTGAACATTTGTTAAGACCAATGTTTTAGACGTCGGTCTTAATAAAGGCCCTGCACTGGGGGAGGATCCGCTGAAGGTATGAAGAGGCGTAGGCATCTCCATAACTTCGGCGCATCCAGCGCCAGTTCTAAATGTAAGGGGGAGGATCCGCTGAAGGTATGAAGAGTCGTAGGCATCTCCATAACTTCGGCGCATCCAGCGCCAGTTCTAAATGTAAGACAGCTTCCTTGCTGTCTTACATTTAGACCATTTTCTATGCCTAAAACAGATGTAGAAAATGATGAATGAGATGGGCCGGTAGGCCCCTCCCCACCCACGCCATGACCACAATTTTAGACCTGGTGGGAGCGGGGCGAAGTCGCAGATAGCGCCGGTACTAACTGAGGCGTATTTCAGCATACTAAATTACCCCCTGTATTTCTGTTAAAATGTAAAAAAATTTATAAAAGGAATGTCCTTGTAGGTAGTTGCTTTTGATGTTCTGCAGCAGCTGCTGCTGTGTTATAGGGCAGTAATTGCAACTGGAAAGTACTGCCAGACACACCCAGCCTCAGCTCCTCACTTCTTACTACCTGGCTGACAGCTTTCCCTTTCTAGCCTTCCCTTTGATGCCCCTGACAGTAGACTAGAAGCTTGATTGTGACTGTACACTGTCTCTGAGATCGTTTTCTGTCAGACTCTGCAAGACCCAGCCCAACACAGAATGACATTCTGCAAGGATACCTCCCTGCCTGCTGCAGCACTGATTGGCTCATCCAGGCTTTCTGTCGGCCTGTGAGCCAGTTAGGGAAAGCCTTCCTCCTTACTCCCATCCTCTGCACCGGCTCCTCAGGAGCCCACTGCACTAGGCCTGCACTATCATTATTGTCAGCTGTTTAACTGCTTAGATGCTGCGGTCAATAGTAACCATGACATCTAAGCATGTAGACAGAGACAGGGGACTCCCTCTGACACTACATCTTCCATTGTGCAATGCAATCATGTGATGCAGCTGGGTTTTTCATGGCAGTCATGTTTAATGAAGGTCCCTGTTTCTACTGCATGCATCATGCCCTCATAAGATACCTGATAGGTGTTATGCTGACAGGTATAATACACTACAATGTAGAAATATTGCAGTGTACTGTATAAGTGTACTATACCGAGTTGTTCACAAGACTGCAGAACTGAATTTAACGTGTAGCAGACACCTCAGGGACTTACAGTAGGACCTAACTGTTTAACAACTGGATCGTTGCAAGAATAACATTTTGGTTTTGTGTGTTTCCTGATCAGTCTGTGTTCTTGAATCGAGTCCTAGAGTCAGCTGCCAAGTACACCAGGACAATCCCAGGAGGTCCACATCCCTGCATAGTGGTTAAAGGGTGAATACCAGGGAGGCGCCAAAATAATGCCCTTGGGGTTTGGCCCAATGTCAAACGGGGTACTAGGCACAGTGGTTCCACACTACCACTGATACTTCTTGATCTGTAATCAGTGGATCCATAACACAATCAAGTCCTAGTGGGACTAATGTAAATAAAATTTAATATATAAAATATTATTTTTTTTTAAGAATAATCTTTCAAATGCTTTATTTTGTATAAAAAATAAAAAGTACACATAATTGGTATTGCCATAACAACATGTACTAATAAACTCATGTGTTATTTATCCCAAATAAAAAACAATGTAATAAAAAGAAAAACTCAAGAACTACCAAATACAGTAATACCAGAATTGTTTTTTTTTTTTGTTCGGCTCACCTACCTCCCAATTAAGGGAATGGAAAGATATCAACGAGTCAAATATACTCTAAAATGGTTCCAATAAATCTACAGCTCAACCTACAAAAAACAAACCTTAGTACACTAGATACAGTATGTACCCCTAAATGATGGCATTAAAAGTTACAACTCATCCTGCAAAAAACAAACCATATGACTACAGCAACATCGAAGTAAAAAAGTTATGGCTTTCGGAATAAAGAAATAAAAACTAAGACAATCACTTCATTCTTATCGCCTAACCAAATCCTTTAGACCCTTAAATTTTTTTCATATTTTATTTTTCAGCCTTGTGCTGAAATAAAAAAAAAGGTTTTCTTCCACGAATCTGCACTCAATGTCCTATAATAAGAAAGTGAAAGTAGAATTTTTGAAACTTTTGCTAATTTATTAAAAAGAAAATCCTAAAATGTTGCATAGACATAAGTATTCAGACCCTTTGCTATGACACCTGAAGTTTAGCTCTGGTGGGCCTCCCATTTCTTTTGATCACCTTTGAGATGTTTCTACACCTTGATTGGAGTCCACTTCTGGTAAATTTAGTTGATTGGACATGAAATGGAGAGACACAGCACTGTCCATATAAGGTCTCACAGTTTATATTGCATATCAGAACAAAAACCAAGCCATGAGGGGGAATGAACTGCCTGTAGAGATCATAAGAGAAGAAGAGACCGGCGCTCCATAGTGTAAACCATCCTCAAATGGTGATGCTACCTAGGAATTTCTAAGTGCACACCAGATCAATGAAAAAACATCTATACCGAAAATGAACTGAGACTAAACAGGTTTAACATCAAAATATATATATATGTACTTTATTAAATGCAAATTACATAGATAAAAAAGAGAACATGATACATCAGATAAAAAAGTGGACTACACCTGAGGAGGTATTACAAAGTATACATGTAGACGGGAACAAAGGGAACAGAAGTGAAAAAAGTTTATCTGGCCCAATGCTGTGCATACACCTGTGTCCACAGTTGATATGTTTGTATATATACGCATATGTAACACCCAGCAGGACTAAAGTGCAAGTGCATATTATCAATTAAATCCCCATATCAACAAGTAGCCACTTTTTGTTAAACCTGTTTAGTCTCAGTTCATTTTCGGTATAGGTGTATTTATGTACACTGAGTGGGTTTTTTACTTTAGGGTCTTACCTAAGTACAGTATTTGTAGCTCTATGTGAATTTTGTATTTTGTAACCTGTATATATTAATCAAAGAAGAAACATGCACATCAAAGATATGTGTAGATATCTTTCAACATCAGCATCCCACATGCAGTATAGGCTGCTGCTCCCTCCGCGTGAATCTGGGCTTTGTTAAACACAATGAAAAGTTGAGAAGAACAGCAAAAACACTGCCAATCCAGTAGAATAAAACTTTTATTAAAACAAAAAAGAGAGAATACTGTATGACACATTTCAACAGTGATCTACTGGCTTTGTCTGATACAAATGAACACATGAATTAATCATACAGACAGGAACAGGAAGTGTCATCAAATGGGCAGGAATACAAGTGGAAAGGTCGCAGATTTAAAATGGGTTATAATCAGATGAACAACATTGAAGATAAAGTCATGGAAAAAAATTACAATCAATAGTGACAAAATAATACAAATATGCAGAAACAGAAAATGTACAGCAACTAGATATATACAAATTACAATAGATCTGAAAAAAAATATTATAGTATAGTGTCATTTTTTTCAGATTTATTGTAATTTAAACATTTATATATACAATTGCTGTACATTTTCTGTTTCTGCATGTTATGATGTTTAAGATGAGTTCATTAAAGGCAATGAGTCATCAGAAACACGGCCACTGGGAGTAATAATTGAGACTTCCTGTTCTGTAACGGTAACTTTTCAGTAGTTATCACATTACTATCATAAGCAGAATTATAATGACAGATATCACCTATTAATAGATAACACATGATCCACCATTTAAAAAAAAAAACTGTTTAGTTGTAAATTTGTTTTTAACGTTAGTAAGCTAGTAGACTGCATGGGGAAAATGGTCTAAATCACATACAGATGCAGCAGGGTTAGCACTCCAGCTCTTAACTCAAATTTCTTAACTCATTGCGTTATCCTGAGACAAAAGCCATTGAAAAGCAATTGAAGGTGTTTGCTTAGATTAGATAACACAACTCATAAATCTCAGAAAACAGGAGTGTTAACTCTACTCCATCTATAGGATCATCTGAAGTTCTCACCAAAAATGTCTGCTTAAAGCGTTTGATCTATCATCTTGACTACTACGTTTCTGTAAATGGCTAGCTACATCTGCAACAAATTGAAATACTTTGAAGAGACTACTATTCATTGTCAAAGGCAGTTTGGTGGTGAGTTTCTAACCCAAAGTCTATTTTCACACCAAACTTCTGATCCATATGACAACCAGAAGAAAAGATCCTTTTTGCATGTAATGAAATTTCAAACCACTAGTATATAATTGGTGGTTTATGTTTGCTGGCGAGGATATGACACACTAATATGGACACTAGTTTGCTCCCGGTTGGGTGATGCATGTTAGTAACATAGTACATACGGCCGAAAAAAGACATTTGTCCATCCAGTTCGGCCTGTCATCCTGCAAGTTGATCCAGAGGAAGGAAAAAAAAAAACTCACCATCACCACCTCCTCAGGCAGAGAGTTCTATAGTCTCACTGCTCTTACCATAAAGAATCCTTTTCTATGTTTGTGTACAAACCTTCCTTCCTCCTGACGCAGAGGATGTCCCCTCGTCACAGTCACAGTCCTGGGGATAAATAGATGATGGGAGAGATCTCTGTATTGTCCCCTGATATATTTAGACATAGTAATTAGATCTCCCCTCAGTCGTCTTTTTTCTAAAGTGAATTACCCTAATTTTGATAATCTTTCAGGGTACTGTAGTTGCCCCATTCCAGTTATTACTTTAGTTGCCCTCCTCTGGATCCTCTCTAACTCTGCTATGTCTGCCTTGTTCACTGGAGCCCAGAACTGTACACAGTACTCCATGTGTGGTCTGACTAATGATTTGTAAAGTGGTAGGACTATGTTCTCATCACGGGCATCTATGCCCCTTTTGATGCAACCCATTAACTTATTGGCCTTGGCAGCAGCTGCCTGACACTGGTTTTTGCAGCTTAGTTTGCTGTTCACTAAAATTCCTAGGTCCTTTTCCATGTCAGTGTTACCGAGTGTTTTACCATTTAGTATGTTGTTAAACTAAATGTCATTGTGGGTGGCATGCCACTGCCAAGTGCCACCAATAGTGTTGATCTAAGTTCCTGGCAACTTTTGAGATAAGTTTCTGTCAGTGCGAGCTATGAATAATGATATAAATAAAGCTGAAGCATATTGACAGTTAAAATATTAAAAATGTTATAAGAGGATAGACCATATTCCCACACCCCATTTCAAAGTATAGTTTGATTAAATTTTGAGTCAAGCTTTTACATCTGGCATTATCCCCCAATCTACACAAATCTCACGAAGGTACACAAATCTCTTCAAAGACCACCTGGCTATTGTTTCCGGATGTGTTAGCTTCTGTGAACCAGTATGCAGATTTTTGGATTATTGTCTCAAACCTTGTTTGGAAAGTTTACCTTCCTTTGTATGTGATTCTACCGAGGTCCTCAAACGAATTGAAGGCATCAATATGGAAGAGTCCCTCTACCCTTGTATTAATCATGGAGTTGAAAGCTGATAATTCTACTTGCTAATGAGGAATTTGGAACATGAGATGGTGGATTTACTGGATTTTGTACTTTCCTACAATTATTTTTTGTTTAAAGATAAGTTGAGAGGTGTGGCCATGGGCACCACTTGTGCCCCATCTTATGCAACTATTTTCCTTGGCCTTTGGGAAAGAGATCTTGTACATGTATCCATGGATAAAACATGGGGTCAGATATTATCTTGGATGCAATATATAGATGATATTCTGTTTATCTTGTAAGGATCTCAATCAGAATTGGATTTGTTTCTTTACAACATCTTAACCACAATGATTTAAACATAACATTGACACATGCTGTAAAGTAGAATGATCATCCAGCACTGCTGTTAAAAATCTATATTTTATTTAATCCATTAAAAATACAGAGAAACAGAAACTTGAGCCACTACAGGTTCAGGTTGACGCGTTTCTAAATGCCGATTGTGGTCATTAAAGCCTTTAGATGCCATGATCAAGTGAGATCACGTTCTTCTGGTCTTCTTACCGGCATGCTCTGCGGCCAATGAGGATGCTGGTAATTGAATTCAATATGCTCGGTCTTGCTGAAGATATGAGCAGGTGGCAGGCCAACATAAGAAATGAGCAATTCTGTATGAATCAGAATGAGCCCCCATACAGCTCTCTTTTTGCACGAAAGACATGTTAAGTCTATTTTTTCCAAAACTTCTGATCCCACCATAATACATTTTGGTACCAGAGGTGGTGTTTGGACAAAATATAGCAGTGATGGCGAACCTATGGCACGGGTGCCAGAGGCGGCACTTAGAGCCTTCTCTGTGGGCACCCGCACTTTGGAGAAAGTCTATGGTGTACCAATATGCCTTAGAATTTGCCTGCCATTCAATAGTGCATGAAATGCTATGAACAGCACAGGCAGCAAATTGAATGTAGGCAGGTTATTATAGCTAAATGATAAAGTACATGGAAGATATATGATATTGGTGTTCAGGTTAATAAACTAAAAAGACAGGGTGGCATTAGCAGGAGGTGCTCAAACCCACATGCAGTCGTGCATATATACAGGGGAGCAAATCCTACACTTGTGGCCCGTTGCTAATGGCGATCCCCAGCAAAATGCATACGGTGGAGGATGCCCGCGGCGAACCACAAGTACCACATGGGTAATTCACACAAATCGCCATTTTTTTGTCACCTTTACCCCACAAAAAAATTGAATAACGGTAATCAAAAATTCGTATGTACCACAAATATGGTACCATTAAAAACTACAGTTCATTATGCCATGCAAAGTTAGATTTTTTTCCAAAGTTTTTTTTTTTTTTTTAAAGTAAAAAAAAAAAACCTTACATAAGTTTGGTATCGCTAGATTTGTATTGAGCTGCAGAATAATAACGTCATGTCATTTTTAGCGTACCGTGAATGCGGTGATATCAAAATCCCCAAAACTCTAGTGGAATTTTATTTCCCCCTGTTTTCCAATAACAGAAATGTTAAATTAAATGGTGCCGTTAAAAATGCATTTTGTCACGTAAAAAAAACAAGCCGTCATATGGCTATGTGAATGAAAAAAATAAAACAGTTATCGCTATTGGAACCTTACATAGTTACATAGTTAATGCGGTTGAAAAAAAAGTCCATCAAGTTAAGTCAAGGGATAGATGGGGACTCAAATCCCAGAAGGAATTGAGACTCTGATTTCTAAACATTTTCATAAGCATTAATGTAATTTACTTTCATCTAAACCCTTTTTAAAACTGTCCACTGCTGTGACAATGTCCTGAGGAAGTCTATTCCACAGATTCACAGTTCTTAGGCCTCTTTCACACGTGAGCGTGGTGTGTGAGGGCCCGATAAGATGCGGGTGCGTTGCGGTAAAATGCGCAATTTTTCCACACGAGTGCAAAGCGTTTTAATGCGTTTTGCACGCGCATGAGAAAAATCACCACGTTTGGTACCCAGACCCAAACCCGGACTTCATCACTGAAGTTCAGGTTTGGGTTCGGTGTTGTGTAGATTTTATTATTTTCCCTTATAACATTGTTATAAGGGAAAATAATAGCATTCTTAATACAGAATGCAAAGTAAATTAGGGATGGAGGGGTTAAAAAATAAAAAATAAAGTTAACTTACCTGCTCCATAGCTGTCAGTCTCTGTTCTTTCTTTAGGACCTGGCAAAAGACCTGTGGTGACGTCACTGTGCTCATCACATGGTCCAATCACATGGTTCATCACCATGGTGCTGGACCATGCGATTGGACCATGTGATGTGATGTCACCACAGGTCCTTAGCCGGCAGCTCAACATTACAGAAGAAGACAAAGATCCGCAACTATGCGATCAAGTGGACTCGGTGAGTTTTTATTTTTATCTTTAACCCCTCCATCACTATTTTACTTTGCATTCTGTATTCAGAATGCTATTATTTTCCCTTATAACCATGTTATAAGGGAAAATAATACAGATCGGGTCCCCAGCCCGATCGTCACTTACCAACCGTGCGTGAAAATCGCATCGCATCCGCACTTGCTTGCGGATGCTTGCGATTTTCACGCGGCCCTATTCACTTCTATGGTGCCTGTGTTGCATGAAAAACGCATAATATAGAGCATGCTGCGATTTTCACGCAATGCACAAGTGATGCGTGAAAATCACAGCTCATGTGCACAGCCCCATAGAAATGAATGGGTCCGGATTCAGTGCGGGTGCAATGCGTTCACATCACGCATTGCACCCACGCGGAATACTCGCCCGTGTGAAAGAGGCCTTAGAGTAAGGCCTCATGCACACGACCATATGTATTTTGTGGTACGCCAAAAAACTGATCTGAAAAAAATACTGATGATGTCCGTGTGCGTATTTTGCAGAACGGAACAGCTTGCCCCTAATAGAACAGTCCTATCTTTGTCCGTAAGGCGGATAATAATAGGACATGTTCTATTTTTTTGCAAAACGGAAATATGGACATACGGAAACAGAATTTACACGGAATAACTTCAGGTTTTTTTTTTGTGGACCCATTCAAATGAATGGTTCCGTATACGGTCTGCAAAAAAAATTGGAACGGATACGGAAAGAAAATACGTTCGTGTGCATGAAGCCTAAAGAAGCTTTGACGCTTCTGGGGACTGAACTTTTTCATCTTGAGTTAGAGACAGCGCCCCCTTGTCTTTAGAGGGCATTTTATATGGAATAGCTCTTCACCATATTTTTTGTATGGTCTATTTATATATTTGTATTGGTTAATTATATCCCCCCTGAGGCGTCTCTTCTCAAGACTAAATAAATGTAATTCTTTTAATTCTCTTATTTTTTCCTCATACAAGGCTGTGTTTTTAGGGAGGATGTGCGGCATGTGTAGAGGGGAAAAAACAAACAAAACTTTTATATGTGTACTTCAGAGATGTGTGAATTTTGCAAAAATTTGATTTGGCTGATCTGCCGAAGTTCACCAAGAAATTGGATTCTTCCGAATTAATTTGTCACAAATTGCTATAAATCAGGTATACACAGGCCACTCTGCTTAACCACCTCCGGACCGCCTAACGCTGATCTGCGGTCCGGAGGTGGCAGCGCTGCGCAGAGTCATGCATATACGCGTCATCTCGCGAGACGCGAGATGACGCGCTTTGCCGGCCTGCGCATGCGCAGTTCGGGACGGCATTTCGTCAAGTGCCAGATAACAGATCATATTAGTAAATATGATTTGTTATATGGCTGCCCTGCTCCTCTGCTGGTCCTTTTTGTCGGTTGGATCCAGCAGAGGAGCAGGCTTCACAGTGAGTAGCACCAACACCACACTTTAGCCCCAGATCACCCCCTGCACCCCAATTAACCCTTTGATCACCCCTTTGATCGCCCCTGTCAATCACTAGTGAAAGGAAAAAAGTGATCAGTGTAAACTGTCACTTTTTTTTTCCACTGGTATTGACTGTTAGGTTTTAGGGATAGTTTAGGCCCCTTGGTTAGGTAGTTTAGGGATTGGTTAGCGCCCAGCCCACCGCACCGCAGTCACTGATTCGCTGATTAGCGTATCGCTAATCAGCATTTATACTTTTATAGTATCTGGAAGTGATCAAAACTGATCACGGTCAGATCTATAATAGTATTAGTGTCACTTTAGTTCGCCCTCCACCCAAAACGCAGTGTTTGCCCACACCGCAGTGACAAAAAATATATATTTTTTGATCACTGCACATTCACTTTACACGCGCTGCGGCGATAAAAAAATCAGTTTTGATATTTTTTTATCAACCGCAGTGGCCTCCGGTACTTCGTTAGCCTCCCATTTGTAAGACAGGCTTGCTTTTTTTTCTTGGGTAATCTCAGGGAATACCCCTAAATTTAG
The DNA here is from genome assembly GCF_014858855.1 of Bufo gargarizans. NCBI lineage: Eukaryota > Metazoa > Chordata > Amphibia > Anura > Bufonidae > Bufo > Bufo gargarizans. Next base: position 488,099,094 of record NC_058080.1, on the reverse strand, counting down.
TTGCCCAAATGTCAAACAGGGGGTATTCTTCTGAAGAGGCCTACAGGCTTCTGACCCAGTCGGATGAGGAATGGGAACCCTCATCTGATGAATCTAGCGGGTCAGAATACGAACCTGTAGAAAGCAGTGGCTCTCTGACCCAAAGTTCGGACGAGGAGGCTGAGGTCCCTGATAGCACCAGGCGTACCCGGCCCCGTGTCGCTAGACCACAGGTTGCACAGGATCCGCTTCAAGGGCAGCAGAGTGGGGCTGGCACTGTCGGATTACGTGGTGAGGCATACACCAGCAGCGCAGTCCTCCCTGGACCTAGTACCAGCACTGCCGTACAACCTGGTGAAGTGGCGAGCACCAGAAGGGCAGTTGAAGCTGGTACGGTGGCACGAGCAGTAGTGACCCCGTCGCAGCCACCGCAAAGACGGGCCCGTAGACCCCCTAGAATGCCACACAATTTATAACCGCCAACCCGGGAAGCTATTATGCCCAGCCTTTCTGGTGGAAACCAGTCCAAGTTTCCGAAATTAAAATTTTTCTGGGCCTTCTCCTCAACATGGGTCTAACTAAAAAGCATGAATTGCGGTCATATTGGTCCACGAACCCAATTCATCACATGCCCATGTTCTCTGCTGCTATGTCCAGGGCACGTTTTGAGGCCATCCTGCGTTTCCTGTACTTTAGCGACAACACCGCCTCCCGTCCCAGAGGCCACCCAGCTTTTGACCGGCTCCACAAAATTCGGCCCCTCATAGACTATTTCAACCAGAAATTTGCAGATTTGTATACCCCAGAGCAAAACATCTGCGTAGACGAGTCCCTAATACATTTTACCGGGCGCCTTGGCTTCAAACAATACATCCCAAGCAAACGCGCCCGGTATGGGGTCAAATTGTATAAGCTCTGTGAAAGGGCCACAGGCTATACCCACAAATTTCGGCTCTATGAGGGAAAAGATCAGACCCTGGAGCCGGTCGGTTGCCCTGACTACCTGGGGAGCAGTGGGAAGACAGTCTGGGACTTGGTGTCACCCTTATTCGGCAAGGGGTACCATCTTTATGTGGACAATTTTTACACAAGTGTGGCCCTTTTTAGGCATTTGTTTCTAGAACAGATTGGCGCCTGTGGTACCGCGCGAACTAGTCGCGCGGGCTTCCCCCAACGGCTCATTACCACCCGTCTTGCAAGGGGGCAGAGGGCTGCATTGTGTAACGAAGAACTGCTCGCGGTAAAATGGAGAGACAAGCGTGACGTTTACATGCTCTCCTCCATTCACGCAGACACGACAATACAAATTGAGCGAGCAACCCGTGTCATTGAAAAGCCCCTCTCAGTCCACGACTATAACCTTCACATGGGAGGGGTGGACTTCAATGACCAGATGTTGTCTCCGTATTTAGTTTCCCGCAGAACCAGACGCTGGTATAAGAAGGTGTCTGTATACCTAATTCAATTGGCTCTGTATAATAGTTTTGTTCTCTACAGTAAGGCTGGGAGAACTGGATCCTTCCTCAAATTTCAGGAAGAAATCATCGAGAACCTCCTGTACCCAGGAGGTTCCGTGGCCCCATCCACCAGTGTAGTTAGCCGTCTACACGAGCGACATTTCCCCAATGTCGTTCCTGGTACCTCAACCCAACCGTCACCCCGAAAAAGATGTCGTGTCTGTAGCAGTGGAGTGGAATAAGGCGTGACACCTGCTATTTCTGTCCTGACTGTCCTGACCACCCTGCCCTATGCTTTGGAGAGTGTTTCCGGAAGTACCACACACAGGTACACCTAGCATAGGGATCACATCTCACCAGGACAGGCACACAGGGCTATTAGGGCCCATTCACTCGCACAGCTGCTGCAAACCTCTCCTTTCACCTGGGACAAAGTGCATAACGCACTTCGCCACAAAAAAAAAAGCCAGTAAGCAAAAAGGTTAATGTTTAGTTCAAAAAGTTAAAGTTTATATGTTCTGTTCCAAAGTTAATAAAATTATTGCGTTGCGGCCTGGTTTTTTCTTTTTTTTTTTTTACCTTCCAGGTGGACCAACCGATCGACTAGCTGCAGCACTGATGTGCATTCTGACAGAAGCATTGCGCTGCTGTCAGATTACACGCAAGTCGGTGTATGCGGCGCTGCAAGACGAGATTTCTACTCTGCAGTAAAAGATACGTTTGCCAAGGCATACGAGCTGAGGAGGAGGCGGCGTTCCTATGCTTTGGCAAACACTTTGTATATAAAAAAATAAAATAAAATCCCGGCAATGATTTATTCATCCACATCGATTGATGTGAATGGAGAAATCTGGTTTGCCAGGGCATACGAGCTAAGTGGGTATGGATGTTGGGCGGAGCTCCTATGTCCTGGCAGACGCCTTTCCCCTCCTTTTTTTTTTTTGGCAGAGATTTTTTCATCCACATTGATCGATGCGAATGAAGAAATCTGTGCCGTTCATTTTTTTCTTTCAGCCCAGAGGCTGAACTGAAAAAAAAAATCTCATTACCTGTATGCTCAATATAAGGAGAATAGCAGAAACTCCTAATGCTGGCTATACATGTAATGATTGCGGAGACCCTCAAATTCCAGGGCAGTACAAACACCCCACAACTGACCCCATTTTGGAAATAAGACACCCCAAGGTATTCGCTGAGGGGCATATTGAGTCCATGAAAGATTTACATTTTTGTCCCAAGTTAGCGGAAAGTGAGACTTTGTGAGAAAAAAAAAAATATCAATTTCCGCTAACTTATGCCAAAAAAGAAAATTTTGATGAACTCGCCAGGCCCCTCATTGAATACCTTGGGGTGTCTTCTTTCCAAAGTGGGGTCACATGTGGGGTATTTATACTGCCCTGGCTTTTTAGGGGCCCTAAAGCGTGAGAAGAAGTCTGGGATCCAAATGTCTAAAAATGTCCTCCTAAAAGGAAATTTGGGCACCTTTGCGCATCTAGGCTGCAAAAAAGTGTCACACATGTGGTATCGCCGTACTCAGGAGAAGTTGGGGAATGTGTTTTGGGGTGTCATTTTACATATACCCATGCTGGGTGAGATAAATATCTTGGTCAAATGCCAACTTTGTATAAAAAAATGGAAAAAGTTGTCTTTTGCCAAGATATTTCTCTCACCCAGCATGGGTATATGTAAAATGACACCCCAAAACACATTCCCCAACTTATCCTGAGTACGGCGATACCAGATGTGTGACACTTTATTGCAGCCAAGGTGGGCAAAGGGGCACACATTCCAAAGAGCACCTTTCGGATTTTGCAGGCCATTTTTTACACAATTTGATTGCAAAGTACTTCTCACACATTTGGGCCCCTAAATTGCCAGGGCAGTATAACTACGCCACAAGTGACCCCATTTTGGAAAGAAGACACCCCAAGGTATTCCATGAGGGGCATGGCGAGTTCCTAGAATTTTTTATTTTTTGTTACAAGTTAGCGGAATATGAGACTTTGTAAGAAAAAAATAAAAATAAAAAATCATCATTTTCCGCTAACTTGTGACAAAAAATAAAAAGTTCTATGAACTCACTATGCCCATCAGCGAATACCTTAGGGTGTCTACTTTCCAAAATGGGGTCATTTGTGGGGGTTTTCTACTGTCTGGGCATTGTAGAACCTCAGGAAACATGACAGGTGCTCAGAAAGTCAGAGCTGCTTCAAAAAGCGGAAATTTAAATTTTTGTACCATAGTTTGTAAACGCTATAACTTTTACCCAAACCAATTTTTTTTGCCCAAACTTTTTTTTTATCAAAGACATGTAGAACAATAAATTTAGCGAAAAATTTATATATGGATGTCGTTTCTTTTGCAAAATTTTACAGCTGAAAGTGAAAAATGTCATTTTTGGGCAAAAAAATCGTTAAATTTCGATTAATAACCAAAAAAGTTAAAATGTCAGCAGCAATGAAATACCACCTAATGAAAGCTCTATTAGTGAGAAGAAAAGGAGGTAAAATTCATTTGGGTGGTAGGTTGCATGACCGAGCGATAAACGGTGAAAGTAGTGTAGTGCAGAAGTGTAAAAAGTGGCCTGGTCATTAAGGGGGTTTCATCTAGTGGGGTTGAAGTGGTTAATGATATTCTTCCCACTTAGTGCCCCAATCTTAGCATGAAAGCTTGGAAGGTAGCCCTTTCCCGACCACCCACAGTGAAGTTTCCTCGGCAGCTGGGTATTTAAAAATAGCCATGGCCGCTGGGTGTATGCTGTTTCAAAGAGACACTGCTGCTAAGGTCCGCAACCGGCATTACTTTTAACCCTTCAGATGCTGTGGTCATCCAGGTGTGCCCCGGCTCCTCCCGGTGGAGATTGGGGGAGCCAGAGTGTGTATGCAGCAGCCCCTGTCCTCCTATGTGATGATATCAGAGATGGTACACAGCACTGAGGCGGGAAAACCTTCCTCAAGGCAATAAAATTGAGGGATCCACAACAGGGATGACCATAACCTCATAAGGATCCCTCCATAAGGTCCGGGATCCCTCTTTAGTATGAACCTAGTGGTATTTTGCTTTTAAAATTATTGGGGTTGCCAGTTATTGTCATAGACTGAGTTATTTTGGACTGAGTTGAAACCCACAGACTGAGTTAATCCCAAGGTAAATGTATTTGAAATGTTATTCCTGCTAGAATATGTGAAATTGTTCACATTTGTTTTCAATTCTTCCAGTGCAGGTTGCATCAGCTGTTAAGCAGAGCTAGGACTGACAACCTCAGCGGTGCCCAGGTGCTGCCCAAGTTAGCAACACCTGGTGTGGTAAAACGCAGTGGCCTGCCTGCAGAAGGTTTTGATGCTCGCATTACTGTTGTCCGGGGGTGGATTGCAAAGGTAATCGGCTGCCCAAGAATTCCTGCAGTACACCAACCAGCCAGCAGGGTTGATGACCTTACAACAACATGAAGACCAGTGAGGTGAGGAGCTCCCAGTGTTACAGCTCCTCTCACTCAACACAGAGGGTAAGACAGGTGCGATTAATACAGGTAATGAGTGCAGAGTAGGAGGGCTTCTTAAAGAAAAACTAACAGGTCTTTGAGAGCCAGAATTCTTGCTGGTTGGTAGTTGATCAAATACTTATTTCATGCAATAAACTGCAAATTAATTATTAAAAAATCATACAATGTTATTTTCTGGATTTTTTTAAAAGATTTTTGAACTGTACCTACGATAAAATTACAGACCTCTCCATTCTTTGTAGGTGGGAAAACATGCAATATCGCCAGTGTATCAAATACTTATTTTCCCCACTGTATATATATAGGATGCTTGAGAAAGGCTCTGGATTTTGAGCCGAAACGTCGCCTCTGTGCCACTGTGGCCCAATAAATTATCTTTTTTGTACTATTTGGAGTTGCTGTCCGTTTTCGTCTACATACAAGGGTAAGCAGTGAATTCCCTGGACCTAGCACCCTCTTTCTCTTTTTGGTGTAAATTGGTGCTGCCATACGTTTTTTCTTTTTTTTTCTTTTTTATATATATATATATTTTAAAAAAATGAAAGTAAAACAGCAGCACTCTTTAGGTTACCAGGTGCAAATCCCACTTGAATTCCTGGACCAGGAACAGTAGAACAAAATCGGTGAAATGAGGGCAGCACTCCGGTCATGTGGTGAAAAAGGTGGATTTTATTACACCCAACAGCAATGCAGCATTTCTGCTCTCTCAATGGAGCCTTTGTCAAGCTTAACAAAAGCTCCATTGAGAGAGCAGAAATGCTGCATTGCTGTTGGGTGTAATAAAATCCACCTTTTTCACCACAAAGCCGGAGTGCTGCCCTCATTTCCCCAATTATCCGTAGTGCTTCCGTAGGGTTCCGTTCCATGGTTCCGTTCCGCATCTCCGGATTTGCGGACCCATTCAAGTGAATGGGTCCGCATCCGTGATGCGGAATGCCCACAGAACGGTGCCTGTGTATTGCGGCTCGCATTTTGCGGGCCGTAATATGGCAACGGATTGCACACGCCAGTGTGAAAGAGGCCTAAGTCTATTTTTTCCGAACTTTTGTTCCCAACATAATACACTCCCTTTTTATGATTTCTTTCCAGATTCCAGTACCAATCATGTAGAATTTTTTTTGCCTTCTCTTCAATCAAGTTATGAACTTCATATTTTTAACATATTTATTCACCTTTTCATACTTCATTGTGATTTTTTTCTGTTTACATACTGTATATTTTCTTTTTGAACATTATATTTTATTCATTTGTTCCAATATATATACCGGTATATATATATATATATATATTTATATACACACACACACGTATATTTATACATATACACACACACACATATATATATATATATATATATATACACATGTATATAATGAATATATATGTATATATATATATATATATATATATATATATGTATAGCACTATTTATTAATTCATCAACATTTTAATCAAGTATTATTACTTTTCATGCTTTTCGATCATTAACACGTTCTCTTCACACTCATCATCACCATATTTTTCAACACATTTTGTTCACACATATTTAGTTTGGCTTTATTAGTTCATTTAAAAAAAGGCCTTTCATAATTTATCACAATTTTATTGCATCATAATTCTCTTTGTTTACACACTCACATAATTGTTTAGCTTTGTTCACAATTTTTTTTGATAGTTTTTCCTAATTTCACATTTTGTATTCCTTTTTAATTTGTATTTATCTTTTTTGCAATTTTTTCATTTTATTCTTATTATTTTTTATTGTTTTATATATATTATATTTTTTTTTAATGGGTCCGTGATCCGTCCACACCACAAAAAAATAGAACAAGTTCTATTTCTTTGCGGTGCGGAGGCACGGACAGAAACACCAGAAACTCCATGATTGCAGATCTATTCAAGTGAATGAGTCCGCATCCGTGATGCGGAGTGCACACGGGCTGGGGCCCGTGTATTGCAGACCCCCTGTATGCGGGCCACAACGTTCGTGTGCAAGAGGCCTTAATAAGAGACAATTTTAATGGGATTTAATTTTATTTGACTGCATTGTGCCTGTGAATTACTATTTGGTTTATATTAATAAATATTAATTTATATTGTACTGGTTACTTTTAATGTGGTCATTATTATTTTTTTATTACTATTCGATATGTTTTGTATTGGTTGTCTGCGGTAATGTATTGATATATGGTTTAATTTGATAATTATTGGGAATCCTGTAGTTTTGGTGGTTATGCTTCTGTAGATTGTCTGCAAACCAATAATGCTTGTAGCAAGATGGATTTTCCAAACTGTTAGTGACAATGTAAAATGTATTCACTCAAATGTCTTCTGTCTCAGTTTTGGCCCAAGATAATAGTAAGCAGTACAGCCAGAGGAGGACTCAAGGAAAAATAGTCTGTGCCCATGGATAATACTTTATAAAAAAGCCTAAAGAACAGGAAACTCCTTAATATTGATAAAATGGCAGCTAAAAACTATGTATCACTGTTACCATATCAGGGTTATATCATTTTTTTGTAAATCCACGATCTGCAATGGCAAATCCGTGGCATATTCACCACCTGTGAACTCTCCCTTACCCTGGGTTCAGACCTGAGCGTTTTACAGCGCGTTCCTACGCGCTGTAAAACGCTCAACAAGGAGAAACCAATGATTCCCTATGGGAATGGTTCACACCTGGGCGTTTTACAGCGCGTACGATCGCGCTGTAAAACGCCCGACGCTCAAAAAAGTACATGCGCGACTTTGGGGCATTTTGACGCGCGTTTGTGGCCATAGGACACTGTAGTCAATCACACAAACGCGCGTCAAACGCGCGTTTACTATTACAAAAAACGCGCATAAAAATGCGCGACTAAAACGCGCGTTTGCGCAACGCTCAGGTGTGAACCCAGCCTTAGGGCTCATTGAGACGGCCGTATGGAACGGGTGCAGACCCATTCATTTTCTATTATAGTTTCGGCAATGTGCGGTCTGCAATTTGCGAAACGCACAAGGCCGGAATATGTGTTTTGCTTATCGACAATTTGCATATCCGCAAAACACTATGGTCGAGTGAATGCGCCCTTGAGGTGATGCGTGATGAATATAGTGTTCTAAACTATTGCAGGCAGATAGTGGTTTATGGGGAGCAGCTTCTATACATATGCCCTCAATTAGCTGTTAAACATGGTATTACTTTACTGAGACATTCCTCCTTTATTAAAGATGAAATGATTCACATATAATCATCTGCTTCACACAGATTGTGAAACCTTTAGAGTGCATTGCAACACTTTCATTATAAAGTTTTAGTGATATACTATTATGTTACATAGAATGATGGCTAGCTGATAGAGGACGGAATGGAAGGTCAAAAGGAAATTATTGTGCTTTGTCTAAATATTTAAATGGAAAAAAAAACCCTAACATCCCTTCCCGACATTCGCTGTATATGTACGACGGATGTCTGATCTTTAAAGATGGCTCAGTAGCTGAGCAGGTTCCATAGCTGCTGGGTGCTTGCTATTACACAGCAGACACTCGGTGGCAGAGGCTGTGACTAGTAATAACGCTGATCACGGACTATTAACTCGTCAGATGTAGTGGTCAGTTTTAGCCACAGGAGCTGAGCACTGCGCTTCTGGGGACTGAAAGGCTCCCTCGTGCTGAGATTGGGGGAACTATTTGGTTGTCATGTCAGGCTCAGACCTTCTGAAGGATCCAAGGCATGTCATTAGAGATTTCTGCCTATGAAATTCGTTCACACTTAGTTTGTTGGTAAAAGCAGAATTGCATTATGAAATCGCTGGTCTCTGTTCGGTTACCAGGCTTAATGCTTGTGAAGCCCTGGCTGCCATGGTAAGCTCCTTGCTGCTGTGACCAAGGCAGCCATTTTGAAATGTGCTGCCCATTGTGTTGGATTGTCAATACAACCCTCTTCTCCCACTCTTCACACACTGATAGCAACACCGCAGGAGAAATGCTAGCACAGGCTTCCAGTATCCGTAGTTTCAGGTGCTGCACATCTCGTATCTTCACAGCATATGTGACGTGCAGCACCTGAAACTACGGATACTGGAAGCCTGTGCTAGAATTTCTCCTGCGGTGTTGCTATCAGTGTGTGAAGAGTGGGAGAATAGGGTTGCATTGACAATCCAATACAATGGGCAGCACATTGAACACATTTTATAAGTGGTCAGAAACTTGTAAATAACTCATAAAAGAATAAAGTTACCTTAAAACCAAGCACACCATTGTTTTTCTTGTGAAATTCCCAATAAGTTTGCTGTGTCACATGACCCTCTTCCTATTGAAAAAACAAAAGTTGGATTCAAAATGGCCGACTTCAAAATGGCCACCATGGTCACCACCCATCTTGAAAATTTTCCCCCCTCACATATACTAATGTGCCACAAACAGGAAGTTAATATCACCAACCATTCCTATTCTATTATCCATATAAATGGCCCACCCTGTAGATAAGATAACAGGGTCAACCTTCTCATATGTCACCTCTAACAAACCTGCAGCAAAACCAAGACTGGACAAAGACATACAGGTAAGTATGCAATAAATCCAAATGTTTCAGATTCTGATGTCATAAGCTTGATGACAAAGTAAATTAATAATAAAATAAAAATCTGATGATGCCATGGAAATATGATAAACCATATATATATATTACATACATTATAAACAGGCCAAACAAACCAAGGCTATTTAAAAGGAAAAACGTACATTTCACATGGATATAAGTATTCAGAACCTTTGCTATGACACTTGAAATTTAGTTCTGGGGGTCTCTGATTTCTCTTGATCATATTTGAGATGTTTCTATACCTTGATTGGAATGCACCTGTTGTAAACTTAGGGTACTTTCACACTAGCGGCTGCCGCTAGTTCACGTGTGCCCCAGACTGCCGCTCCGTCCCCATTGACTATAACCCGCCGAAACAGCCTGCCAGAGTCCCCTGCCGCTAGTGTGAAACTAGCCTTAGTTGATTGGGCATGACTTGAAAAGACCCAGCCCTGTCTATATTGTTTCTGACAGCTTACAATGCATATCAGAGCAAGCCATGAGAGGAAAGTACTGCCAATAGAGCACAGAGACATGAATGTGTGGAGGCACAGGTCTGATAAAGGCTGCGTTCACACAGGCGAGATTTCCGCGCGGGTGCAATGCAGTAGGTGAACGCATTGCACCTGCACTGAATCCTGACCCATTCATTTCAATGGGTCTGTGTACATGAGCGTTTTTTTTCATGCATCACTTCTGCAATGCTTTAAAATCGCAGCATGTTCTATATTCTGCGTTTTTCACGCAGCCCTGGCTCCATAGAAGTGAATGGGGCTGCGTTAATAACGCATTGCATCTGCAAGCAAGTGCGGATGCAATGCGTTTTTCACTGATGGTTGCTAAGAGATGTTGTTTGTAAACCTTCAGTTTTTTATCACGCGCGTGAAAAACGCATCAAAACGCATTGCACCCGCGCGGAAAAAACTGAACAACTAAACGCAATTGCAGCCAAAACTGACTGAACTTGCTTGCAAAATGGTGCGAGTTTAACTGAACGCACCCTGAACGCATCCGGACCTAATCTGTCACGCTCGTGTGAACTCAGCCAAAGGGTACAAAAAACTTATGCTGCACAGATAGTTCCCAAGAGCACAGTGGCCTCCATCATTCCTAAATGGAAGAAGTTTGGAACAACCAGGACTGTTCCCAGAGCTGGCCCCTCCACCAAACTAAGTAATTGGGTGAGAAGGGCTTTGGTGAGCAGCGCCTTGGTGAGCAGCGCCAACCTCCACATTTATTACTGTGACCTCTGTTTAGGGGTTTATTTCCTACTTTTAGCAAATAGTAGCAACAAAACTGGTCAGAATAGTATAAATACTTGGCATCACAGTTTAAACATTGAAATGTTACATCTGCGGATAATAGTGTCCTTAGCAACCTTTATATTTTTGGTGTTTACTTTTAGAAGATCCCTTGGCTGGGACAATGGCCCACCTAAGAACAACTATATTGTATAGCTTGGCATGATGACATACAGGCCTATTATATGTATTGCTGTCATTAGATTTGTTGGATTTTTGCAACTGATCTCATTTGTACTTCCTGGGGACAAGCATCATGAAACCCTCCAGACCATTTCCTTTAACACATATATATAATGAAAACTGAAGGTGCTTCATATCTGGTGATCAATGATGGTCACTTCGCAGTATTTGCCAGTGAACACATGCAGGCTGCCATCTTTAGTATGGTAGACTCACCCGTCCGGCGATGCACAGGTAAGCCCTTACCTGTGCCTGTGTTGGGAGCCGGTCTGAAATCAAATGCAGTCACCAGGAGCAGGCAGTTCCGAGAACAGCCCGATGAAGGCCCCCGGCGGCTGTTCTCGAAACTACCTGCTCTCGGTGACCGCATTTGATTTCAGACCGGCTCCCGGCACAGGCACAGGTAAGGGCTTACCTGTGCATCGCTGGACGGGTGAGTCTACCTTACCAAAGATGACAGCCCGCATGTGTTCACTGGCACACACTGCGAACTGGCCATCACTGCTGGTGATAATATGCGCCTGCTGAAGATTTTTTTTGCCCCTTAAATATATCATGACTTGCAGATAATTAGGAAACTATTTCCTATGACACTGTTGTTTGTTAAAACTAACTTCTGTTTGTTGCCGCTATATCTTCATATTCGACCATTTATTCTTTTTCCATACATTATGTCATATTGGTTAACGAAGTATCCTAGATATATCTGTTCATTTTACTTTTGATGCATTGATTTTCCCATTCACAATATAAGTTTAAAAACGACCAGTGCTAAATAGCAGAATCAGCATTGGCAGTCATTCTGCTCTCCGTTATTCAGTTAAAGTAATGGAAAGCCACAGTAGCAATATATAACACAAACCGCCATGCATCTTGTTGTCAGCTTGGCTGCTAATAAGCCTTAAGCTTTCCCTTAGCCTCAGCTGGTTGCCTTGGTAAACACTGTCCATATAATTTATAACAGGCCTACTGTGTCCCTGGGGTTATTAACCAGTTCAGAGAAGCGTTGTTTGAAAGCGTTAAATTCTATTATCCCTCAGTGATCACATTTCCTTTCTTAGTTCTAAAAACAACTGTCCTATCTACTAAGCACATAAAAATAAAAGTACTGCCACATATTTAACGCTAGCAGCATCAGCAAACACAAGATGCAGCAGTGCTCTGCAAACGTTGAATATATGGATTATAAATTTGACTAATCTAAATAAATATGCAAATATTTTGATTAAAACAATGAGCCCATCCACCGCACACTTTTTATTAATTGGACCCTATACTAAAATGGCTCACCTCTCATTGGGCTTAGGCCTCCAAATAAATTCAGAGATAGGAATCCAGGATCCAGCTGTATACTGCTCTTATTAGAAACAACCTTGGGCAGATGGGTGGCTCAGGTGTAGGACCAAAATGGAGGAATTTCTTTTGTCTTTATATGCTTCAGCTTCTGAGAATCGTGACTCTCAGACTGGCCAGTGATGCAAGAAGCATCCAAAATAATTACACAGGTATTAACTATACCTGGTAGGATATCATTTTTTCCTTTTTAGGGGTTCTATATTTATTGGTTTAGGGCCCTTTGTAGGTTAGGTGTATCCTGTATAATGAGTGTGTATAGGAGTTAAACCTGCAGAAACATGGTGGCATAGGTTTAATAATCGCTGGTTGTATTTAACTGTTCTGGGGGGTACCGTGGGAGCGCTAACAATATATCTGACAGAAGAGACTCTTTCATATACTAAGACGTAATGTCCTGTCACTCTATCAACATCACTAAAACATATGTATAGGCTTAGAGGTGACACCCTGCAAATCTAGGGACTAAATGGCCTATAGGTATTGTTCTACATGTAGGTATTTTCTATCTATATATAATTGTTCAATAATTATAGGCTTTCACCCTATAATAATTATAAGCTTTGACTCCATATACTTGCTGAATAAACATAGGTTTTGATTCGCTGGATACTGTATGCTTGGTAATTGTGGGCTTATACAGATAGTGCAGGACCTAGTTGCCTCTGTAGGAAAGGTGTAGGGTAAAAATATACATAAACCTCTTAAATGTATGTATACTAATGCCAGAAGCCTGACTAATAAAACTGGGGAACTGGAATTAGTGATGTGTGAGGAGGACTATGACATAGTGAGGATAACTGAGACATGGCTGGATGATAGGTATGACTGGGCGGTCAATGTACAGGGTTACAGTCTGTTTAGAAAGGGTCGCCAAAACTGGATAGGGGGAGGGTTCTGCCTTTATGTAAAGTCCTGTCTAAGGCCTCATGCTAGTGACCGTTCTGTTTTTTGCGGTCCGCAAATTGCGCATCCGCAAAACGTGGAAGCCGCTCGTGTGCCTTCCGCAATTTGCGGAATGGAACAGGCGGCTCATTGTAGAAATGCCTATTCTTGTCCGCAAAACGGACAAGAATAGGACATGTTATATTTTTTTTGCGGGGCCACGGAATGGAGCAACGGATGCGGACAGCACACAGAGTGCTCTCCGCATCTTATTCAGCCCCATTGAACTGAATGGGTCCCCATCCGAGACGCAAAAACTGTGGCTCGGATGCGGACCAGAACAACGGTCATGTGCCTGAAGCCTAAAGCTCACAGTCCGAGAAGATATAAGTGAGGGACATGAACATGTGGAGTCACTGTGGGTAGAAATACATGGAGGCAAAAACAATAATAAATTACTAATAGGAGTTTACTATAAACCACCTAATATACCAGAGTCCACAGAAAATCTACTACTAAACGAGATAGACGAGGCGGCAAATCATAATGAGGTAGTTATTGTGGGGGACTTCAACTACCCAGATATAGACTGGGAAACTGAAACTTGTATATCTCATAAAGGAAACAGGTTCTTGGCAATAACCAAAGACAATTACCTTTACCAACTGGTTCAGGACCCGAATAGAGGGACGGCCATACTGGACTTAGTATTAACTAATAGACCTGACAGAACAACAGATGTGCAGGTTGGTGGACACCTAGGAAATAGTGATCATAAAGTAATAACCTTCCAATTATCTTTCAAAAGAGTGTTTCTTCAGAGGAACAAAAATACCAAAGCAAAATTTAGCCAACTAAGGCTACATGCACACAACCGTTCTGTTTTTTGCGGTCCGCAAACTGCGGATCCGCAAAAAACGGAAGCTGCCCGTGTGCCTTTCGCAATTTGGGGAACGGAACGGGCAGCCCATTGTAGAAATGCCTATTCTTGTCTGCAAAACGGACAAGAAGAGGACATGCTATATTTTTTTTTGCGTGGCCATGGAACGGAGCAACAGATGCGGACAGCACACGGAGTGCTGTCCGCATCTTTTGCAGCCCCATAGAAGTGAATGGGTCCGCACCCGAGCCGCAAAAAATGCGGCTCGGATGCGGACCACAACAACGGCCATGTGCATGAGGCCTAAGAGAGGTAATAGGCCTAACTAACTCGGACAAAGTCCTCAAAAATAAAAATACAGCCACCAAATGGGATATTTTTAAAAGCATCCTAAAATCTAATTGTGAGAGGTACATACCTTATGGGAATAAAATGTTAAGGAACAAGAAGAACCCAATGTGGATAAATAGAACTGTAAAGAAAGCAATACATGACAAAAATAAATCATTTAAATCACTAAAACAGGAGGGTAGTGAGAAAGCACTGAAAAACTATATTTTATAAGGAAAAAAATAGAATATGTAAAAAACAAATAAAAGCGGCCAAACAAAAGACCGAGAGAGTAATTGCTAAAGAGAGAAAAACTAACCCTAAAATGTTCTTCAATTATATAAATGGTAAAAAGTATAAATCTGAAGGTGTCAGCCCTTTACAGAGTGATGAGGGGGGAGTTACATAGAGCGATGAGGAGAAAGCAAAGCTGTTAAATATTTTTTCTCCACTGTATTCACTGAAGAAAATAAACTGTCAGTTGAAATGCAGAATGTAAAAGTAAATTCCCCATTAAAAGTGCCCTATCTGACCCAGGAAAAAGTACAGTGGCATCTTAAAAAGATTAAAATAGACAAATCGCCAGGACCGGATGGCATACACCCCCGTATCCTATGAGAATTAAGTAATGTCATAGCCAGACCCTTATTTCTGATATTTAAGGACTCTATACTGAAAGGGAGTGTTCCACAGGATTGGCGCATAGCACATGTGGTGCCAATATTCAAAAAGGGTCCAAAAAAAAAGCCTGGAAACTATAGGCCTGTAAGTTTAACATCTGTCGTAGGTAAACTCTTTGAAGGTTTTCTAAGAGATGCTATCTTGGAGCACCTCAATGAAAAGCAAATAACGCCATATCAGCATGGCTTGATGAGTGATCGGTCATGTCAAGCTAATTTAATCCGTTTCTATGAGGAGGAAAGTTCTAGACTTGACAGTGAATCAATGGATGTCGTATATCTGGACTTCTCCAAAGCATTTGACACTGTACCGCATAAAAGGTTAGTATATAAAACGAGAATGCTCGGACTGGGAGAAAATGTCTGTATGTGGGTAAGTAGTTGGATCAGTAATAGAAAACATAGGGTGGTCATTAATGGTACACACTCAGATTGGGTCACTGTCACTATTGGAGTACCTAAGGGGTCAGTACTGGGCCCTAGCCCCTTCAATATATTTATTAATGATCTTGTAGAAGGCTTGCATAGTAAAATATACATTTTTGCAGATGACACTAAACTGTGTAAAGTAATTGACACAGGATAGGACAGAATACTGCTACAGATGGAGCTGGATAGATTGGAGACTTGGGCAGAGAAGTGGCAGAGAAAGTTTAACAATAACAAATGTAAGGTTATGCACATGGGTAGGAATAATGCAAGTCACCCATAGTAAATGGTAAAACACTGGGTAACACTGACATGGAAAAGGAGCTAGGAATTTTTGTGAATAGCAAACTAAGCTGTAGAACCCAGTGTCAGGCAGCTGCTGCCAAGGCCAATAAGATAATGGGTTGCATCAAAAGGGGCATAGATGCCCGTGATGAGAACATAGTCCTACCACGTTACAAATCATTGGTCAGACCACACATGGAGTACTGTGTACAGTTCTGGTCTCCTGTGAACAAAGCAGACATAGCAGAGCTGGAATGAGGGAACTACAGTACCCTGAAAGATGATCAAAATTAGGGGGGGGGGGGAGATCTAATTACTATGTATAAATATATCAGGGTCAGTACAGAGATCTCTCCCATCATCTATTTATCCCCAGCACTGTGACTGTGACAAGGGGACATCCTCTGCGCCTGGAGAAACATAGAAGAGGATTCTTTACGGTAAGAGCAGTGAGACTATGGAACTCTCTGCCTGATGAGGTGGTGATGGTGAGTTCACTAAAAGAGTTCAAGAGGGGCCTTGAAGTATTTCTGGAGTGTAATAATATTACAGGTTATAGCTACTAGAGATTGGTCGTTGATCCAGGGAGTTATCTGATTGCCTGAATGGAGTCGGGAAGGAATTTTTTTCCCCTTAAGTGTGGAAAATTGGCTTCTACCTCACAGTTTTTTTTTGCCTTACAGAATAATAGGCCGAACTGGATGGACAAATGTCTTTTTTCGGCCTTATATACTATGTTACTATGTTACTATGTATGGGTGCTCTCTAGTGTTGGTCGAGCACCAAAGTGCTTGGGTGCTCAAGCAGAACAGCTCTACAGAGCACCCGAGCACAGTGTAAGTCAATGGGAGAACCAGAGCATTAAACCAGGCCCCCCCTGCTCTGAAGAGGGGAGGGTGTCTGGTTCACAGGAAAAGGTCAGAAATTTATGGAAACACCACTGAAATGGTTCGGGAACAGCATGGGGAGGATGTCTGGATTCACCTTGGACTCCCAGGTCGCTGCTGGGAACAATGTTGTCCGAGTAGTACGCCACTTTTACAATACAATACACCCTTTATTACACATAAAGGAGGGCATCCTACACACCCTTGAAAAATTATGATTGATGGCCTGCTGGTGATTCTGAAAAAATATTGGAGAAA
The DNA here is from genome assembly GCF_014858855.1 of Bufo gargarizans. NCBI lineage: Eukaryota > Metazoa > Chordata > Amphibia > Anura > Bufonidae > Bufo > Bufo gargarizans. The sequence goes on along the minus strand of NC_058080.1, from coordinate 488,082,124 downwards.
GGGCCTGCGGATCCGACCATCTAAAACATTAGGGGCGAGGGCCTGCTGCTGATGTGAGCATCTAAAACATTAGGGGCGAGTTCCTGCTGCTGATCTGACCTTCTAAAACATTAGGGACGAGGGCCTGCTGCTGAGCTGACCTTCTAAAACATTAAGGGTGAGGGCATGCTGCTGAACTGACCATCTAAAACATTAGGGGCGAGTACCTGCTGCTGATCGGACCATCTAAAACATTAGGGGCGAGGGCCTGCTGGTGACCCTCAAAAACATTATGAACAAGGGCCTGCTGGTGACCCTCTAAAACAGCGTTTCCCAACCAGTGTGCCTCCAGCTGTTGCAAAACTACAACTCCCAGCATGCCCGGACATGCCTTTGGCTGTGCGGGCCTGCTGGGAGTTGTAGTTTTGCGACAGCTGGTGGCACACTGGTTGGGAAACACTGCTCTAAAACATTATGGGTGAGGGCCCCCCTGCTCTGGAGAGGGGAAGGTGTATTTTCTTGATTCAGAAAATTTGCAATAAAAAGTTGCGATCAACACTACTTCTAAAGTCAAAGATATTGCAGCCTTCTCATTGGCCCACAAGCAAGAAGCAGTGAGGGATCATGGGTACGGATGAAAAAAATAAATCTAGAATATTCCCGATTACAAAGATATAGCACTATATTCTAGATATTAGCAAATTCTGTAAGTGTCAAGTGTTTTTTTTCTTGAATCAGAGGGCTGCTTTAATAACAGTTTATTAAATGAGTTGTCCACATTTGGGAGGATTTCTGCTATGGAATGGCATTTACTCTAATAGACCAACCAACTTTAATGGTTATCATAGTGAATATTCTCAGAGAAATTACGTTTTCAATAGAAGCAGTTTTAGGACAGTTTCCTTAAAGAGAATGTTCATCATGATGCTATATTAATCTTAATGTTCAAAATTAGGTGCTGACTACTTTATTAATAATTGCAGCAGTTGCAGCTCTATTTTTCTGTTGCAGAGCTTAAAATCCCTTGCACAGAGTTAGGTCTGTATTTACAATAAGGCATATGAGGGCTGTGCCAAAGGTGTCAGGATGGAGGGAGGGCGCCACTTCAACATAAATGAATGATTTATGTTGATTATTTCACTTTTGTGCTGTTTCTTATGTCTCCTCATCATTAACTTTTGTTTATTGTAGCAGTTGCTGCAGTTAACAAAAATAATTGTTAAGGAGACATCAGAGAATTCAGATGAGGAGAAAGGTGAAGCCAGTATTTGACCCTTATGTATGTTGCCAATTTGCAAAGAAGATTTCTCTACCTGTCACATAGTAGGTCATTCTATAATCCACACCTATAAGAGGAGGAAAAACCCATAGCAGCCACAGAGTAAAGGGGACCATACATCTAGCAAGAGTTAGGCTTCGTTTAGATAAGTGATGTTAAACTAGTTTGTGTTCTGGCGGGCAAACATGTACAGTCGTGGCCAAAAGTTTTGGGAATGACACAAATATTAGTTTTCACAAAGTTTGCTGCTAAACTGCTTTTAGATCTTTGTTTCAGTTGTTTCTGTGATTTAGTGAAATATAATTACACGCACTTCATACGTTTCAAAGGCTTTTATCGACAATTACATGACATTTATGCAAAGAGTCAGTATTTGCAGCGTTGGCCCATCTTTTTCAGGACCTCTGCAATTCCACTGAACAAGCTTTCAATCAACTTCTGGGCCAATTCCTGACTGATAGCAACCCATTCTTTCATAATCACTTCTTGGAGTTTGTCAGAATTAGTGGGTTTTTGTTTGTTCACCCGCCTCTTCAGGATTGACCACAAGTTCTCAATGGGATTAAGATCTGGGGAGTTTCCAGGCCATGGACCCAAAATGTCAACGTTTTGGTCCCCGAGCCACTTAGTTATCACTTTTGCCTTATGGCACGTTGCTCCATCGTGCTGGAAAATGCATTGTTCTTACCAAACTGTTGTTGGATTGTTGGAAGAAGTTGCTGTTGGAGGGTGTTTTGGTACCATTCTTTATTCATGGCTGTGTTTTTGGGCAAAATTGTGAGTGAGCCCACTCCCTTGGATGAGAAGCAACCCCACACATGAATGGTCTCAGGATGCTTTACTGTTGGCATGACACAGGACTGATGGTAGCGCTCACTTTTTCTTCTCCGGACAAGCCTTTTTCCTGATGCCCCAAACAATCGGAAAGAGGCTTCATCAGAGAATATGACTTTGCCCCAGTCCTCAGCAGTCCATTCACCATATTTTTTGCAGAAGATCAATCTGTCCCTGATGTTTTTTTTGGAGAGAAGCGGCTTCTTTGCTGCCCTTCTTGACACCAGGCCATCTTCCAAAAGTCTTCCCCTCACTGTGCGTGCAGATGCGCTCACACCTGCCTGCTGCCATTCCTGAGCAAGCTCTGCACTGGTGGCACTCCGATCCCGCAGCTGAATCCTCTTTAGGAGACGATCCTGGCGCTTGCTGGACTTTCTTGGACGCCCTGAAGCCTTCTTAACAAGAATTGAACCTCTTTCCTTGAAGTTCTTGATGATCCTATAAATTGTTGATTGAGGTGCAATCTTAGTAGCCACAATATCCTTGCCTGTGAAGCCATTTTTATGCAACGCAATGATGGCTGCACGCGTTTCTTTGCAGGTCACCATGGTTAACAATGGAAGAACAATAATTTCAAGCATCACCCTCCTTTTAACAGGTCAAGTCTGCCATTTTAACCCAATCAGCCTGACATAATGATCTCCAGCCTGGTGCTCGTCAACATTCTCACCTGAGTTAACAAGACGATTACTGAAATGATCTCAGCAGGTCCTTTAATGACAGCAATGAAATGCAGTGGAAAGGTTTTTTGGGATTAAGTCAATTTTCATGGCAAAGAAGGACTATGCAATTCATCTGATCACTCTTCATAACTTTCTGGAGTATATGCAAATTGCTATTATAAAAACTTAAGCAGCAACTTTTCCAATTTCCAATATTTATGTAATTCTCAAAACATTTGGCCACGACTGTACACTTTTTTATACGAACAGATGATGTCCGCGTCCTGTCTGTTTTTCCTGGAGACCCATTCAATGAAGTGAATGAATGTTAAGGGTAAAACAGAATTAGATGGTGCATGCTATGATTTTTCACTGCATGCACCATCCATTCATGGAGATGCCTTCAGACTTGTGTATTCGGTTTATATTTTACTGTCAGCTGTGTAAGGGTACATTCAGATGAGATGTTTTTTAACCACACAGTCAAAATTGCATTAAAAAAAAGTGTTTAAAAATGCACTCAGTTTTACTGGGTCTGCTGCAGTTTTGTGATCTGGTTATTTGCCATGAATGTTTTCCATAAATGTAACATAAATGTAGTTCACCTGTATAAAGTAATCAGAGTAAAAACTACAGCATTTTTTTACCAAATGGTCAATAATCATTTTATGTTGTTACTGTATGCCCTCAAGTCAATAGGCAGCTATAGCTGAATTAATAGGGGACGTGAGCACTAAATGTGCTTAGGGCAGCATGAACTCTAAATATTAACCTATATAGAGTTACTTTATAAAATAAACAAGGAATGATAAGTTGGCACTGCTCCAAGTCCGACATTTCTCTCCAGTCACATTGGCATGAATAGCATCAGATTATGACCCACTGCAGAGAATTTTTGGTGGTGTTCAATGCAATGTTGAAATGCAGAGTTAAGGGCCATAAAAAAATCATCGCTAACGAGCGTGCATAGTAACACTCGTTAGTGATGATTTGGCTGTGTAAATGCAAAACGTTTTGCTTGTTCATCGAGTAATTGGATCGTTTCTGCAGAACAATCTGCTGCCGGGAAACAACGAGACAGTATGGGGAAGAGCGATGCCATTAGCAATCGCTCCTCCCCATACTCTAGAGCAGGGATGGCCAACCTGAGGCTTTCCTGCTGTTGCAAAACTACAATTCCCAGCATGCCCAGACTACCCACTTCTATCAGCCTACAGTAGGGCATGGTGGCAGTTGTAGTTTTACAACAGCTGGAGAGCTGCATGTTGGCCATGCCTGCTCTAGAGGAGCTGGAGGAGATAGCTGCATTAATACCACTTGCGCCGTCCTCTACATAACTTAGATGCATCCACCGCTGGCCTAAATCTACACCAGCGTAGATTTACATAATTTTCTATGCCTAAAAAAGGGGCATAGAAAATAAATGATAAATGAGAGGGGCCTGTCCGTCTACCCCTTTCCCCGCCCACGCTTCGCCCCTTTTTTGACCTGGCATGAGCGGGGAAAAGTAGCAGATTCTGCCGCAAATCCCCTTTGCAACAGAATCTGCGTAAGATATATGCCAAAAATTGGCGTATATCTAATAATAAATTACCCCTAATGTGTTTTAGTCCATTATATGCTTATAGTATATAGAAGTGAACAGGTATTGTATGCAACTTATGCTGTAAATCAGTAATGCAATTCAGAGTAATCCATGTTTCCAGTGTTTGCATGTGTCTTTGGGCTTGGACTAGGGTACTGCTACGTATACTGTTTGTTAGCTTTTGCAAGTCAGCCGTAGTAGTGTGTACCCGTACTTTATAACATATTGTTTGGAGATGCTGGTCTAATATTATTTCTTGTATTGTACATTTGGGATGAGTGGTTGTCTGAGTTTGAACGGTGCACTCCAGACCATCTGCCCAACAGGTGCAGAACTACTGTGGTAGCAGTGGTAGTGACTGCTTTAGGGCCCGCAGAAGCAGAGGGCCTGGGCCTTATACCTCTTCCCTGTTATGTCCAATAGCAAAATCTTGAAGGCAGCGAGGAAAAGAGTTACATTTCCCAAGTAGGAGCCTAGTTTGGTGAGTAAAGCAATGAGTTCTAATTTAAATTGGCTGATGCAGTTATATAGATTATGGTTTCCATCCTGTGTGTTGTATCTTCAGCCACTGTCCCAGGGTGTGCATGAGACTCTACTGCCAGCACACACACACAGTATTCACAGGCAAGCCCCAGGCTGTAATACATACTTACTTCCCCAGCCGTTGTCTCTCCAGCAGGTACAATGCATTGCCTGCAGGACTGAGTAGAAGAGCGCACGAGCTGAGGATCAACCCCTATGGAATGAAGTATGAGATTAAGAAAGAGGATCACATGATCCAAACATGTCAGGCTTCTCCATAATGCCTTGGAGTCAGCGTAATCATTTACTTTAAAATATTTTTTTTTAAAGTGAATTAAAAGACTTCAGTTGATCACAGCCTAGTGTACTTGACATATTGGTATGCATCACAGTTGTATTGAACTGGACTCTGTTCAACTGACCGTTTTTTCAACAACAAAAAAATTAATTTTATTTAATTAATTAAATTGATCAAAGACTATTGTGCTTGATGTATTGTTATGTATCAGAAGAATGTCGCAGGGTTAAAAATTAAATATCTTATAAAGACAGAATGGCAATGGCCATCCTTCATATAAGATAGGGCCAGGGGCTATCCATAGTATTCAGTATATTGGGCAGACTAGATGGGCCAAATGGTTCTTATCTGCCGGCACATTCTAGGTTTCTGTTTCTATGTTTCTAAGATGAAGCACCCATGGAAGATCATCAGCAGAACCCCAGAGCTGGGTACTTACAAATAGTTTTGTTCTCTAATGTGTGTTGTGTTATTCAATGCCATTTATTGTGATTTAATGCTATGCATACCTAGTATGGTTCTTGCATGGGTCCTACGGGGTTAGCCAACCCAGATACATCCCCTCAAGGAGCTTGAGATATGGACTGTTTAGCTTCACCCCTAGCTCAGCTCGGTTAGTGAATGCCTTGAGTTTGCGGAGGAAGGTAGAGCTGTGCCTCATGCCCCCTCCTCACAGGACTAACATTGCAGAGAATCACCTTCTCTGAAGATTATTAACTGAGAGAAATACCTCACCATTTGTACAGTACTCTTATAAGAGAGAGAGGAAGTAGCAGGATCTGTAACGCTTGAGCACATGTAGTTAGTAAGGTACAGTACATTGCTGCTTAAAAGCTTATAGACTTTACTGCTGTGAGTGGGATACAGCTAAGACACCATGCACACTGGGACAAAAAACTGGCCCGTCAAATCTTAAACCCTGTATGCCTCAATCGCTGATTACAGACATTCCCCAATGCATTACTGCCAGCCTCAGATTCTTCAGAGAAATAGAACGGGAGTACGTTGAACTTAAACCTGGTCTATACCCATACAAAACCATCTGGGGAGATTTACACAGTATATTGTTGGGACTGTGTTCTGAGACTGTTGGAAGTTCTACAACCCTCTTTCTGCAGTTTAGTAAAGAGAGACGTTAATTCTGTTACATCTGACCTGGTTACAGACTCCAACACCATTTGGTGGCCACAGAAACAACATGTCCTGCCTTGTCCATTTTGTTCCATACTCTACCACACCTATCCTGCACCACACAGCATAACAAACCTGAAACTGCATCCCAAAAAGGGATCTTTTTTTTTATGGCTTTTGTAAAAAGCCATTCACTTTTCAGGACAACATATATTTTCTTTAACATAACACCAAACGGCTTGGATAATTTTTGGACTGATTGTTTCAAAACCATTGGTTCTTCCAATACCACTGTGTGTGTAAACACATTGACACTGCACCCACAAAGGGATAGTGTCTGGGACATGTTTTTAATTTAAAAAAGCATTAAGATGACATAGATGACACTGAGTCACTGTAATTTGGAATGGATGTTATAACTGATGTTATAACCAACTGAGAGAAAATGGATGAAGAAGACACCTCTTATTATAATGCTTTTGCAAACATTTGGGGTAATACTGGTTTTGATTTATAATAATTCCGCACTACTGTGAACTCATTATTATATTGTGTGAATTAAGTAAAAATGATACCCACTCTATAGGCTCCTTGGTGGAAAATTACCAGCAAACAAAGGGGGGAATGTATCATTCCCCTTATGACTCTTTTTGGAGTTAATAACCTACCAAAAACTTTATTGTAACACATAATTAAAAATTAAAATGACATGATGCATGGATAGATGACAGAATAAAATGCCATCTCTGACCCGCAAAATGACTATTGGAAATTACTCAAAAAAATATCTTAATAACTGTGCTGTAGACCACTAAACAAGCAAAGTACACATGTTGTCACTAAATCCAGAACATTACTTGGATTCGACCCCCGGACGAAGGCACGCTGAAACACGCATCGGAGTTATGACAATGGTGTTATATGTGATTATTGACAGGCTGTATTCATCCAAATAATGTTCTGTTGGATTTGAGACTTTTCTAGTCGCAATCTGTATTTTAAGCCGAAAAAAGGACGTGAGAAGGGTGGAGTGAGGGCATTGTGGGGGCGAGGCCATTGGTTCTGGCTAAGGCCACTTGCACATGAACGTTTTTTTTTCCGTTTACGATCCGTTTTTTTGCGTTCCATATACGGACCGCATAACGGACAAGGATAGTACTGTTCTATCAGGGGTCAGCTGTTCCGTTCCGCAAAAAACGGAATGCACACGGACATCATCTGTTTTTTTGCGGACCGCAAAATACTGAAAAAGCCATACGGTCGTGTGCAAGAGGCCTTAATCATCATTATTTACAAAATGATTTGTGTCTGGCTGAAAACTGGCACTTATGCCGAAAAGCTGCCGGATCCCATTATAGTCAATGGGGTCCAGCGGTGATCGTCAGTATCTAACTAGGCCAGAGCTGCCAGGCTTCCAGAACAGCCTACCTGATTCGAATAAGGTCTTATTCACACCGTCAGTGCTTGGTCAGTGATTTTCATCAGTGCCAAAACCAGGTGCAGGTCAAAAACGCAGAACAGGGGCAGATCTTTCCCTTATACCATATATCTGTGTAGCTTCCTCTCCTTGTTTTTAGTCAAAATCACTGATGGCAATCACTGGCCAAAACACCGACATGTGAACGAGGCCTCACGGAGGTGTGAACCTACCAAGACACATTTGAGATTCAACTTGCTGATTTTCCAATGCCGGCAGCTGTTGTAAAACTACAATTCCCATTATGTCCCGACAGCGTACAGCCATTAGAGCAATACAGGAGTCATAGTTTCGCATTAGCTGGAGAGCCTCTGGTTAGAGATTGCTGGTTTATGCCATGTCATGGATCAGAGCACTATTCACATTCATATGGGGTTGTGGGGTCTCTTCTGTTGTAAGAAATGTATGGTCCTTATGTCTATGGATGTAATGAGGTATGAAATGTTTTTTTTTTTTTTTTTTTTTTTTTAGGATTAATCAAAGCAGCGTGCCTTCCCAGCCTCCTGTGGGTTAATTCCGTGTGTAAGTGCCAGTTCTCCTAAGCATACTTAGTATGTAAAACACATTTCTCTTAATGAGTATTGTACCTGTCATCTTTGCTCTCTTGAAGAGCCGTGAGGATGTGAAATAACCTAGCCACCGGGTGCTCTCTTGCTCTGCTTGAGTTCAACTAACAGATGATATAGCTGGCAGGAAAACATACTCTCCGAGGAAAAACTGTCTGACCACACACATTGGGTGGCTAATTGACAACTCAGTTTTAAGTGCGCTGACAGCTCAGACGGTGGCTTTTCATTTGCTGTGACAAGTATTCCAAAAGCCTGTCACAGCCACAGACTGCTTGGGAAGTTGACATTGCCTGATAAAGAAATGCATCCCCTACAAAATAGGAATCCAGAAATCCCAATCATCAAAGCCTTGAGTAATTCATAAATCCATGGAGGCTAAGAAGCAGTCAGGGGATAATGCAGACATTTTGGGAGATGTGTGTTTGTGCATGGCTCTGTGTGTGCGGTAAGCCGGTAGGATGATTTAGCCTGGATGTGGTCACCATGGATACAAATGATCTATTCCGGTCCTTCCCTTAAAGCTCTTTCTGCAATGAAAAGGGTTGTTCTTGTAAGATTTCACTTTGAACAGCTTCCCACTGTTAGTCTTCTTTAATAGCTCTAACCTCCATGTAGTAAATGCGCCGTACCGGTTATCAGTGTTTGTGTTGCAGGGAGAGATAACCCTTACAATGGATAGATGGGGCTCTGGCATAATGTGTTCTACTTGGAGATGGACAAATTACACTTTCTTTGTAATCAGAAGCAAAACATGATGGGAAACATTCTGGAACTGACCCATTAAATAGTCAATTAATTCATGTAATGGCACATTTGCTGCAAATCACGGCTTTGAGTAACAACACACTGAAGGAAACGCTGGATGGGAACAAGAGATGTCATAAAAGATAAGAAAAACAAGACATGCATAAATGGTTGTAGGATTATGTAGAAATAGTCCAAAATAATACAAATATGCTCTGCGGACCTGTAAGGTATCTACAGGTCCACATTGTATCAATACGTGCTGCACAGTATAGCATATTTCATTGCATGCTGAAGTATCGAGGCCTTATCTAGTTTTCCATGATAGTCATTAATTTTCATAAACATAAAAAAAAAAGCGATGGTAAAAAAAAATAGAAGAAAAATCAAAAGAGTTACATCCCTTCAAAAGATATCATGGCATTCTGTAGCTCCCTCTCCCAAACCTTCAAGTATAGAGGCCTTTCAGTAAGGGAACCAAGAAGTAGTTGAGAGTAAAAGGTACTATAGGCGTTTAGGAGGTGGAGAATCCGAGGTTAGTGTAAGGTTCTCCAACCAAGTTGGGTCAACCTGTGCAGGGGTAGAAGCTTTCCTGTTTTCTCTCATATACCTCTGACAAGTGAATATTTTCTCTTAACTCTCTTAGGAAATTCTGTGTTTATCTCTTGTATGACATTGTATTTCTATAGATTACCTATGTCGAGATGCTAACGTGTTTTAATTTTGTTAAAAATCATTAAAAATAAAGAATAAAAATAAATAAATAAAATATATAATGGCATTAATAGTGACATCACAAGTGGAATGTGTATAAACATGCACCTTCTTGGACTCAAGTTGTAGAATCCCTAAGGTCCCATGCACACAACCATATGCACTTTGCAGTCTGCAAATTGCAGATCAGCAAAACACGGGTACTAGCCGCGTGCGCCCAGCATTTTCCTGTTCCACACGTCCCGTCCTATGTTAAAAATGCCTATTCTTGTCCACAAAATGGACAAGAATAGGGCATGTTGTATGCAGGGCGGAAGAATGGTGATACGGCTGCAGACAGAACGCAGTGTGCTGTCTGCATTTTTCGCAGCCCTATTGAAATGAAAAGGACCGCATCCAATCCGCAAAAAATGTGATCGGAGGCAGACCAAAATTACAGTCATGTGCATGGGGCCTAAAACTGAGTCTCAGCAGAGGAGTCTCTTAGTAAACTAAATATGTATCACATGCATAGTCTTTTCTAAAGCCTGATTAGTCATAGGTCATCAACAACTTAAACTTAAATCAGACCGCAGACCTCAGACCATAAAATGTAATCAAACACAAGAATCTAAAATAAACCCAGACTTCAGTCCTTGGTAAGCACCAGCACTGATCTGGCTAAACTATGGTCAGTTTCCTTGTCACTCTATTGGGGTTATGGTCCAATGTGAGTTATGGTCCAACTAAGCTCTGGCAGGGATTTTGAAGGTAACTTCTGGAAATGTTGCAGTGTACATAAAATTCTGCAATGAGTTGAGTTGTTTTAAAAGAAATGTGTTGTCAGAACATGACCTAGTGTTTAAAGACATTATTTAATTATTTTTTTTACATTTTAGTAATATTGTTTTAAAGGAAATATGTCATCAGAAAATGACCTATTGTTTAAATCATGCCTTTATGTTAAACGGGTTGTATTATCTCATACATTGGGGGCATATGGCACCTATCTTTAGAATGGAGACAAAAATAACTGAGCACTGGCTTTTCTATTTCCGTCAGCCCCAAAGAAGTGAATGGAACTGTGCATTTCCCATTTATTTCAATGGGACTGCAGAAAATAGCTCAGCACGCCACTCAGCTATTTTCAGAACTGCCATAGAAATGAATGGAGGATGGCCACACATGATTTTTTCGCATTTTCTATGTCACTGGAAACTGTCACTTTTCCATCTATTTCAAAAGCATCCTAACACACTGCATTTTTCACATGGGCCACCAAGTAATAGGCTGAATGTGGTGGGTAATGGTAATACAGTTGCAAGAAAAAGTATGTGAACCCTTTGGAATGATATGGATTTCTGCACAAATTGGTCATAAAATGTGATCTGATCTTCATCTAAGTCACAGCAATAGACAATCACAGTCTGCTTAAACTAATAACACACAAAGAATTAAATGTTACCATGTTTTTATTGCACACACCGTGTAAACATACATAGTGCAGGTGGAAAAAGTATGTGAACCCCTAGACTAATTACATCTCCTAAAGCTAATTGGAGTGAGGTGTCAGCCAACTGGAGTCCAGTCAATGAGATGAGATTAAAGGTGTTGGTTACAGCTGCCCTGCCCTATAAAAAACACACACCAGTTCTGGGCTCGCTTTTCACAAGAAGCATTGCCTGATGTGAATGATGCCTCGCACAAAAGAGCTCTCAGAAGACCTACGATTAAGAATTGTTGACTTGCATAAAGCTGGAAAGGGTTATAAAAGTATCTCCAAAAGCCTTGCTGTTCATCAGTCCACGGTAAGACAAATTGTCTATACATGGAGAAAGTTCAGCACTGCTGCTACTCTCCCTAGGAGTGGCCGTCCTATGACTGGAAGAGCACAGCGCAGACTGCTCAATGAGGTGAAGAAGAATCCTAGAGTGTCAGCTAAAGACTTACAAAAGTCTCTGGCATATGCTAACATCCCTGTTAGCGAATCTACGATACATAAAACACTAAACAGGAATGGATTTCATGGGAGGATACCACAGAGGAAGCCACTGCTGTCCAAAAAAACATTGCTGCACGTTTACAGTTTGCACAAGAGCACCTTGATGTTCCACAGCAGTATTGGCAAAGTATTCTGTGGACAGATGAAACCAAAGTTGAGTTGTTTGGAAGAAACACACAACACTATGTGTGGAGAAGAAGAGGCACAGCACACCAACATCAAAACCTCATCCCAACTGTGAAGTATGGTGGTGGGGGCATCATGGTTTGGTGCTGCTTTGCTGCGTCAGGGTCTGGACGGATTGCTATCATTGAAGGAAAAATGAATTCCCAAGTTTATCAAGACATTTTGCAGGAGAACTTCTGTCCACCAGCTGAAGCTCAACAGAAGATGGGTGTTGCAACAGGACAACGGCCCAAAGCATAGAAGTAAATCAACAACAGAATTGCTTAAACAGAAGAAAATACACCTTCTGGAGTGGCCCAGTCAGAGTCCTGACCTCAACCCTATTGAGATGCTGTGGCATGACCTCAAGAAAGCGATTCACTCCAGACATCCCAAGAATATTGCTGAACTGAAACAGTTCTGTAAAGAGGAATGGTCAAGAATTACTCCTGACCGTTGCGCACGTCTGATCTGCAACTAGAGGAAACATTTGGTTGAAGTTATTGCTGCCAAAGGAGGTTCAACCAGTTATTAAATCCAAGGGTTCACATAATATTTCCACCTGCACTGTGAATGTTTACATGGTGTGTTCAATAAAAACATGGTAACATTAAATTATTTGTGTGTTATTAGTTTAAGCAGACTGTGATTGTCTATTATAGTGACTTAGATGAAGATCAGATCACATTTTATGACCAATTTGTGCAGAAATCCATATCATTCAAAAGGGTTCACATACTTTTTCTTGCAACTGTAGTTGATGGCCACAGCTTATCTACGCCTCTTCCCTGTAAACTGTCCTCTCCACAGGTCATACTGTAGAGCTTGTCTACAAAACTCTCCAATAGATGTCAATAAACATCTCATGTTTATTGTTCCCTGTGGTTTATGTGGCTGCTGTAAAACATCTAAATGCGATTAATAGTAGCCCGGGACAGATGGCTGCCCCCATAATTTACAGTAAATAGAATAAAATAAAGACATATTAGAAACATGGAATATATTTCACTAGCTGGAAGGGACATCACTAGGGATGTAGGCCCTGCATGAGAATTCTATAGCCCCAAAGCGCTGACCAGAGTCATCTTCAAAATGATTAAAGAAAATGATTTCTTGAGGATGCACACACCTACTATTTCCTGAAGCAGCGCTGCATGGTGCAGCAAAGTAGTTATCTGCTTGACTCCTCCTCCAGAGCCCTCCTCTCTGACTGCCTTTAGTGCATACTGCAGAGACTAGGATAGCGGCATCTAGCAGCTTATGATTTTTTTTTATTCTACCAAGGCAGTCTTTTTTGCACTTGCGTGAGAAAAATCGGCATGTTTGGTACCCAAACCCGAACTTCTTCACAGAAGTTCGGGCTTGGGATCAGTGCTCTGTAGATTGTATTATTTTCCCTTATGACATGGTTATAAGGGAAAATAATAGCATTCTGAATACAGAATGCATAGTAAAATGGCGCTGGAGGGGTTAAAATTATTATTATTATTTTTTAACTCACCTTAATCCACTTTCTCGCGCAGCCCGGCATCTCTTCTGTCTGTCTTGTGTGCTGTGTGCAGGAACAGGACCTGTGGTGACGTCACTCCGGTCATCACATGATCCATCACCATGGTAAAAGATCATGTGATGGATCATGTGATGACCGGAGTGACGTCACCACAGGTCCTGTTCCTGCACACAGCACAGAAGACAGACAGAAGAGATGCCGGCTGCGCGAGCAAGTGGATTAAGGTGAGTTAAATTATTATTATTTTTTTTTAAACCCTCCAGTGCTATTTTTCTATGCATTCTGTATTCAGAATGCTATTATTTTCCCTTGTAACCATGTTATAAGGGAAAATAATAATGATCGGGTCTCCATCCCGATCGTCTCCTAGCAACCGTGCGTGAAAATCGCACCACATCCGCACTTGCTTGCGGATGCTTGCGGATGCTTGCGATTTTCACGCAACCCCATTCATTTCTATGGGGCCTGCGTTATGTGAAAAACGCTGAATATAGAACATGCTGCGATTTTCACGCAACGCACAAGTGATGCGTGAAAATCACCGCTCATGTGAACAGCCCCATAGAAATGAATGGTTCGGGATTCAGTGCGGGTGCAATGCGTTCAAAGGGGCCTTACTGTGCACAGATCAACTTATTGTCTATAGATATGAGCAAAGTTCTCTACAATTCGATTCAACTGTTTTGCCAAATTAAAAAAATATATATAATCTTTATCACGAAGTGCATTTCTTTGTAATTAGAGGGTGCAATGACAGGGAATAAATTTTAATAATTAAAATAAAATTATTAGTGGATGTCTTCTCCTTTAGGATGTAGGTACAGGAGGAATATTTATTTATTTATTTTATGCACTTATATAGCGCTACTATATTCCACAGCGGTTTACAGACATCCAACTGTCCCCAATGGGGCTCACAATCTAAGGTCCCTATCAGTATGTCTTTGGAGTGTGGGAGGAAACCCACACAAACACGGGGAGAACATACAAACACCATGCAGATGTTCCCCCTGGTTGGATTCGAACCTGGGACCCCAACGCTACCAATGCTAACCACTGAGCCACCATGCTGCCCATGTACACTACGTGCAGAATTATTAGGCAAATGAGTATTTTGACCACATCATCCTCTTTATGCATGTTGTCTTACTCCAAGCTGTATAGGCTCGAAAGCCTACTACCAATTAAGCATATTAGGTGATGTGCATCTCTGTAATGAGAAGGGGTGTGGTCTAATGACATCAACACCCTATATCAGGTGTGCATAATTATTAGGCAACTTCCTTTCCTTTGGCAAAATGGGTCAAAAGAAGGACTTGACAGGCTCAGAAAAGTCAAAAATAGTGAGATATCTTGCAGAGGGATGCAGCACTCTTAAAATTGCAAAGCTTCTGAAGCGTGATCATCGAACAATCAAGCGTTTCATTCAAAATAGTCAACAGGGTCGCAAGAAGCGTGTGGAAAAACCAAGGCGCAAAATAACTGCCCATGAACTGAGAAAAGTCAAGCGTGCAGCTGCCAAGATGCCACTTGCCACCAGTTTGGCCATTTTTCAGAGCTGCAACATCACTGGAATGCCCAAAAGCACAAGGTGTGCAATACTCAGAGACATGGCCAAGGTAAGAAAGGCTGAAAGATGACCACCACTGAACAAGACACACAAGCTGAAACATCAAGACTGGGCCAAGAAATATCAAAAATCAAGACTGATTTTTCAAAGGTTTTATGGACTGATGAAATGAGAGTGAGTCTTGATGGGCCAGATGGCTGGATTGGTAAAGGGCAGAGAGCTCCAGTCCGACTCAGACGCCAGCAAGGTGGAGGTGGAGTACTGGTTTGGGCTGGTATCATCAAAGATGAGCTTGTGGGGCCTTTTTGGGTTGAGGATGGAGTCAAGCTGAACTCCCAGTCCTACTGCCAGTTTCTGGAAGACACCTTCTTCAAGCAGTGGTACAGGAAGAAGTCTGCAAGGTAAGAAAAACATGATTTTCATGCAGGACAATGCTCCATCACACGCGTCCAAGTACTCCACAACGTGGCTGGCAAGAAAGGGTATAAAAGAAGAAAATCTAATGACATGGCCTCCTTGTTCACCTGATCTGAACCCCATTGAGAACCTGTGGTCCATCATCAAATGTGAGATTTACAAGGAGGGAAAACAGTACACCTCTCTGAACAGTGTCTGGGAGGCTGTGGTTGCTGCTGCACGCAATGTTGATGGTGAACAGATCCAAACACTGACAGAATCCATGGATGGCAGGCTTTTGAGTGTCCTTGCAAAGAAAGGTGGCTATATTGGTCACTGATTTGTTTTTGTTTTGTTTTTGAATGTCAGAAATGTATATTTGTGAATGTTGAGATGTTATATTGGTTTCACTGGTAAAAATAAATAATTGAAATGGGTATATATTTGTTTTTTGTTAAGTTGCCTAATAATTATGCACAGTAATAGTCACCTGCACACACAGATATCCCCCTAAAATAGCTAAAACTAAAAACAAACTAAAAACTACTTCCAAAAATATTCAGCTTTGATATTAATGAGTTTTTTGGGTTCATTGAGAACATGGTTGTTGTTCAATAATAAAATTAATCCTCAAAAATACAACTTGCCTAATAATTCTGCACTCCCTGTATATATTTAATAAAGGTTTATACAACCATACACACAGAACTTTTCCTTATTTACTGTATACCTCTTGTTACAGCCAACATATAGTATTATATCTAGGGAGAAGCAGAAATGTCCCATGCCTGATATCTGCATAGCTTTCTCATCAACCCATCACTCTGAGCAACATAGTAAACAGTTTCTGTTTTCTATCACGTCACCGACTGAGATGTAAAAATAAATGAGAAGACTGAGCCAGTTAAAGTTCACAGTAATTACACATTCAATTGCCAAATCATTGACAGTGGCCTTGTGACACAGAATCCTTTGTTTGCCTAGTGCATAGTGTCTATCATAGATGCTAATGATCTCCTTATGAGCTATGTGAGAAGATCTGACTTATTATATGTGTTTGCAGAAGGTCAAGAGGCAAAATATATGTGCTAAATAAATGCACTGTTAAACTGTTATATGTGCAAATATAACGTGAAAATAAACCCAAATAATAACCATAGTAATAAAAAATATTAGTTACAGGTGAAACTCGAAAAATTTGAATATCGTGCAGAGTTGATTTATTTCAGTAATGCAACTTAAAAGGTGAAACTAATATATGAGATAGACTTGTTACATGCAAAGCGAGATATTCCAAGCCTTTATTAGTTATAATTTGGATGATTATGGCTTACCGCTTATGAAACCCCAAAGTTACAATTTTGAGGTACCCTTTGCTCAGGGGATATGGATTAATTAGCTGACTAGAGTGAGACACTTTGAGCCTAGAATATTGAACCTTTTCACAAAACTCTAATTTTAAGCTGCATTAATGCAATTCCTTTTACTTTGCATCACTGAAATAAATGGACATTTGCACGATATTTAAATTTTTTGAGTTTCACCTGTATTTAGACAATTTTCTGCCCTTTTAGAAGAGAGAGAGAGGTACATGACACTGACTCGAAAATGATGGATGGTCAGGGAAAATGTGGATGTGAAGAGGAAAGAGAGCGAGAATGAGAACTCGAGTGAAAAAAATGATTAAAACCCCAGTGGAGAGCTGGACTTTTTTTTTTCTCAATTTCCCTTGAATCCTTGCAATAATTAGCTGCAGTAAAATGAATATTAGCCTATGCTTAAATGCCTTTCCAGCATGTTACCTTGCATTGACCCAGCAGAGCTAAACCAATTATTTTTTGAACTTCATGGCTTTAAATAATCCTCTGCTCTAAAACTCCCTCTACCCCTCAGCTACTTAACCGTAGGCCCGGCTGCCCTAAATCCCTTTCTTATACTTTGTAGCTTTTTAAGCAAGGCCTCTCTTTAAGCAGACATAATCCTTTCTCTGTAGAAAACATGAAAGACCTTGAACAAATCAAGATTTCTCCATGGAGAATTCAGCTAATCCTGTGCTTAGCTCCTAACAAGAAAATCCATCTTTCCACCAAGTACCCCATTACTAGGACTAATGCCTGACTGGAATAATAAGCAAATTATTGTGCGTTAATTGTAGCATTGCTCTGTCACATGGAAAAATTCACCGAAGAATGTGACTGTAGACTTAAGGAGAAGACAGGTCACGCCTTTTGTTTTTGTAGGAGATTATTATGATTCAAAATGAGACGAATTTGAGTGACTTTAAAAATGCAGCGCACACGGCGGCGCTTGATTAGAACACAGCAGCTAGTTATTTCTGCCACATAAAGAATGCCGTGGGATGATGATTATAATTCATTTCGTGTACCGTGGTGCATAGTTTATTCATGTCACCCTGGTTACATTCAAGTTCAGGGAGAACGAATAATACAGCCCTTAGATGTCTAAGGCTAGAGAGAATCGGCAAGCTAGTGAAAGAGTGCAGTGCATTGTGGGAAGCCGTCCTGCTGAGTTCAGCTCACAATGTGAATGTGCTTTTCATATATCAGATCTGAACCCGTAATTGTCTGTGATGTGGTGATCAAAGAGCTTTTTATTGATTTGATTCTATTAAGCAGATGGACCTTCATTCAATATTTCCCAATCGTCTTCCTATATTGCATCCTCTATTATTCTCCTTTAGCACGTGTTTTGTTTCTATGCAAGAAGTTTATATTGTATTTGCTATAATCGTCATATTTCCCCTTTTTTGAATCTTGCTTTTGCTCTGTTACATTCAGAATTTCAGAAGTTACTTATTTTCAACGTGCAATTTCCCTAATGAAGCAGTTACGTTTTATGCTAGCCAGTGAATAATGCCAATAACCTTGATTAAAGAAAAGTATATATATATATATATATATATATATATACTTGTTTTAGATCCCATTTATTTTCAAACACGGTGGCTATTATTTGTCTCATCTACACTAAGACTAGGTGATTAGTGTAGATATTGGTTCTTATACACAATCATAGGATCATATTCAAAGCCCCTGCATAACCTATTCACTAGCAACTCAATGAGGCTGCTGCCATCGTGGCTCCACTAGATGGCGCCCCATTCCTTTAGAATGCAGTGCAGAGCTGCTAGATAGCTTGAGGACACTTCTGGAGATGATGAGTGTAAGAACAAAGCATTAAAAGGGCAATATGCTGCATAACCTTGAATACTCAGTGTTTCAACGAATGTGATGAGAGCTGATCAGATGAGACTTCATAACCAGAATGTATGCAAACAACATTAAATATATAGTGCGCTGTACACAGGCATTCCAAAAGCTCTTAAATTACCAGCAAGTAGTAAGAAAGCATTAATTTTCCTAATTCAAAGTCGAGTTGATGCTTAATTTTATCTTCACTGAATTGCAGCCAGTTAACATCTCTTTCAATGTGTCTGCAAGTGCCATAAAGACATAAAGAGCAAGTATCCATGTAGTCTAATAGTATACTATTCAATGTGCTGGAAAGGAGCCTAGGATAATATGTAATTAGCATCTACTATATCTGCATATGTATTAAAAAGGTAAATCCGCAGTGTCATTATTTCATCTGCATACAAATTTTTCATGGTTCAAGTTGCACAAGTTTGTGGATAATGGGCAATATTATTTACCGGTATTTCATCCTCCGGCTCCTGATAAGTGATATCCCCAGACATCCAAAAGTTATTCTTAAAGAATCCTAGGATCTATCTATCTATCTATCTATCGTCACCTGTGTCTTTGTGCGAGTTGCAGCCAAGGTAGCATGCACCTATGGCCCTTTTTTATATACTGTAAATTACAAATTGGAGGACTCTCGCCAGCTAACGTGTACCTTCAAGTAAAAACGTATTGTTAAATATAAAGACAAATAGGCCGGCTCACATTTATTTGCATGTGCCTTTACTTACTCTACTATTGATAAAAATACATAAACCATTTTATATGCCATACAATTCATAAAATTTGAAAAATAAAAATTGTAGCTTCAATTTGATGATCCCAGTCCTTTACATGCGGAGCTCATGCATAACAATGTTACCAAAATAAGCATAAAATCCGGTTGTTACTATCGTATCTTGGTTAAACCTTATAGTCAATTGGTGTCGGATTTGCTGTAATCTCGTGATGTTCTCAATGGAACATAGCTCCGAAGCGTATTATTTTCACGTTGTCTACCAGCCTTTTTGTTGTTAAATAATTTTAGCACTAATATGGCAGGTAGTTTTAAATGTGCTGTTAAAAGTTGTTAAGGTGTTTATAAAACACTTGTGCGGTCTACTTGTTGCTACACCAGGTTTTTATTATGCTGTTAGTCAACAGTTAATATAAGTGAAATATTAGATGCCACCACATATAAATGGGTTAGCTTCAGATATATTGTTAGTTGGTATTTGAGGTATTAATAAAAACACTTGTATAGTCCGGTTATTATTGTGGCCAATTTTAATTACGGTAGGTTGTTTGTCCACAGTTAGTATGTGAGTAGGTTGGATGTGGTCACATGACATTTATTCAGCTGCGTGTGTCAAAAGTATATAAGAATAGTCTCTGTATTTATGGAGCCCTCGATATATTCACATAGTGCTTACTGCATTCAGCCTTCATGTGGCACCAGCTCTTGATATTGTGACACTTCCTTTCATCCACCTTTTAACAATGTGTCCGTGTTACTCACTATTCCGCTGGGCCCATTCACTCTCGACTTGGCTGTATATCTTCTTGTTGGAATGCTCCCCACTAGGCTTGCACATTCGCCGGCTATGATCTTTCGTTGGATGTTCTCTGGCGCATGTGCTTAGAGATCTCCGGGACGCCGACACTTGTTTGAAAACCGTGACAGTAGTTATGCTTCTAAGCTTTTTCTTGTGAACTGACACACCACCACCATCACCAGATGCGTTTCGGACAAAGTCCTTCCTCAGTTGCATAAAATTCAAATTTAAAAATGATTTTGAATTTAGAATTTTATACCACAGAGGAAGGACTTTGTCTGAAACGCGTCAGAAAAACGTGTGTACCTTTTTTATATACATTTTGGAAGTGCTGGTTTAATTCTCTTTTGTGTTGTATATGTGGGGAAGTGGTGTTCCCTGTGAGCCTTGCACACCCGCCCACCTACCTGGTGCTTTTAATGAGAGTATCTCATAGCTGGACCCTGCCTGGCCCTGAAAATTGTAGGCCAAAAGCCCAGGAGAGGCATGTGTGCACCTGTGCCCCTATTTATATACATTTTGGAGGTGCTGGTTTAATTCTCTTTTGTGTTGTATATTTGGGGGAGTGGTGTCCCCTGTGATCCTTGCACTCCCACCTACCTGATCCTTTAAATCAGAGTATCTCATAGCTGGATCCTACTTTGCCCTGAAACTTGTAGGCCAAAATCAGAGGAGAGTATTAGAGTAGGTTCCATCTGTTAGAAGCCACCTTGTTGTTGGTAGATGGGCCCAACATATTCTTATCAAAATATGCACAAAAAGCTTCTACTATACTGTATATAGTAAGTATAGCAGTAATGCAGTTTATACTTTCATGTATTCACAGTTCAACTGTGTCTTTGTAGTTCTATGCATTTTGTTGCAGCCAAGGTAGCATGCACCTGTGCCCTTTTTTATATATATATTGGAGGTGCTGATTTCATTTTCATTTTCTTTGGTATTATCTATCTATCTATCTATCTATCTATCTATCTATCTATCTATCTATCTATCTAAACATTGCCATGGAAAATATGTATAGATGTATAGATTTTGTTTAAATCCTATATATACATAGGTCAAAAGTTTTCACACTCCTTTTTAATCCAGGTTTTTTTGTATTTTCTTCACTGTAGATTCTTTTTGAAGACATGAAACGGATGAAGGAACACATATGGAACTAAGTAGTAAACAAAAAGTATTAAACAAACCATAACATATGGTCCGTGGTAGTGGAATTCATAACAGAATTCTTAGATAACCCAAACCCAAACATTGTACGCAGAACTTGAAAACACAAGTTCGCTCAGCACTACCCGTGAGCAGTGTGCCTGGGAGATCAGTCTGTCTTCTCTCTCCAGGAAAAGTAGAAAGAGAGGAGCATCCCTCGGCGCAAGGAACCAACCAGATGCGGATGAGGAATCTTCAGATATATTTATTGCAACCACACAACGCGTTTAGGGGATAGAATCCCCTTCATCAGGTGAAAAGTGCTGCAATACTTTTCACCTGATGAAGGGGATTCTATCTCCAAAACGAGTTGTGTGGTTGCAATAAATATATCTGAAGATTCATCATGCGCATCTGGTTGGTTCCTTGCGCCGAGGGATGCTCCTCTCTTTCTACTTTATACTAATCTTCTATGTGAGCCTTGGCACGCTCATCTGAGGACATCTGCATCCGTGGCTGCATACCTACCTCCCAAATTGGGGATTGAATATATCTCCGACAAGTCTTCAATAGCGTTGTGCCTACATTTGCACAACCCTATAATGGTGCGCCCTGTTTTTTCTGTTTATACAGTTAACAACTTGTTCTTATACGTCAATTCTCTCTCCAGGAAAGCTGTGTGCTGGGCAGCCTGATTGTTCATGTCTGCTATGTCTGACTTGTCTTTTTTTGTGAACAGGTCCCTGTAGTTCTAACTGAGGGTGTTTGGACTAGGTTCCTACACTTAGCCAGCATAGGAAATGTAAACCAGTTGGGGGCTGTCGTTTAGGACAGATTGTGCAAGCAGATAGGGACAGTGGTCGAGTGAAGCTAGGTACACACTATTCCCTACTGTTATATCCTGTTTGATTCTGATTATGTTTGCGTCTTGTACCATTTCTTTAGGAAAGTGTTATTTTTTTCCATATTCTTTGTCAGTATACCTTGTCTGCAAATGCTTGAAATATGTTCAGCGGTTTTTCTAACCCTTAAACATGATACCTGCATCTCCCAGAAGTTCATTGTAGTCAGTTCTTATGCTCTTATTACACTTGTAGTCTTCCTCCCCTGCATAGAAAATGATCCTTCACACACAACCCAAGTGATTCACTAATAAATAGCACTATAGTATAGGGAGCAGGGAAGCTACTGAGCATGTCAGGCCACCGGTGAATGCAGAAAAAGGTAGACCAGAATATCAGTTCCAAGAAAAACAGCAGGGGCACTACCAGAAAGAAAAATGCATTGTACCGGTAAATTAAAAACAGAAATATTTATATTGTATATATATTGCAATAATGTTTCTTTAAAATGCTACATACATTGCATTGTAATACAGTACTTTTCATCTGATAACCCCTTTAATACATAATTTTATAGATAATGTAGGGATAGAACTCTATTCCGGTATGCCTAGTGGCTAACAACAAAAAAAAACTGGAAAGAACATAACTCAAACGTATTTTAAATATAATCATAATGTTTCAAAAAACCTGACAGTATTATCTCCTAAACCCCATTAGTGGATGTAATAGGTAATAAGTAATGATATATTAAAATCCACTTTTTGAAGTAGAGACTTGATATTCAGTTGAGGAGAGGTTCTAGAATATTGAATATAATGGGGGAAAGTTCAAAATTTTGGCTTTGCCCAAAGTTCAGGAATTATTATATTATTTATTATAATAATATTATTTTATTACATTATTGACTTCCCATCAGCAGCTCTTTGTTCTGTCATTCCTTTCATTTCAAAATATGTTTTGTCAATCTGCCTGTTTTTAATTGCTCCACAGCTCTGTGATCAGCCACGCTATGTACACCAGCTCGGACCCCAAAGGTAATAACAACATACCCCGTTCTACCTTCTTTCTTATTGCCTACCCCCTTATCCTCCATCCAGGATACCGGCACACTATACCTACTATACAGTCACGAGTATGCTCCATTCCTGTATAATCCAACTATATCTAACTCGCCTCCCTAACCCCTATCTCAGTTGGTGCGTCTTTTAAATCACAGCCCGGATCATCTCTAACCTCCAATCTACAGTGGTCCTACCTTTGACCTTACAAATGATTCACAACAACCTTTTTCCCATTTCACATATATTCTAAACGTAAGCCTATATGATCAGTTATTCTACATTCCAAATGCCTGAATTATCCCTTTCCTCCCACCATTCCCCTATGTACTTTCAACCATGGATTATTATCACTACCATTTTAATATTATTATTATTATACAGTCCTGATCAAAAGTTTAAGACCACTTGAAAAATGGCAAAAAATCAAGGTTCCAATTAGAGCTTCAACATGCAACAAGAAGAAATGGGAGTGAGACAAAACATTTTTTGAGCATTCAATTTAATGAAAACAACGAATAAACTGAAACAGGCTGTTTTTCAGCTGATCAAAAGTTTAGGACCACACCTCCCAAAAAAACTAAACCCCCCCAAAAGAGAAAACCAACTTAAAAAATTTGTTTCGGCATGCTTGATGCAAGCATTTCCATGAGGTGAGTGGGAACATTTCTCCAAGTGGTGAAGATGGCTGCACGAAGGCCATCTACTGTCTGGAACTGTTGTCTATTTTTGTAAACTTCCCTTGCCATCCATCCCCAAAGGTTCTCAATTGGATTTAGATCAGGAGAACACGCAGGATGGACCAAAAGAGTGATGGTATTCTCCTCGAAGAAGTCCCTTGTCCTGGGGGCATTGTGGACTGTAGCATTGTCCTGTTGAAAAACCCAGTCGTTACCACATAGCCGAGGGCCCTCAGTCATAAGGAATGCTCTCTGCAACATCTGGACATAGCCAGCGTCCTTTGACACCCCTGCACTTCCTGAAGCTCCATTGTTCCACTGAAGGAAAAAGCACCCCAGGCCATTATGGCGCCCCCTCCACTGTGGCGCGTAGAAAATATCTCAGGTGGATCTGCTTGTCATGCCAGTAACGTTGGAAACCATCAGGACCATCAAAGTTCCTTTGAATGTCCCATGTTTGGGGCTCTCTTGCAAAGTCCAAACGAGCAGTTCTGTGGCGTTCAAGGAGACGAGGTCTTTGAAGACGTTTTTTGTTTTTGAAACCCTTCAGTCTCAGATGCCGTCTGATGGTTATGGGGCTGCAGTCAGCATCAGTAAGGGCCTTAATTTGGGTCGAGGATCATCCAGTGTCTTGACGGACAGCCAATTGGATCCTCCGGCTCACTGCTGGTGAATTTTTTTGGGGTCTTCCACTTGACTTTTTTGTTCCAGAACCCTCAGGATCATTTAAGAAATTCCAATTGACTGTCTTACTGCGTCCCACCTCAGCAGCAATGGCGCGCTGTGAGAGACCCTGCTTATGCAGTTTTTTTGCCTTTGCCATCACAACGTGTGACTACCTGACAGAAAATGACAATGAATCCACATCTTTGCACAGATTTGGCCTTTTAAAGGTATGTGGTCCTAAACTTTTGATCAGCTGAAAAACAGCCTGTTTCAGTTTATTCGTTGTTTTCATTAAATTGAATGTTCAAAAAATGTTTTGTCTCACTCCCATTACTTCTTGTTGCATGTTGAAGCTCTATTTGGAACCTTGTTAAGATCCAACAATGTAAAATATGATTTTTTGCCATTTCTCAAGTGGTCTTAAACTTTTGATCAGGACTGTATCTGTTTATTAATTTATTAATTAATTAATTTTTTATTTTTTATTATTTTGCTATTTGAATCATTTTTCGTCCCTCTAAACAAACATCTAAAATACTGAAATTACCTTCTTGTGTGACTATAATCATGTATCACTATCATAATTATATTCATGTATCACTATCACTACTATCATTATCATCATCATCATTAACATTATTACTATCATTTTCGCCAACTTAAATTATATTGTTTCTTTTTACTCCCACCTTTTTTCTGTGTGTTTTTAATCATGTATTATTATCATTATTATTTATATCTTGCTATTGGATTTACATATCATGGTTTACGAATTCTTGTGGGTGCCCCAGTGGGCTACACCTTCTAACTTATGCGTCCCTAGTATTGTTTATTATACGTCCACTCACGTACTACAGTATATCTAGTTATACAAATTTTAAGTATTTAAATCATTTTTTTAAGTATTGAATAATTTTTATCCCTCGCTATTATTTATTAGATTTTCTTATATATTTATTACATTTTCTTTTTTACCCTCCGCCATACGTCACCTTTCACTAATATTATGTGGTTTTTAGACTTGAAAAAAGAGTATATTGACTCCGAAACGCGTTGTCGCTCTGTACCAATCGAAAATGAGGTCGTGTATTTGCGCCAAGAGGTATCATATTTGTGCACTATCCTAGTACACATTTCCCCCACTGCGTTCCACAAAATACGGAATGCACACGGATGTCATCCGTATTTTTTGTGGTCCGCAAAATACATACGGTCGTGTGCAAGAGGCCTTATTCAGTCAGGCTTGGAGTGGCCCACAGGAGAACAGGTAAATCTCCAGGCAGGCCCCTGAGAAAGGTGGGCCCCTAGTTTCCCATCCACTGCAAAAGTAGCACATGGCAAAGTAGACTAACCACTCTGCACGTAGCTAGGCAGCATACACACCTCAACCAATCTATGTTCATAGGTACAGAGACAGACGAACCAGCGTCGTATTTCCCCAAGAACTTGCCTTTTTGAAGTTGCTGCAGAGATCCCCATAATCAATTATCTTGTAATGTCTTGCTGCTGCCTGACACAGTGTGGCCAGGTCAAATTTGCATGTAGCTACAGTGGGCCCCCAGAATTCATTTTTAACAGTCCGATACTGTATTGAGGTATTTTGTTGAGTCACGGCTTGTCTACACTATTCGGATGCTGTATAGTGGCATTTTCATTCAGTCATGGTATGATGGTATTATACAGTGACTGTAAGGCAGTGTTAGTCACTGTATAGTAATATTATTAATAAAGGGATGAGCGAATTTCATATTTTAAAGTTTGTATGCGGGTTCATGCTGTGGTATTTACCGAATTGCGTTATGGATTCCGTTACCACGGACCATAACGCAATTCCATTACGGAATGCATAACGGAATACCTTTAGAGGAATTCCGTCATAATAGAAGTCTATGGCCTGCATAACGGATCCGTCCTGTTTACGTTATGCTGGAGTCCTCTCTCTGAGCAACCCTGCAAGAGAAAATAGGCTGTTTTTAAATGTTGCCTTATTCTGCCGACGTCAGAACATGATTCTCCATCAGCCTGCAAGGTTATTATTGGATTATCGTGGCTGTGTCTTGTAAAGGGAGCAATACTTGTAATAAAATTATATTGAGGAATTGCTGATAAAACAGTTGCATAATACAATCATAAAATGCGTTAGAGATGCAGCTCCGTTTGGAAAAACGAATATATATTTGGTGTAGTAAGTTGTATGGAGACATCTAGCTTGACATACGTTAGCAGTGTGGTCATCTTTCCGGTTCATGTCGCCTCCTGCACATACCGTATCTCATAGTGTTTCTCAGAAAACACTTCACTTGCCTCCATGTTTACTATGGAGCAGAGCGAGATTCTGAAAGGCTGAAAGGGAAATTTAATCAGAGCTTTTGTACACTATGTTTTGGTTTTTTCCATATACCCTCCAGCTGCAAACAAAACTAATACATTTTACAGATAGATTTTCAAAGTGTTAATTAATGTGACAAAAATCTTTGTGGGAACAATTAATTTTCCTAATAGTGAATATGTTTACATATATATCATACTGATAAGAAAGTAATAAAGTCGCATACTGCAAAATAGTTTTTCGGAAACATGGAAGGGATTTATTTATTTGATATAAAAGCTGCAGTCCTCATAATATTTTTTGTGAACTCGACAAGTCATTACCGACTTGAGAAGCACTGCATGGGGGCTGTAGTTCAACAGTAGCTGATTGTCAGGATGCAGTCTATAATATAGTATCTAAGTACAAGTGTCAGGCACAAAAAAGATCTTGAGTTCTTTGGAGTGATGAGGTTAACTGGCTGGGGTGATGCCAGAATCTCTGCTCTCCGGATGTAATTAATTGCAACTTTGTAGGAGAGTGGACTGTGCAAGGGCATTTTATTTATTGGCAATACACTTTTCATGGTGCAAAAATGCAGACTGTGCAGCATGCCATGTAATATCTAGCTCTGGAGACACAATTCAATAATGTCTCTAACCTAAGTCTGCATAAAGCAGTCAATAATCCAGTAATTTATCCCTGGGAGCTAGGACTCTATTGCTTTTTTCCCATTGCTTTTGTTAAATTGTCACTGGGTAACTTGTGGCTTTACTATTCATTTCAATGCTCATGGCTTATGGGTTAGGGGTTAATCCTTGTAATATGTAATAGTATGGGTTCTGTACTTACCAGTCTAGCTACTGACATTCTAAAGCCACCTTAAAATCTAGAAAACAAACCTTTCCTATGGTTTATGCAATGTAGACTAAACAGCTGTTATTGTAGTATGTAAGTGTCAAGATATAATGTGCATAATCATAATCTTTAAAGGGAATCTATCAGCAGTTATGGCCATGAAAAACTGCTGACAGAGCTAGTTAGGGGACAAACATAATTTCTGTGGAGCTTTTATGTTCAGCAGTGTGATATGAACTTTTATCCTGCCTGTTACTGCTCCTCTAAATTCCAATCTAATTGTGCCTTGATTACCATCCATAGGCAGAATTTAGGTGCACCTGTAAGGCCTGCAAAATATCAGCCAGCCATGGGTGGGACTCTAAGCCTCCTCCCTCCCTCCTACCATTGTATGTGTGGTTAGTCACACTGGAGGGAACTGGGAGCTGTTTGCTGTGAGTCGGACCTTACCCTGCTGTCATTTGCCCACTGACTCCTGGTACTACCCATACGGTACAGGTAGGTTTAGTGTTAGGTACCGTGCCACTTGAGAAACCTTGGGTGGTGCGCAGGCTCAGGTATGTCCTTAATATAAGGATATACTGGCTAAAGTCTCATTTTTAACATCAGTGTGAGGGTTTAGTCAGATGTTACTGTTTGCATCCACCACAGTAGTGCACCTATTCTTGTAATTATTTATTCTATATATCATTCCGCATCCACACATTTTACCATCTGGTGTAGGATGTCTCTGTGGCACTTGTGGTCTGTTGCGGGCAATCTCCACTTTATGCATTTTTTGCTGGGGATCGCCCTTAGCAACAGACCACAGGTGCAGTATCTGCTCCCCTGAGTATAAATGCACAACTGCATTTGGGTATTTAAGGCACTCTTCTGAGTAGGAGGGTACCTGAACTTTAGGTTATCTAGTCTCTAGTAGTTGACAGCAAAGGTGTCATTCTCTGTTAGACTTCGGACAACTGAATCTGATTCCTTGCTGCCTGCTCTGACCGTAACCTGTTCTTAGATTGCCACCTGCTCTGACTTTGAACTTATCTCTGTGTGTGCTAGTATGCTGCTGCCCTGACCTCAGCCTTTCTCCTGACTACATACAGTCAGGTCCATCAATATTGGGACATCAACACAATTCTAAAATTTTTGGCTCTATACAACACCACAATGGATTTGAAATAAAACAAACAAGATGTGCTTTAAATGCAGACTGTCAGCTTTAATTTGAGGGTATTTACATCCAAATCAGGTGAACGGTGTAGGAATTATAACAGTTTGCATATGTACCAAAAGTAATGGGACAGAATAATAATCATAAATAATCATAAATCAAAACTTTCACTTTTTAATACTTGGTTGCAAATCCTTTGCAGTCAAATACAGCCTGAAGTCTAGAACGCATAGACATCACCAGATGCTGGGTTTCATCCCTGGTGATGCTCTGCCAGGCCTCTACTGCAACTGTCTTCAGTTCCTGCTTGTTCTTGGGGTATTTTCCCTTCAGTTTTGTCTTCAGCAAGCGAAATGCATGCTCAATCGGATTCAGGTCAGGTGATTGACTTGGCCATTGCCTAACATTCCACTTCTTTCCCTTAAAAATCTCTTTGGTTGCTTTTGCAGTATGCTTTGGGTCATTGTCCATCTGCAATGTGAAGCGCCGTCCAATGAGTTCTGAAGCATTTGGATGAATATGAGCAGATAATATTGCCCGAAACACTTCAAAATGTATCCTGCTGCTTTTGCCAGCAGTCACAGAGAACCAGTTCCATTGGCAGCCATACATGCCCACGCCATTACACTACCACCACCATGCTTCACTGATGAGGTGGTATGCTTGGGATCATAAGCAGTTCCTTTCCTTCTCCATACTCTTCTCTTCCCATCACTCTGGTACAATTTGATCTTAGTCTCATCTGTCCATAGGTTGCTATCAGTCAGGAATTGGCCCAGAAGTTAATTGGGAGCATGTCCAGTCGAATTGCAGAGATCCTGAAAAAGAAGGACCAACACTGCAAATACTGACTTTTTGCATAAATGTCATGTAATTGCCGATAAAAGCCTTTGAAACGTATGAAGTGCGTGTAATTATATTTCACTACATCACAGAAAAAACTGAAACAAAGATCTAAAAGCAGATTAGCAGCAAACTTTGTGAAAACTAATATTTGTGTCATTCTCAAAACTTTTGGCCACGACTGTATATAATACAGATAGTTAGTGGGAGATAGTCAGTGTAGATTATATCCTGATATAGTGTAGCTGTTGCAGTCCAATTTGTTAGGTAGTGTGATAGGTTCTGCTGTACATATAAACATAAACATAAAGAAGTTTCACGTATTGCGCCAAAATATTCGCATCATTAGTGTCGATTAGCACAATCGCAAATATATTGGAACACTCTAACTGCGTATAAAGCCATTTTTAATGTTCTGCCATGCAAACTATTTTCTCCAGTCTCAGGAAACTTGTAGCAAAAGTGACCCATGCCTATATTTTGCGCGCATTACGCAAATATTACATTGCCGATTTCTCGCAATCAAGAAAATATTCTCGAATTCGGGAATATATGACGAATATTTGTGAAATATCGTGAATTCGAATATAGCCCCTGCCGATCATCACAATTTCCTAAAAACTGTGGTATTTAATGACATCATAGGAGCGGTCGCATGTGTACTGACTGCTTCTAAAATGTCTGCATCCTGCTGCCTGCATACAGTACATGTCAGTTCGCGCAGCGGCCGCATCCTCCTTACTCCTTCTTCTCCATGACCCTGCCCACCGAAGTCTGGAAATGGCACCGGCCAACATCAGCAGCCAGTGAGAGAGGTGAAGCCAGTCTCTCTCAGGGAGTTCTGCTCCTGGTCTGCCGCTGTCCAAGGTGGGTGAAGTGCGACAACGGAGCAGGGATTGAAAAGATAGTCGTTGGTACTGATGAATAAAGGTGCTACTGCCTAGATCTGCTCAGGCAGCGGCCCGTGCACAGGGGAGTCCCATCAGTAGAAGCACCATACAGTATAATGTCTCCCTGTTGCCCCAAAACTGGAACAACAAGGAGACACTACTGTATACTGTATGGGGTAACAAGTAGACACTATACTGATTGAGGGGGGGGGGGGGGAGGGTAAAGTTGTTGCACCATGCAGTATAATGTCACCTTGTGGCCTGCCTCATACAGTAAAATGTCACCTTGTCCCCAGCTGCCTCATACAGTATAATGTCACCTTGTCCCCAGCAGCCCCATACAATATAATGTATTTGTGGCCCCATGCAATATAATGTCACCTTGTGGCCCGCCTCATACAGTATAATATCTCCTTGTGGCCCCCATACAGTACAATGTCACCTTGTAGCCTGCCGCCCCATACAGTATAATGTCTCCTTGTGGACCCCATACCGTATAATGTCTCCTTGTGAACCCCATACAGTAAAATGTCTCCTTGTGGCCCACCGCCCCAAACAGTATAATGTCTCCTTGTAGCCTACCGCCCCATACAGTATAATCTCTCCTTGTGGGCCACTGCCCCATACAAAATAACCACATAAAAAACATACCTATTTCAATCAGCAAAATGCAATGTGTAATGTTGAGAAAAATACTTTGTTCTGTTTGTATCCTCAGGCTAGAATTGAATTTTTTCATTAGCGTGAAGGCAAAAAGAGTATATTAATCATCGATTGAAGTGCCATTTAGCAGGCTGATATTGCACAGGATTTTAACAGAGCTCAAGCCTGTTTTGATTGTATTTCAGCAATCTAACTGATGTTGGGGGATGTTATTAGGAACAATATATGTATACATGGTTTTATTAAATCGATAGAAATGCAATTCTGAAAATGAACAATTATCAGTATCATCTTACGTAAATGCATTAGCAGATAATATGTATAAACTGAACAAAGATCAAAACCATTACACTATCATTTAAGCCTTTTTCAGGACAAGTATTATGAAAGAAGTGGATTAATGGGAAAATGTGTCAAAATCTGAACCTAGTTTCCACTTTTTGGCAGATAAAATACTGACCACAGCATTTAAGTGGTTAAAAGAGATCAGAATAATTGCCGAACCTGTCTATGGGAGGACATTTGTCAAAGCACAGGGACAGCTCCCATGGCCACATCATGAAGTACATGTGTGGCACTGGTTGGTAAAGACTTGCTTCCAATGCTGTAATGTATAGTAAATGTAAGGAAGAGTTGGCAAATAGTATATTATTTTATGTTATATATAATTAAATATGAAAGTACCCATTTTTTCCAGTAATATGTCTGGTAAGATTGGTAAGCAACACCATAGCTATTTTATATTTTGCTTCCCACAGACTAAAATGAAGTACTCTACTTTTTATACTGATATTGGAAAGATGGCAATGATTTTGAAGATGCAGTTTTTATGGAGCTGCAATGTGCTATAGCAGCCTCCACTATTCTGGGAAAACATCCCACAAGATATTGGGGTGTTCCCAGGGCCGGCGTCAGCACCCGGCATACCCGGGCAAGTTCTGGGGCCCACTGTTCCTGGGGGGGCCCACTGAGCTGCTATGAGCACTTCCATCAATGACACTGCTGTCATTTCACTTATGCAGTACCCCTCTGGTGGACCCTCTGATAGTCACATGAGGCTAGAGTGGCCACACGTCCTGTTTAGGCCGTACAGTCCGGTTTTCAGGCTCCCTGTCCTCCGTCCGGCGCAGTGCCTGTACGGACACAGGGATGTCCTCCTTTTCAGTAGCTCACGCTCAGACAGCAGCATTGTACTGTCTGAGCGTGAGCTGCAGCAACTGACCAAAGGCTTCTCTCACCCCCAGTCAGTCATTAGAGCTGCAGATATGGCTCCCTGTGGCTGACTGAGGGGGATAGAAGCACCCTGGCTTCCCCCACTCACCTTCCATTCACAAAGTTCTTCTTCCTCCTCCTCCTCCTCCGTGTTTGGCTGGCGGTGGGGGGTGGCTTCACTGATGTGGGTGTGTGGCTTCATGTGGTTTGGAGGCATGGTTTGGGGCATTGTGGGCGTGGTTTTGGGCATTGTGGGCATGGTGTGGTGTGGCCGGTGAGGTTCGGCTTTCTAGGGTGAAGCCAGTGTCCACCCTGCTGCTGCAGAGCTTCAGACACGCCCCCTCTTCACCCCAGCATAGAAGACATGTTGATTTACCAGCTTCAGACACTCCCCCTCTTCACAAGACGTGCTGCCTGAGGAGCGAGACCGGAGGGCTAGAGCAGAAGTGTGAACACAGTCTGTGAGTCTGCACTGTGACGGTCTCTTCTCTGTGGGACAGGAGGGGTGGGGGGGATGTCAGGGAACTCTCCCAGCTGCTGCTGGATGCTGTAGACCAGCAGCTTCAATGCTATTTAGTTGTTTTACTGCCTGATTAAGCAGTTTGCTTCCAGGAAACCTCCCCCCTTCATATCCTGTCCTATTTCATCCTCATGGAGCCCCTGCTGTCTCCTTTCCTCCCTCATGTATCCAGAGCTCCTGTTCCACCCTCCTATCTCCTATTGCTGCCCTGCACAGACCTACTGCCCTTTCTTCTTGTATGAATGCCCCTCAGAGCCCCTTCCATCTACTTGCTGTGTCCACCCCTCCTGTCCATCCAGGGCCCTGGGCCCTGTCTCACTCCCCTGTCTCTCACTATGGTGGCGTCTGAACCGCATTCACCATAAGGACCTTCTAACGTCACAGGGTCATGTGACTGTGCCCCCCACCCTGTACTGTGCCCCCCACCCTGTACTGTGCCCCTCACTCAGTACTGTGCCCTCTTATACCCTGCATTGTGCCCTCTTACTACACCCTGTACAGTGCCCCTAGTCATTCCCTGTACTGTGCCCCCTTATACCCTTTTATCCAGTCACTGTATGACGGTGTTATCCGGTCACTGTACAGAGGGGTTATTCGGTCACTGCATGGCGGTGGTATCCAATAACTGTATGGCCATAACTGTATCCCTTTCCCTGTCCACGCCACCTTTTTTAGACCTGGCATGAGTGGAGAAAAGTTGCAGGTTGCGGTACTGTCATGCCTTCAGCAATTTGTTATTTTTAATTTATGATTAGTTAGTATGCTTTATAATGCATAATTCTCTGTTCATTGTGTAACTGCACCATCTAGTGGCCGTTTACATACACTGCAGCTCTTCACACTAGAAGTTTGACCCACATCAGCTTCCATAACTTTTAGCCTATGAACTCTAGTGACATCATCAGCCCTGCACATAGCAGCCATTTCCTCATTCATAGCCACTGTTACAGAGGTATCCACACGGTCTGGTAGTTTCCTGATCCACCCTCTACATCTAAGCTTATGGTAGCATCGCTGTTTTACCTTACTGATATATATCCTTGCAATAAAGACGAAGTTGGACGTTACTCCATTGTCAATTCATTGCTGGGAAAGGTTTAGCTGTCTGTCAAGCTATGTACCTTCACACATAAGGACAGAACAGTAAAACAGCAACTTCTTACAAGCTGGATACGATGATCTGTGAATCTGATTCCTTAATTCCTGGCCGCAGTAAAAGAGCCACTTATTAAAAGCTGGATACGAGGATCTGTGATTCCTTAAATTCTGGCCGCAGTAAAACAGCGGCTCTTACAAGCTGGATACGAGAAATTGCGATTCCTTAAATCTTGGCTGCAGTAAAACAACGTCTTCTTACAAGCTGGATATGAGAAACTGGGATTCCTCAAATCCTGGCCACGGTGAGTCAGCAACCTCTCACAGGCTGGACCGCATACTGAACCCTGCCAGGTGCTACGGTGCAGCATCGTCACCACGACAGTTGCAAGTGTGCAAACCTGTCCACAGTGTCATTATGTCGACAAGAGAATCTGAACTGTTCGAGACAAGGTCTCGCATCTCAGCTAGCTCCAGAAGCTCAAAGAGATCAGGAAGCAGCTCCACGGTCGCCATTGCCCGCGCAAAAGCTCAAGCTGCCAAAATACGTGCAACATTTTCCGAACAAGAAAGACAATTAAAAATAGAGAAAGTTCATATGGAAATGGAGAAAGCTCGTATGGAAATGGAGAAAGCTCGTATGGAAGCAGCCCTAGCCAAACAACAGGCAGCACTGGAAAAGCTAACTGTTTAAAAGGAAGCTGCAGCTGCTGTAGCAGAGGCAGAGGCTTTAGAAGAAGCAGCAAACTCCACAAGTGATAGACTCAGCAACACAATTGAGCCTGAACTTGATCATCACAATAACTCGCAACGCACTTCAGATTACGTCATGCAGCATGCTGAGTCGGATGACGACCTGAAAGCTATAGGTCGTGGCGATCATCATTCATAAATACGAGGAGAAACCTAGACCTGTCTGCATGTGAAGAAGTTTATCTTCTTATCAAATGGCTAGGAAATGAGTCGGCAGAGCATGCAAAGCAGATTAGAGCCATTAATATTAACTACCCAAACACAGGGTTAAACATGATCTGGGAGAGACTTGAGGAGTGTTACGGCTCACCAGAATTGATAGAAAATGCATTCTTCAAAAGAATTAAGGATTTCCCTAAGATCCAAAACAAAGGTTTCCTGAAGCTGAGAGAACTGTGTGATCTGCTGACAGAGCTCCAAGTTGCCAAAGCTAAAGGAGGCTTGCAAGGTCTGGCATTCTTAGATACTGTGTGTGGTGTACACCCCATAGTACAAAAACTACCTTACAACCTGCAAGAGAAGTGGATTGCTCAAGGCTCCAGGTACAAGCAATAGCACAATGTCCCATTTCCTCCAATCTGATTCTTTGTGGACTTTGTGCACTAGCAAGCAAAGACTAGGAATGATCCCAGCTTTGACTTCTCGATATTTGACACCACTTACCCCAAATCAGGTAAACCTGTCTTACTTCGTAACATGAAAGGTACACCTGTTGCAGTACACAAAACCAGTGTATCTTTTAAAGAATCCTCAAACAAAACCTACAGTACTGCAGAGACTGAGAAGATCTCATTAAAGGACCCATGCAAAGAATGTCCTCTACATAAGAAACCACACTCATTGCTGAAATGCAGAGGATTTAGAGAAGACCTTCTCAGGGACTGCAAAACTTTCCTCAAGGAAAACCACAATTGTTACAGGTGTTGTGCATCAACCTCTCATCTCGCAAAAGACTGTACAGCGAACATCAAATGCTCGGAATGCGACAGTGAAAAGTACAATACAGCTTTACACCCTGGGCCAGCTCCATGGACTCTCATACCCTCAGACCAGGCTGTAGTGCACGGCATGGAGGAGAGAGACACTGTACCTCCTGAAGTGACACCCCAGTGCACCCAAGTCTGTGGAGAAGGTCTTAGTAACAAATCCTGCTCCAAGATTTGTCTTGTTACAGTTTATCCCATTGGTCATAAAAAAAAAGCAGTAAGGTTGTATGCCATCCTTGATGATCAAAGTAATAGATCTCTTGCTAACTCGGCTATCTTTGATATCTTCAATATTAAAGGACACTGCTCTTCACATACACTTAAAACTTGCACAGGTGTGAGTGAAGAAAAAGGCAGAAGAGCTACTGGCTTCCAAATCGAATCCATAAATGGTGAAGCATCCCTGCCTCTACCTTCCTTGATCGAATGCAATCGGATACCAAACAACAGAGAAGAAATTCCTACACCTGAGGCAGCATTACATCATGGACATCTGAAATCGGAAGAAATATCATAAGAGTCCACAAGGTGAGAAAACAAATAAACGGTCCTCATAGTTCTCCATATGCTCAGAAGCTTGACCTGGGGTGGGTCATTATAGGTGATGTCTGCCTAGGAAATGTTCGCAAGCTAACCACGGTGAATTCTCTTTACATGAATACCTTAGAGAATGGACATCCATCCCTCTTTCAGCCTTGTCCTAACAGATTCCCTGTAAGAGAGAAGCCTGCAAGTGTGCTATATCCTGACTTTACAGAAATCGAGAATCATTCTTGTGGTGGAGACCAAGACCAGTTGGGGTGCACGGTGTTCCAGAGGACAAAGGAAGACCACAAGATAGCTCCCTCTATTGAAGATGAGGCCTTCTTAAACATAATGGAGCAAGGATTCAAAAAGGATAAAATGAACATCTGGGTTGCACCACTGCCTTTCAAAACACAGAGATGTCATCTTCCCAACAACAGGGATCAGGCCTTTAAACGCTTCTGTTCTCTCAAGTGCAACTTTCAGAAAAGACCAAGATGATAGAACATTTTTTCTTATTCATGAACAAGATATTGGAGAACAGTCATGCAGAAGTAGCTCCACCCATAAAGGAAAAGGAAGAATGCTGGTACCTACCAATCTTTGGCGTTTACCACCCTATAAGAAGCCAGGACAAATCCGAGTAGTATTTGACTCCAGTTCACAATATGAGGGAGTCTCTCTTAATGATGTTCTTTTGACAGGACCAGACCTCAACACACTTCTCGGTGTCCTCATCAGATTCCGTAAAGAATCAATTGCTGTAGTTGTTCTATTGTTTTCTAGTTAAAGAATAGCACAGGATCTTCTTAAGATTCTTTTGGCTCAAGGACAATGACCCTACCCAAGACATCATAGAATATCGCATGAAGGTGCATGTTTTCGGCAACAGACCATCTTCTGCAGTCGCTGATTATGGGCTCAGACGCTCTGCCCAAGAAGGTGAAAAAGACTAAGGGGAGGACGTTAGGAAGTTTGTTGAAAGAGACTTCTATGTAGATGATGGCTTAAAGTCGCTTCCCTCACCAGAGGCTGCAATCAGTCTACTCAAAAGGACTCAAAGTATGCTTTCCTGTTCAAACCTCAGACTGCATAAGATAGCTTCAAACAGCAAGGTTGTTATGGAGGCCTTTCCTACTTAAGATCATGCCAGTGATTTGAAAGATCTAGACTTGGCGACGATACCCATGCAGCGCAGCCTAGGGCTCAGCTGGGACCTCACCACCTTTACCTTTCAGGTCAACCAAGAACAAAAACCCAGCACACGACGTGGAGTCTTATCCACCATTAACAGTCTGTATGATCCACTTGGATTTGCAGCCCCCGTGATCATCCAAGGCAGTGATGCCCAACCTACGGCCCGCGGGCCAAATGCGGCCCGCGAAGCAACAGGACTTTATCATCGCAGGGCGCGCTGAAAACGGCACAGGCAGCAAAGCGATGCCTGCAATCTCCCCGCCCAGCGCCTCCTCCTAGCTAATTTATTCACTGCACTTGCCTCTGTGAAATTGAAGAGAAGTGCCGTAATCTCTCACAGGCACACTGGCAGAGGCATCGAAGTGCGCATGCACCGTCTTCCTGGCCTCTTCCAGTGCACCTGTGCGAGATTACAGCGCTTCTCCTCAATTTCACAGAGGCAAGTGCAGTGAATAAATTAGCTAGGAAGCGTCTCTGGGTGGGGAGGAGATCTGTGGATGACACTGAGGGGGATATCTGTGGATGACACTGAGGAGGGGATCTGTGGATGACACTGAGGGGGGATCTGTGGATGACACTGAGGGGGGGATCTGTGGATGAAACTGAGGGGGGATCTGTGGATGACAGGGGGATCTAGGGAGGGGTGTGGGGATGTTGGGGTGGGAGGTCCTGGAGGGGTGTTTGGGTGGGAGCTCTGGAAGGGGTGGGAGGTCCGATATGTATGTGGGGGTGGGAGATCCGGGAGGGGGGAAAGCCATAATTTTTTTTGCTATGGGGCCCAGTCATTTCTAGCTACGCCCCTGATTGGTAAGATTGGGCGGGCAGTGGAGCGATAGAGCGCCCTGCTGTAGGAGAAGCTGGCGGGAGATGAAAGGAGAAGGGGCCAGCTCCTGGTGGTGTCGGGGACACGGCGCAAGCATGGCGGTGGATGATCTGACTGAAGCCTAAAGACCAGACAGCAAGGTAGATGTGCTCACACATGCTCTCTCACAGTAGTTATGCCCAGATATGTGCCCCCTCACAGTAGTTATGCCCAGATATGTGCCCCCTCACAGTGGTTATGCCCAGATATGTGCCCTCTTCACAGTAGTTATGCCCTGATATGTGCCCTCCTCACAGTAGTTATGCCCTGATATGTGCCCACTCACAGTAGTTATGCCCAGATATGTGCCCCCTCACAGTAGTTATGCCAGATATGTGCCCTCTTCACAGTAGTTATGCCCTGATATGTGCCCTCCTCACAGTAGTTATGCCCTGATATATATGTGCCCTCCTCACAGTAGTTATACCCTGATATGTGCCCCCTCACAGTAGTTATGCCCTGATATGTGCCCTCCTCACAGTAGTTATACCCTGATATGTGCCCCCTCACAGTAGTTATGCCCAGATATGTGCCCCCTCACAGTAGTTATGCCAGATATGTGCCCTCTTCACAGTAGTAATGCTCACACGTGCCCTCTCACAGCGTTTGCATTTCTTTCTGGCAAAGCTACCTGGTTCCGGCCCGCAAAATTTATACCAAGTCTAGTGCGGCCCACGAAAAATGGATGGGCACCACTGATCCAAGGTAAGACTCTGCTCAGAGAGTTAACCACAGATTCATGTGATTGGGATTTGCCACTTCCCTCAGAGAAAGAGGTACTATGGATAACATGGAGAGACTCTCTAAAGGCATCTAACTTACGTATATAGAGGCCATATGCCAACTTCTCTCCTGCAGAGGTTCAGTCTAAGTAGCTGTGCATATTTTGTGATGCTTCAGTAAAAGCAATCGCTGCAGTCGCTTACCTTAAAACTATAGACATTAAAGGTCAAGTCCAAATTGGCTTTGCAATGGGCAAGGCAAAGCTGGCACCAAGTCCTGAGTTTACCATACCAAGACTGGAACTTTGTGCTGCTGTTCTGGCAGTAGAACTAGCAGACCTTATCGTGTCAGAAATAGATCTAAAACTTGATAGTACAGTATTTCATACAGACAGCAAAGTAGTGTTGGGCTACATTTACAATGAGACTAGGAGATTTTATGTCTATGTTTATAACAGAGTTCAAAGAATTAGGAGGTCCACACAGCCTACGCAGTGGCGCTATATACAAACTGACTTCAACCCAGCAGATTCTGCTACCAGAGCTGTTCCAGCAGCCCACCTTAAAAATACTACGTGGCTCACAGGGCCACCATTCCTCTACAACCCTGTTTTTGACACTCTTGAGAAAGACACATTTGAGCTGCTAGAACCAAATGTTGATGCAGAGATTCGTCCTCGCGTTTCTGTACTTACCACAAGAGTTTCTAATAGAGAGCTTGGATCCAAATGATTCAACAAGTTTTCTACGTGGAAATCACTGAACAGAGCTATAGCTGGTTTGATTCACATAGCCAGATCCTTTAGAGCCACACATTGTCGGGTGGTAATAATTCAATTAAGAATTATTAATTATGGTCATAAAAATAATTAACCATAAAAAAATAAAATTTATAAAATTTGTCATAAATTCTTAAAATCATGACCTGGTGAATTGTAGACAACCTAATTGATACAATTCACATCTGAGTCCGACTATTTCCTCAGATAAATAAGTTGTTTTTGATGTGAGATGACGTTAATGATAAAACATGTAGTTCTGCATTATACAATAATACACATATAAATACACATAAAAATATGCAGATTTATTGGTTACAAGGTTATAAACATATATAAGTAAATAAACACAATGATACATGCAAATGAATATATATAGCGTTAATATAAAGCATTACAAGCTTAACAATACATGTGAGTGGAAATAACTTGTCACATTATAACCAAGCTATTATTAGGTTAGGATATCAAAATATAAACATAAATTATATACATCACTGCTGTGCAGAGAAAACCTCATGATATCAGGACGGGCATGTCTAATCCTAGACATCAATATGGAATGCTAAATACATTCCACCCCCCTCTAACCAACTACACATCACATGACTTCAGGCATGGGCAAATCCAAACAAGGATATAACGTAGAAGAGATAACTGTATCCTTCCGCCCCATCCTGGACTATTTTCACACATATAACTTTGGTAAGACTATTAAGACAAATAACAGGGATCTAGGATCATTTCTAGATCATATCTTAAATGGGAAGGACTTGAAATATGTCTTTCCTGTGGGAATCCATCAATTAGCTTGGCGAAGAATGTTCTATCAATATATATATATATATAAGCAATCATTTAATGCTTTGCTAGATTATGAGTCTAGATTCTTCTGCAGGTAGAATGAAGTCTCACAATATCCTAAGACTACATCTCAAATATGGAGATGATAAATTAATTAATGTATTTATTCGCCAATCTAGATGGTATAATTTCACCCACACTATCAAATTAGTCTTAATAAAATGAAATATCATTTTCTGTGTCTCTTACCAAGTCCTAGTAGAAATCTCACTTCTGCTCCTAGGAAAGCTGGGTGGTCCATCATAGCGCATCTCACCATGGCTTTCATCTTGATAGACCCCTCTAAGGAGCTTAACTTCTCTTTCCTCTCTTTCTTGTGTCTCCTTTCTCCCCCCTGTGTATGGTTTATGATCACAAACTTATCAGTTAGACACACCTTCCTAATTTGGAAGTTTCCAATAATAGTCGGATGGGCGTGACTATTGATAAGAAATGGCATCATAACCTTACCCAGAATGCACTTTTGCTACTGTTGTAATGTCACCTACTCATATCTAGGTGGCACTGCTGTGTAAGCTATTTGCATCATAGTATAAAGGGTTAACTTCTGTAAGTCTGAATAAAGGTATAATATACATTTTGACCTTAAAAGCTTTAATTCAAAGCTATAGGGATTAATTCTGATACTTGTAGCAATTAGAGACAGACCTCTAGGCGTCTCTCTGAATGTTTCTCACACTGTTTATTTGTGTATCGTAAATAACTTCAATGGCTTTGTTTTCTCAGAGATATCAGTACCTCCTCTCATACCAAAGAGGTGAATAATTGTTACAAAACATACATCTTCACAGACACTCTTTTAGAGACAAAGATTCTCCTAATGAGAAATATATATAATATACTGGATACATATTGTCTTCATAAC
The DNA here is from genome assembly GCF_014858855.1 of Bufo gargarizans. Lineage (NCBI taxonomy): Eukaryota > Metazoa > Chordata > Amphibia > Anura > Bufonidae > Bufo > Bufo gargarizans. The sequence goes on along the minus strand of NC_058080.1, from coordinate 488,040,450 downwards.
ATATAACAATATAATATATAGTAATATATATATATATATATATATATATATATATGTCCTACTGATTGTCTTATGCTAAGGACTAAGGTTCATTAAATGAATACATGAATATTATATATTTGCTTCATTGATAAATGCCTAATTGTATAGGTAATTATCACCAGCTGCATAGAGCTTATCTTTATCTTCCGTCATAAATTTAAAATTAGATAAGGAAGATTCTTCTCAGACTGGTACATTCATGAGAAGAATAACACTAAAAAGTAGAAACCTTCGTGTGACCTTACTTTGGCCTTCTCAAGACATACAAAATTGTAACTATAGTCGAGCATGGCTCTTAAAGGGAATGAACATTCATCTTGACTAAAATAATTGGATAGCAATGCATTTACCTATGAAAAGGCACAACAACATACAAGATCAGAACATTGCAAAGGTATGCATTACTGTCATAAGGCCCATACAGTGAACGTGGTCACACAGGCCAGAGACGTTATAATCCGTTGTCCAACAAGAGATTTATGCTCAAGAATTTGTACTCCTCCGAAATCAAAAGAGTGTTCCTAAAGACAGTTCCCTCAAGAGACTTGACCCCTTTATGCTAATACACTGTTGAGAGTTTGGGGGCGTTTTTCAAATGCGAAACTCAAGAGTAATGAATGTAATCCCATAATACTCCCAAACAATCATATTGCATCTCTACTTGTGCAAACCCTAGCAGATGCCTTCTGGGATAAGTGGAGGAAACAATACATCTCTACACTAAATGTCCGGAATAAATGGCAAACCAGCAAACCCAACATAGAGGTTGGTATTGTTGTTCTTGTCAAAGACTCAGTCAAGAAGAAATGACTGGCCTTTGGGACTGATAACTAAGGTGTTCCCAAGATGGGAAGCTCAGAAAGGTGGAAGTTAAAGTCTGCAGGCAACATGAACCTAAAATCTTCCTCAGACCCGTTACTGAACTGGTTTTGTTGCTTTCCCTCTATCTAAAAGATTTCAGGTGAAAAAAGTTCTGAAATGATTTATCTTTGTCTCATTTTTTTACATCACAGAAAAGTGACATTTTAACAGGGGTGTGTAGACTTTTTATATCCACTGTAGATGTATAGTGCATCAGATTAACTGTCACTAGGCAGTGTAATATATAGGCGCATTTTTCTGGTTCATCTGCTTTGCCATTCATGCGTCAAGTGTTACATTACTGATTCAGTTACTGTACACTATAGCCAACAGACAGTTGCCTGGGCCCTAATAAGGAACAGGCAGTGCAATAATGTTTCTGTAGCTGGCACAGGTAGCAGAAGAAGGGGTGGTGGTAGCAGCATCCACAGCCACCTCAGCAGTGATGCTGCCACTGTCATCCACCGTTCTTGTTTTGACCAACAATCCAGCAGTACTAGAATGGTTGACTCGCTCTTCAACATCATCTCAGGTGACAACAGATACACACAGCCAGGAATCTATGGGTTTCTCTGACACTACACTTAGTTGTCAGGGCCAGCAACAACCTCTGTGCCCTCACCTGTCCTTTTGCTGCTCCTTCTGCTCGGGAAGTTATGTATGCTGCTGGCTCTACTCTGTTTTTCAGCGAGGACAAGCTTAGTGACGACAGTTAGCAGCTACAGGCCTATGGGAGGTCCACTGCGTCCTCACTTAGGCATGCAATTAGCGATGATGACAGCTGGATGGAGGTAATGGATGTGGCCATGAGACTGGTGAGAGTGACATAAGTGACATTAGTGGATGATGATGTAGCCGATCGCACGTGGGAGGCGAGTGAAGAGGGGGCATCATCATCATCGTCAGGGGGTGAGGGTGGCAGCATTTCCATGAGACAGCAGCAGGATGGCAGCGTGCCGATGAGTCTACAGGTTGGAAGCAGTGGGAGATCTGAAGCCAAACACACCCGGGGTAGACCATCTGCTACTCAGGAACATACCTGTCAGGAAACAGCTAGCGGTGCATGGGTTCACCTGTTCTGTGGGTTTGGCCTGCACCTGATTTGGGCTGACAACTTTACAGACCAAATAAGTGAAGTGTGAATTAAGCCTAATAGTGACGCACAGTCATTCTACTTCTAAGGGTCCATTCACATGACCGTATTTCTGGAACCTCATCAGTTCCGCAATTTTGCTTAATTGGGCCTCATCTGTAGTTCTGTTCCCCAGGCCTTCAAAAAAGATAGAGTATGTCCTATTCTTGCCCACATTCACGGACAAGAATAGGCATTTTTATTATAGGGCTGGCCATGTGAGTTCCGCAAAATGGCCGGTACCTGTGTTTTGCGGGTTTGCAATTTGCAGACTGCAAAACACTTGTTGTGTGAATGTACCCTAACAGAAGCGATTCAAATGCATGTGTTTGCACTGCCATAACACGGATTAAAATAACCTTTTTTCTCTCTACTACTTAGGGCTCATTCAGACGGCCGTATGTGTTTTGCGGTCCGCAAAACACGAATACTGGACCGTGTGTGTCCCGCAATTTGCGGACCGCACATGGCGGTCACTCTCATAGAAAATCCCTATTCTTGTCGGCAATTTCGCTACCCGGCCTTGTCAATCAAACTGTAGAGGGAATGTCAGTTGCAGAGACAGCAGAGTTTCTAGGTGTAATGGCAATGCCCCCATTGCTTCTTGAGATTCATTTGAATATATTAACACATCATTTTTTTCAGCAATGCAGTCACATATGAACATGAGACCAACAGATGCCTTCAGCTCCAAGTGCACATGTAACAGGTCAGTTTTATAGGGACAAATCTGCTGACAGATGCCCTTTAATGTCAGATTCTAATAATTACTTTTACCAGTGACTGGAGTGGAACATGTATATTCAGTTTAAGCTTCATCTTATTGGTTAGGCTAGTTTCCCAACTGCGGAAGCTCTCCGGCAGGCTGTTCCAGCAGAAAAAAGTCTGCTTGAGATCTCCAGATCCGGCATTGCCGTATACTGCCGCCTGCCAACCAGACCCCATTGATTGTAATAGGGTCTTTTGGAAATCGGGGCACTACTCAGCAAATATGTCGAGAATTGACCAGACAAAAACAGCTGCATGCCACGGTTTTGTCTGTGAGATTCCCAGCATTCTCTGCTGGATCAGCCTGCTGAAACAGACGAACGCAGATATGAAACTAGGCTTACTGTATTTGATCCTTTTTTTCTTTGGTGTAGGTCATCATTGGTTATTGCACATTAATTCATTTGTGGATTACTGTAGCACCTGTAACTGAGCATGCCAACCTCAGATCTCCTTATCTTTCTTTTTATCTCCGAGATTCATCTCAGGCTGTTTCCTCTTAATCATCCTTTGGATAAACCCAAGTGCCTCCAGCAGAGCTCCCATTCTGTTCTCTTTGACTTGTTTTATTTTCACTTCACTGCTTTTGTAAAAGGCATATCCGACACAATAGCTGAAGAAGGACAAATGCTGTGCCCTTTTTATTGACCAGAAGTTACTTTTACTTAACTTGCTTGCAACAGAATGCCCCAAGCACACATGTAAACACTGGATATTGCTATATTCTCAGCCATCCATAGTATGACAGCAGCCAACAGCATTTTAGCTTCCCAGATGGTAGATCAGGTTACCTATTATGAAGTTTATTTTATTTCTTTGTATCTTTTCTACAAATGTACAGAGTTGATGTGTTATGAACAATACATAAAAAGAAATTGGAAATTGTGTTCTTTTATTCCTTTATGGGTTTTTCTGGGATTACTATACTTTTTAATAGTGATGGACGAACATCGGCCGGGACGATTCGCGAATGCGCGTTCGCGATCAAATGTTCGCGAACCGCGCGTTGGTGGCGTGCCCCATTCACTTTAATGGCAGGCGGCAAACACTTACTAGAAGTATACAAATAGTCCCAAAACATGGACACTGATATACCAGAGGGGAATCATTGGCAAAAATTCTGACAAAAAAATATATTTTAACCACTTCAGCGCCCCTTAATGACCAGACCACTTTTTACAATTCTGCACTACACTACTTTCACGGTTTATTGCTCGGTCATACAACTTACCACCCAAATGAATTTTGCCTCCTTTTCTTCTCACTAATAGAGCTTTCATTTGGTGGTATTTCATTGCCGCTGAAATTTTTACTTTTTTTTTATATTAATCGAAATTGACCCAAATTTTTGCAAAAAAAACGTTTTTCACTTTCTGTTGTAAAATTTTTCAATTAAAACTACATTTCTATATAATTTTTTCTCGAAATGTATTGTTTCACATGTCTTTGATAAAAAAAAATGCAATAAGTGTATATTTATTGGTTTGGGTAAAAGTTATAGCGTTTACAAACTATGGTGCAAAAATGTGAATTTACGCACTTTGACTTTCTGAGCACCTGTCATGTTTCCTGAGGTTCTACAATGCCCAGACAGTAGAAACACCCCACAAATGACCCCATTTTGGAAAGTAGACACCCTAAGGTATTCGCTGATGGGCATAGTGAGTTCATGGAAGTTTTTATTTTTTGTCACAAGTTAGAGGAAAATGATATATATATATTTGTTTCGTCTCATATTCCACTAACTTGTGACAAAAAATAAAATTTTACATGAACTCACCATACCCCTCACGGAATACCTTGGGGTGTCTTTTCTCCAAAATGGGGTCACTTGTGGGGTATTTATACTGCCCGGGCATTTTAGGGGCCCTAAAGCGTGAGAAGTAGTTTGGAATCCAAATGCGTAAAAATGCCCTGTGAAATCCTGAAAGTACTCATTAGAATTTGGGCCCCTTTGCGCATCTTGGCTGCAAAAAAAGTGTCACACATGTGGTATCGCTGTACTCAGGAGAAGTAGGGAAATGTGTTTTGGGGTGTATTTTTACATATACCCATGTTCTAGGAACTCGCCATGCCCCTCATGGAATACCTTGGGGTGTCTTCTTTCCAAAATGGGCTCACTTATGGGGTATTTATACTGCCCTGGCATTTTAGGGGCCCTAAAGCGTGAGAAGAAGTCTGGAATATAAATGTCAAAAAAATTTACGCATTTGGATTCCGTGAGGGGTTTGGTGAGTTCATGTGAGATTTTATTTTTTGTCAAAAGTTGAATATGGGACTTTGTAAGAAAGTGTTTGCGCTCGAACATTTAGGCCACGGAAACCTGCCTTATGCCAGATGAATGCGACGATGGCACGGTGGAAGGTGGAGTGGAGGACAAATGGGAGGAGAGAGGAGAAGGAGAAGAGGCAGGATGTGGAGCGTCGGGAATGTGGCTTTGTGGGTTCTGACGGTGTTGCTCCCACTGGGCTCGGTGATGGGAGGCAAGGTGCCTTCTTAAGGCGGTCATCCCTAGGTGAGTGTTGGGCTTAATGTGACTTATGCGTTGACAGCACAGGCTGCAGATGGCAACACTATTGTCAGCAGCTGACACGTTAAAAAAAGCCAACAATGCGGAGCCATGTGCCAGTGTCCTGGAAGCACCAGAAGTGACCGTGCATGGTGGATGGCTAGCTCCAGATACATTTGCAGTCTGATTTTTCCCTCCTGTGTCCTACGAGCTGTGCCTGCTTCTCCTCCTTCTCCTCCCTCTCTGCTGCTCCGTCTCTCCCTCTGAACTCCGCTCCTCTTCCTCTCTTGTGGGCACCCACATGACGTCCATCGACAGGTCATCATCCTCACCTTCACCACCACTGACATTTGAGATCTCAGAGCAACAGCGGGGACCTCCCTCCTTGGGCTGATCTGATTGCTACCTCCTCTTCCTCATCCGATGTCAAGAATGGCTGTGCATCGGTAAGGTCTGGGAATGTATGGCAAAATAATTCCTCTGACTCGTGTGGAGGGGCTATGGTGGTGGACGTGGTGGTGGATTTGGGGGTGCACACAGCTAAAAGTGAGGAGGGTGCAGATACAGAGGATGAGGAGGGTGCAGAAGTGGAAGGGTGAGTAAGCCACTCAACCAACTCTGGTGCGTCCTTTGAAGTAATCGCACGCGCCTTCTCCAACTTCCCACTTAGACTGCGGCCTGTTGCACCTGCCCGACCCCTACCGCCCCTGCGGAACGGCCTCCCTCTTCCTCTGACTGTCATTTTCAAAATGACCCTTTGCCTAAGCCATATATATTAATGCCAAAAATGACCTAGACGTATCTTGACCCAGGTATAAAGTGTGTATTAAGGCCCCCCCCTTTTTGTAAACGATAAGTCCCTATAGAAGAGCAGTATTTGTGGAAGCAGGTTTATTGCAGGCCTCAATCAATATTTGGTGGAAGCAGGTATATCTAACCCCTTAATCAGTCTTTTGTGGAAGCAGGTATAACACACCCCTAAATCTTTTTTTTGGGGGGGAAACTGGTATATCACACCCATTGCAATTAGTTGTTCCAATAGCGTTTGTCCCTCTATATAGCTGCAGTATCGCAGCAGAACCGAACTCAAGTGCTGCACAGTTTAAATGCACTATATAGAAAGTATATTATAGGTATTTCACATCCCTGCCTCAATCAGTTTTTTGGGGAGTCTACAGGTATATCACATCTGTTGCAGTTAGTTGTTCTAATACAGTTTGAACCTATATATAGCTGTGGTATCACAGCAGAACCGCACACAAGTGCTGCGCAGTTCAAATGCACTATGTAGAAAGTATATTATAGGTATATCATACCCCTGCCTCAATCAGTTTTTTGGGGGGTCTACAGGTATATCACACCTGTTGCAATTAGTTGTTCCGATACCGTTTCAACCTCTATATAGCTGAAGAATCGCAGCTGAACCACACACAAATGCTGCACAGTTCAAATGCACTATATATAAAGTATATAATAGGTATATCACAGCCCTGCCTAAATCAGTTTTTTTGGGGGGGCAACTGGTATATCACATCCATTGCAAATAGTTGTTCCTTAGCGTTTGTCCCTCTATATAGCTGTGGTATCGCAGCAGAACCGCACACAAGTTCTGCACAGTACAAATGCAATATAATATACTTTCTATGTTAGAAAATATATTATAAGTATATCACACCCCTCTGTACATCACACCTATAAATTGCACACCTATACCAGTCCTTAAAATGACTTTTGTGGCACTATTAGCTAGCATTTGGTGTCCCTAACAGCCTGTCCCTGCCCCACAAAGCAACCTGTCCCTACACTGACAAAATACAGAATGTAAAATGGTGGCCAGATCAGGTTTATTTATAAGGTAGAGGGTATGTCCATGTGCTGAAACGTCTCAATTGGCTGTCCTGTCCCACCTGATGGATTTGTCATTGGTCAAAGTTTGACGCAATGCAAAATATATGGTGCCATATGTTCGCATGTTTGGCGAATCGCGGACGCTCAAAATTCGCCGCAAACTGACCGCCGGGTGAATCGCAAGGCCATTACTACTTTTTAACAGATATGCTAATGTAGTTGCTTACCTCACATATGAAAGAACCTCAAGAGACTTGGGGTGGCTAAGGTGCTGTGGTACGGCTCGACCATAGAGTTCTCAAAACAACACAACTTTTATTTGGATACGAGGAACACCACAGAATTATGGTTAGTACAATACAATAATCAAAACAATAGTAATTGATACTAACACTTACAGGACCCTAACTGCAAGGGCATGTGCACACCGCTCCAATCACTTTTTAGTTCACTCACGGTTTGGGTTATACCCTTTAGGTATAACTTCTTCCTATTAAGGGTGCTGGTCTTCAATGCGAGCAATGTTTCTCCAGATGTGATGGCTGGTCTCCAATGAATCAAGGATTCAGCTACTATATTGACGTTGAGCAGTAAGATGGCGTAGAAGATAGTTTTGTTTTTTTCCCGCCCTGTAAGCCTCTTACGTCATTCAGTGTACTGGCCGATATCCCGCTGGCGCATGCGCACTATGATGACCATTGTGGGCAGCAGCATCATTCCATGCAGTGCGCATGCGTGGGCGGGATATCGGCCAGTACACTGGATGAGGCTTACAGGGCTGGCCAAGCAACAGGCTGGGAGGGGTTATGTGAGAAGAAGGCAGAGCGGCCTGGGCACTTACAGCCCGAACGCCGCCCCTGGGCACTTGCGAGCCCTCGTTTACATATGAATAAAACTCAGTTTTTGCCCCTGGTGAACATCCAAAGAAAAAGACAAAGGTACCATTTGACTGATCTATAGTTATGCTATAGTGCTATGTAAGTGGTCTATAAGGGCAAATTGTGGTGACAGACTCCCTTTAACACAAGTAAGGGAGGTGGCTGGAGGTAAAGGCTGTACTAATGAGCAATCCACAATGGAACCGCTTATTAGTAACAGTCCAAATATTATTGCCGGTAAAAAAAATTACCGACATTGGCAGGGGTACTAAATTACCGGACTAAATTCACAGACCATGATCAGATGAAAACACTAACCTGCACAGAAAACTGCAGCTGGTAACAACCAGGAGTGCGTCCATAACACAGAACAGACACATCTTTCCATTATACATTTTCTAGGTAGATTCCACTACTGGCCTTGGCTTACAAATACTGACTAAGTACTGATAAAAAATAGTGGTTAAGTCCTCATGTATGTTGAGGGACAGATAAATGGAAAAACTGATCTATTTTAACCGTCATGTGTTTAAATTGGTTATTTTGAGAATCATTTGCCCTCAGTTTGTATTCTGTGAGGTTTCAGTTATTTTTGACTGGACCAAAGTCTTGTCTATTGTGCAAACCGGATTCCAAAAAAGTTGGGACACTATACAAATCGTGAATAAAAATTGAATGCAATGATGTGGAGGTGCCAACTTCTAGTATTTTATTCAGAATAGAACATAAATCACGGAACAAAAGTTTAAACTGAGAAAATGTACCATTTTAAGGGAAAAATATGTTGAATCAGAATTTCATGGTGTCAACAAATCCCCAAAAAGTTGGGACAAGGCCATTTTCACCACTGTGTGGCATCTCCCCTTCTTCTTACAACACTCAACAGACGTCTGGGGACCGAGGAGACCAGTTTCTCAAGTTTAGAAATAGGAATGCTCTCCCATTCTTGTCTAATACAGGCCTCTAACTGTTCAATCGTCTTGGGCCTTCTTTGTTGCACCTTCCTCTTTATGATGCACCAAATGTTCTCTATAGGGTGAAAGATCTGGACTGCAGACTGGCCATTTCAGTACCCGGATCCTTCTCCTACGCAGCCATGATGTTGTGATGCAGAATGTGGTCTGGCATTATCTTGTTGAAAAATGCAGGGTCTTCCCTGAAAGAGATGACGTCTGGATGGAAGCATATGTTGTTCTAGAACCTGAATATATTTTTCTGCATTGATGGTGCCTTTCCAGACATGCAGCTGCCCATGCCACACGCACTCATGCAACCCCAAACCATCAGAGATGCAGGCTTCTGAACTGAGCGTTGATAACAACTTGGCCTTGTCCTCTTTGGTCCGGATGACATGGCGTCCCAGATTTCCAAAAAGAACTTTGAATCGTGACTCGTCTGACCACAGAACAGTCTTCCATTTTGCCACACTCCATTTTAAATGATCCCTGGCCCAGTGAAAACGCCTGAGCTTGTGGATCTTGCTTAGAAATGGCTTCTTCTTTGCACTGTAGAGTTTCAGCTGGCAACGGCGGATGGCACGGTGGATTGTGTTCACTTGCAATGGTTTCTGGAAGTATTCCTGAGCCCATTCTGTGATTTCCTTTACAGTAGCATTCCTGTTTGTGGTGCAGTGTCGTTTAAGGGCCCGGAGATCACGGGCATCCAGTATGGTTTTACGGCCTTGACCCTTACGCACAGAGATTGTTCCAGATTCTCTGACTCTTCAGATGATGTTATGCACAGTTGATGATGATAGATGCAAAGTCTTTGCAATTTTTCGCTGGGTAACACCTTTCTGATATTGCTCCACTATCTTTCTGCGCAACTTTGTGGGAATTGGTGATCCTCTACCCATCTTGGCTTCTGAGAGACACTGCCACTCTGAGAAGCTCTTTTTATACCCAATCATGTTGCCAATTGACCTAATTAGTGTTAATTGGTCTACCAGCTCTTCGTTATGCTCAAATTTACTTTTTCTAGCTTCTTATTGCTGCTTGTCCCAACTTTTTTGGGATTTGTTGACCGTGAAAATTTGAATCAACGTATTTTTCCTTTAAAATGATACATTTACTCGGATTAAATGTTTGATCTGTCATCTACGTTCTATTACAAATAAAATATTGACATTTGCCATCTCCACATCATTGCATTCAGTTTTTATTCACAATTTGTTTAGTGTCCCAACTTTTTGGGAATCCGGTTTGTACTTTTATTTCCAATAGTGGAATCATGACGAAAGGAGCTTACAGTTTTTTTTTTTTTTTATTACCATTGAAGTCAATGAATGACAGATGGAAACAGGTGTTCTGCTTTCTTCCGTTATTCAATCCATTTATCCATTTCAATCCTCTGAGTAACAGAGTAACAGAAAAGTTAATACGATTGAGAATGCAGCCTTAGGCCTCTTTTACACAAGCAATTGTGTCAGAATCTGTTAAGGAAAAAAACTGATGGTTTTGCAAGCAAGTTAAATCAGTTTTGTTTGAGATCAGGGTTTAATTTTTCCCCCTGCATGGATGCATTGAGTTTTTAATGCATTTTTCATGTACATGAAGAAAAATTGAAGAATACCATTCTACATTTTCTAGTAACCATCAGAATTGAATCGTATTTGCAACCCTATTGCATCCGGATATCTTCTGTTTTTCATGAAAGCCCCATTCACTTCTATGGAGCCCGGCCTGTGTGAAAAATGCACAGACCCATTGAAATTAATGGGCTAGGATTCAGTCCGGCTGCTGGAAAACTCGCTTGTGTGAAAGAGGCCTTAGCCAGATAGTTTTATATTCTTTATCATTTGTACAATTTTCTCTATATCCTGAAAGTGACTAGGCTCTAAGCCTTATATGTCTCTTGGCTATGCAGCTTTGCGCACCGAGGCATCTATACGTCATCTATACAGTGATTTTTGCAGTTTGTATATAGCACTGTAGAAACATTTGATTTATGTGTTATAGTTGTCACATTTCAATCTTTTTGTGCCTATTTATACTTTCACACATACATATGAGCACCATGTTATACCTAGTGCAGTGCCTAAAGGGGCAGGAAGTTAAGTAAGGTAAGTATATGGCAGTGTATAAGTGTTTCTTGTATTGTCCCTTTAAGGCCTGATGCTGCTTTATTTCCACCCTGGCAAGTAAGAATGCATATATTGCAGAAGGTAGGATTGGTGTATAATTTGAGCGTATATTTTGAAATTATTATAACTAATGTGAATACAAAATGAATATTTGATCAACTGACTATGACTTGGTACCCCATATATATTTTGCTGATGGTTGCATACATTATTATTTTTTATTGTCTTCCTTAATTTTGCATCAGGAGTAAATCTTGCTAGTTATTATGTCAGCGTTTACTTTATATGAATATAATTCTACTTTTTTGCAGTTTAATATTTCCGAAGCTCATTCTTCTGTGTTGTCCTGTATTTGCATATCTTTTACATGGTGTAATCTCTTCATTGAAATATAGAGCCATAAAACATGACTATAAACCTGTACAGTTGCTACGCAGTTGCTTAGCAACCAGAGGACAAGTCTTGTACAAATTTAAGTACTGGGTGCAGGTTAGGCATCTTGAAATATAACACTATGTACCTAGAGGCTGGAGATTTATTTTTAGGTGTGGAGAGGTTAAAGTGGTTTCCATGTAAAAAGTACCCTTTTTTTGGTTAAAATTACCTTTTTTAAGTTTGATGTATTAGTTAACATCCTTTTACACAAGACAATCTGCCCTAAAAGAGCATTGATGTATAGCATGATGATCGGCACTCATTAAGCACATTTAATTTAGCAATCATTGTACGATATGGGGATGAATGATCGTTAGAATGATCTTTCATTCCCATACAGTTAGTTTACCCAGAGGGATGTGCTGCCAACAAAAAAAAATTATGACCAAAACTAATGACAAAGTGGTTCTGCAGCTTGTGAATAAAATATTCCGTGCACCAAACCCAAGTTTATGGAAAAATAAAATACATCCTTATTTAAGTACTTGTACATATATAAAAAATATATATATTAAAATGAGTCACTCCGATGTAAGAGGGATAAACATGCCTGTATCATATATTGGAGCCTGATCTAGTATCTGTATAACCCATATCTTACTGTACTATGTTTGAGATGTGCAGAGTCCTACATATGTGTGTAAATGGGACACTTTAAACATCTGAATTGCAATGTATGGTATTTCCTGTTATCAGGCTGGCAATGTCATTACACCCAGTCGCCCCTAGGTGGTGTTGGGACCACATAATATATATAGTGGGGTGTGTATAGCTTAGAGCAGAATGTATAGGAGAACAGTAAGTTAGTAGTTAGTGAGAGGAGAAGAAGCAAGTTCATGGAGGAGAGAAACAGGTATCGTCCACCATGTAGTTTGCTATTTCTACCCATTGGTCATGGCCAGGCTAAGGGAGTACACCTAACATTTATCTACAGCAGCTTAGCACAGACAAGTAAGTCTCTGTCTGGATATGGGGAGAGACTAGTGAGGGTTACAGTTGAATCTAGCTCATGGACCTCATTAGCACAAGTGCCTGAGAGCAACTTTCCGAGTGCCAGGACACGAATAGACAATTAATGCGCAAAGTTGTCTTTTCCACTACAAAGCCTTTAGGGATATAGTGAACCTTGAATTCTATGATAGAGTATCCTGCAAATAATGAAGCAGAAGTGTTTTCCTGCCGCAAGGGGAATGCCCTTATTGGATAACTCAAAATATAAAGAAAGCAAATATCATATCCAGTACCAGAGTGCTAGAGTTGGAACTTAAAGTAAATCTTCAGTTTGCCTGTAGAGTATCAGCAGTAGAAGAATCCCTCCATTGGCAACTGCCATTACCTGATAATAGGATTACATGTGAACTTATTATTACATATGCTATACAAAAAGCTTTTCATTGAAGAACTGTACCAACTGTCCAGAGACTATTTGATTTTCAGTAAATGTTCAACTGGTTTACAACTGACTCATCATTTACACTACTAAACTCAACATTTGCACCTTACGGTGCTGGCGTCACAAACCAGGGGCCCAGCCGCCACAAGCACCCTAAACACCACCACCATCAAGAGCACCTCAACTTCCATCTGACTGGTGTTCCCTGTAACCGAGAGTGCCCCGGAAGATTTTGTGCTCTTCTCCCATCCACTGCACGCTGGCCCCAAGGGACAACTTAACCGTGAGTACTACTATCCTCAGCATCTTATCACTAGTATGCTCACACACATCACCCCTAGGGTATCCGGTCATTGCAGATGCATCTGAGGTTGTTTTTTTTTTTACAGTTATCTGTCTGCTTATATATGAAAAATGAATATACCGTACTACTTAATGTGAGAGATTATACTGAGACAGCCCGTTAGATTTCTCTGGAATGGAGGGGGTGGCACTTGATGCTGTCAAAGAGGAGGACTGTGAGCAAGGTTGGGATGGCCCAGAGGAGTAGCAAAGGGTCCCCTGGTGAACCCAAGCACTGACACAATAAAGAATGAGGCATCCTGCTCCAAGAGGTGCAGTTTACTGCAAACTACATCTTTTTATGTAATTTGTGCATTTACTGTATTTCCTGTATGCACATGGTAGTAACAGGCCATATTCATAGCCATCACTAGATGGGGATGGTGTCACCCTGGATATAAATAGAGGAAGTAGAAAATTGGGGGAGAGGTTTTCGAGTCAGTGTGGCCTAGCTAGGGCTAGGGAGTGAAAGTTCATTTATGTAGCGGATACTCATGCTCACACGTCATGGAACAGTTACGACCCAGGACAGGGCCAGAACATCTACAGAAGCAAGCCAGATGACAGAATGAGGTATAGGGAAAGTCCAGTACAGATAACAGTATAAAAAGGACGTATATGCTCTATGGCACTTGTGTCCAGGAGAAGCCTGTAAGCCTGTATTTAAGAAGCTTGATCACCTGTGAAAATGTCCACATCCCAATGTATATATTGTTGACTTGTACTCTAAGGGCAGCAACCTGTTCCAAGAATGGAGCAGAAGACATGAAGAAGAACAAAGATTTTGGTTGCATTGTATTATCTAAAACATACACCCCACACTTGGGTGATTGTGTGAGAGTCAGCTAGTGAAGTGCTGTGCAGATTGAGGAAGATTGATTTAAAGAGACATCTTTTGGTCTATGAGTGTCTCTGTGCTGCCGTGGGACCTGTCACATCTGTTAAAGTGCATTTTGTGAACAACTGCCGGTCCATTGCATGATAAGAACTGCCCTAATCGATTTATATTATAATTTTCCAGTAAAGCACTGTTCTGCTGCACAATTGTCTCAACATTGCTTCCTGCACTGCTATTACACTAAAAAGTATTTGCATCATGACAGCCTGGACCCTGCCATGCACCTCAAAACCTTTACCATTAAGGGTACCTCAACCGTTATCAGGCTTGAGAACTCCAGAACCGGAGGGTGCCCTGAAGGGGAAGAAAAGGTGCACCCTTCCCATCAGCTGCACATTGGCCCAGGGAGCTTCAGAACCATGAGTACAACTACTACTACACCAATCTGGCCACCCACACTCACGCATACCCCTGTGGCCCAGTCGTTGCAAGACCCCCCAAATAAATGTCTAGTATAAGACAATTTCAATTGGAGCTGACCTTTTAAAAGGATCAGGAGTGGATATACCATATGTGCATCCTGTGTATCTGCACAGTAGGAAAAGTACTCTATATGTATAGAGTAATGGAGAAAATTCCATTACTCTATACAAAATGCAATCTAATGATTGCATGTTGTGGTCCATTTGGTGACCTAAATAAAAGTTAAAAAAAAGTTTCCAAAAATATAAAAAATACAATATAATTCAAACCACCTTTCCCAAAATCAAAAATAATCAACATCATGGGCATCGCTGCATGCAAAAAATGCTCGTACTATTAAAATATAATAAAAGTATCCCATACAATGACTAGTGTAATGGAAAAAATATATAAAAATGGCATTTTCACCATTTTTTAATGAGCCCTAACACATCTTTGTAGACATAACTATAAAAAAAAGAAAGTTATGGGTGTTGGAATATTATTTTTTTATTTAATTATTTTTCAGTATTAAAATGCTAGAAAAACTATAGATATATAGTATCCCTGTAATTGTACTGACCTGGATAATGAAGAGCACAAGTCAGTTTTACTGGAGATTGAATGCTGTAAAAAATCCATAAAACTGTGGCAGAATTGCGCTTTTTCCCAATTCCACCCCATTTGGAATTTTTGGGTAGCTTCCTATTAGAATCTATGCTATATTAAAAGGGGCCATGAGAAAGTACAATTTGTTCTGCAAAATACAAGTCCTCATACAGCTATGTAAACAGAAAAAAAACTTATGGCTCCAGTCAGGAAGGGGTTTATATTTTTATATGTATATTAGCTTTTAAAATATAGATGTATTTCATTCTTTTATAAACTTGGGTCTGGTGCACTTGTGTTTTTTAAGGTAACATTGTAGGACTGGAGTACAGCCTAAAATTACCTTTGCTCCATATTGTGGTAACGACATGATGGATATGTGTGAGAATAATGATAATACTGTAGGGTTGGTTGCCTTTGTTGATGTTAGTCAGTTGTGTGAGTAAAGCCTATTGCGTTTCTCATATACTTTGGATTCCCACTCAATTTTTAACACTATAAGCTTTGTTTAGAGAAAATAATTTTTTTTTCCATTTAACTATGTAAAAGCTTAACCTTAAAGGGGTTCTCCGGGAATTAAAAATATAAAATTACTGAAAATACTTAAATATTACTTTATTATAATTATATTCCCAAATACAGTTATTATATGTCATTAGGTATAACGGCTCGTTTTGCTCAGGGAGCAATCATCAGAGGACATAAAATATCTGTCGTCCTAATAATACACAAAAAACCTGTCCTAATCACACAGGAGGACAAGTTACTTCAGAACACAGAAATAAAGAGCTGCCTCAGCCTCCTTTCTGCTTGTCAGGCATTATGATCCTGAATACAGCTGAAAAGAACTTTAGCTGAATCTCTGTAGGAATGGAGTTCATTAGGAAACATGAGGTAGGCTGGGGATGTGGCTGATGAGCATCAGCACTTGTATGTAGTCTCCATTACCACAGTCTGTCCTGTCTGTCCTCTCTTTACTTCAGCTGTCTCCTCATGAACTCCGTTCCCACAGAGATTCAGCTAAAGTTCTTATTAGCTGTATTCAAGCAGGAGAGGAGAATGAGGCAGCACTTTAGCTCAGTGTTGTGAAGTAACTTGTCCTGCTCTGTGATAGGTTTTGTGTGTACAAATAGGACGGTTACTAATGATTGTTTCCTAGAAAAAATGAGCCATTGTAACTAATGAAAGATATTTGGGAATATATTTATATTAAAGTAATATTTAAGCATTTTCATGTTCTTGATTCCCGAAGAACCCTTTTAATTGATTACATTAAAGGGGCTATCCCATACAAATTTTGGTTGAGGCATGTTTGAATTTGATAAAGAGCATGCCCACAAGGATTCAGGTAAACATTTTAATTTTGAATTTTAGGAGCAAAACAGTGACAATGCAGTGACATGACAAGAATGTGCATAACTAATCATATACTTAATAGTTGCAAGTCCAATTTATATATGAAATAGCCAAGATGATTGTCTATAAAATAATAGTAGTTGTTATTTGAGCAGAAAATGTAAAGCTATGTCTCTTAGAAGGCAGGGAAGAAAAAAATAAATCAAAAATGAAAATTAGTGGCTTGGTTTTTAAGGAATTAATGCTGACTTCTAGCGAACATACAGTATGAAGCAGTGTCGGTCAAGAATGCCCTGTATTGTAGCTAAGGTCATTGGTTAATGGCTAGCTTTCATAAAACCCCTATATAACTATATATATTAAAAAAAATCTTTATTTTTAATCACTTTATAACTTTGACTGGGCAATAATTAAAAAAAAAGAGCTGTAACTGTCACAGTATTGATGTGTTCTTTGAGGTTTGGTGTCTTTTTAGTTATTTCCAGCAATTCTTTCTGATATGGGGTCATGTTCATAACTGTTATCCGCCTGACAGAGCATAACAAGTGTACATGAGTTCTGTCATTGTCACTGCCATTCAGGAAATGAAAGAACACGTAATGTTACAAGATAGTTTTAAATAAAATAATCTGTTCTATAGTACATTGACTAATTTTCCTCTAAAATCTGTTGTTCTGAGGAATGAGGATCATCTTATAATAACAGAAACCTTCATTCTGCCCTCCTGCAATTTACTGTCAGCTAGTAATAACTTACTGTGGCTGTGGGTAATATTCCTTGGAGGCTAGTTCTGGCATAATACTAAAATCAGATATTGCCTGGCCAGTCGAGTGTATGGCATCATATTTAAGTGCAGTTATTGGGACCGGTTTTACAGACAGTGGGCTAAGACTATTCAGAAACAATTGCTTATGAGATAGTTTGAGGATTTGTCCCTGTCAAACAGTTAATATTACTTTAATACATGAAGTAGGCTGTATAAGACGGCAATAATGAAAAATGTCAGGGAAGACAATATCAATTGTTATTCAACATCCACATCAAAGATTACTTTTTCGTCAGTAGCTTTCAGAAAATGTATTTTCTATCAGATCTGATTGCGTTCTTCTTTGAAGTGCTCCATCCTCCCGGTAGATTTAATGTGACATCCAGGCACTTTTTAGTCCCTGGGCCTCAGAGGCGATTCGAAGTGGCACAACAAGCCATCACAAGGTTTATCCTCAAAGGCCGACACTGTCTGTCTGATTTATTGTAACTTTAAGAATCATCTTCAGCAAAGCATGAGTCTTTCTGCCCATCCGTAGCTTCAGACTTTTATCAGTTCATTTGTATGCAGCCTGTACATCCTTGAACAGAGAGCCCTATAGCCACTCATGGAAAATGCATTACCTGCTACTAATCCTTTTTATCTTTAAAGTCTGTATTTTTTATGTACAAGTCATTTTGGGTTATCATAAAATATACATAATTCTCTCGGATAAGGAAGAAAGGAAAAAAAGGAAAAGAGAATATATAATCAGTTGCGGGCTTATCGACATGGCGTCTAAACAAACAGCTCCCTTTATGTAAACATGGAGGAATAGAAGATTTTGATTATATTCAATGGGGAACAAAATGCTCCAATTTTTGCTTCTTGCTATGCAGTGTAATAGAAAGATATGTCTTCAGAAGCAGCAGCCTGCCACTATTTTTATTTTTGCACTCAATTATTTGAATATCGGATGTTTTTATTGATACGCAACTACGGTACATGTCTGAATCACTGATCACAAAATGTTATGAAAGATTGCCTACTAGGATTTTAATATCTAAAGCATCCTGCAATAAAAAGTGGAAGCATTTGGAAAGCACAACAATTAAGCCATAAAGTGGCAGACCACATAAAGCTACAGAGCAGGGTCACCTGGTGCTGAGGCGCATTGTGCATAAAATTTACTAGTGTTCTACTGACTCAAAAACTGCAAAATTCCAAACATCGTCTGACATTAACATCAGCACAAAAATTGTGCCCCGGGAGCTTCATGATATGGGTTTACATGACTGAGCATGCAAGTCTTATTACAGGCATTGGATGGAGTGGAATGCCGCCACTGGATGTAGAGAAGTGGAAACATGTTCTGTGGAGTGATGAATCCCGCTTCTCTATCTGACAGTATGATGGATGAGTCTGGGTTTGGCAAATACCAGAATAATGTTACCTGCCTGAATGCATTGTGCCAACTGTAAAGTTTGGTGGAGAAAGGATAATGCTATAAGGTTTTTTTCAGCAATTGGCCTGGGTCCATTAGTTCCATCGAAGGTAAATCTTAATACTTCAGTATACCAAGGCATTTGCCCAATTGTATGCTTCCAACTTTTTGGGAACAGTGTAGGAGTGGCCCATTTCCTGCATGAGTTTTCCCTAGTGTCCATAAGGTCTATAAAGAAATAGTTGAGTGAGTTTGGTGTGGAAGAATTTGACTGGCATGGACCAAGCCCTGACCTCAACCGCATCAAACACCTTTGATATAAGCTGGTGCAGAGATTGTGAGCCAGGCCCTCTCATCCAACATCAGTATCTAATGCTGCTCTGGATGAATGTGCATAAATCCCATGGACACACTCCAAAATCTTGTAGAAAGCCTTCCCAGTAGAGCGGGAGCTTTCTTGCAAAGGGGGACAACGCCATAGACTAGAATATTCTTTTGCTGGGATAACCGATCAGAACATCACATGTTCAAGTCCCTTATAAGGGCTAGAAAGTACAGTGTGAAAAGTAAAAAACCTTGAAAAAAATATAAAAAATTCAAAACACTCCTTTCCCAATTTTACACATAAAAATAAATAAACAATAAAATAAACATCATTGGTATCACCTCATCTGAAAATGTCAAAATTATTAAAATATAATAATATTTTTCCTGCACATAATGCCATAATAGAAAAAAATATATATTTGCCATTTTGTGGTCACCTTGACTGTAACTTTTTATAAAAAGTAATCAAAAAGTCGTCTGTAACCTAAAATGGCATTGATAAAAACTGCTGCTCACCCCACAAAAAACAAGCTCTCACTCAGCTCTGTAGATGCAAATATAAAAAAAAAGTATCACTGTCAGAATATGGCAATGTAAAGAAAGTTCTTTTAAAGGCTTTTTATTTGTTTTTAAAATAGTAAAATATAATAAAACATTGTATTAATTTGCTATTTTCATAATTAGAGATGAGCGAATTGAAGTTGACGAAGTGGAATTTGATCCGAATTTCCTCACTGTCAGAATATGGCAATGTAAAGAAAGTTCTTATTTTTTTTTAAAGGCTTTTTATTTGTTTTTAAAATAGTAAAATATAATAAAACATTGTATTAATTTGCTATTTTCATAATTAGAGATGAGCGAATCGAAGTTGACAAAGTGGAATTTGATCAGAATTTCCTCACGCTTCATGGTAACGAATCGCTTTTTTTTCCCTAAAATGGCTGCTGCACATGTTAGGACATTGAGCAAAGAACTGGGAATGAGGGAATTTTTATCGCGAATATGGCCACTTTGAATTCACAAATATTTAAAATATAGTGCTATATATTCGTTATATCGAATATTCAGCATTTTTTTTTCCATCTGAACACATGATTCCTTTCTGCTTCTTGCTTGTGGGCCAATGAGAAGGAAGCAATGTCAAGTTCACAACAAGCCTATGCGGCACCGATGCGATTCCGTTGCGATTTTATATATATTCACCCTAGAGTCAATCCTGTATCCATTTGATATTAAATTAGGTTATAAGTTAGAAATAAATTAGGAAATAAATAAAAAAATTTACAAATTTTCAACAAATTGCTCATAAAACTTTCTCATAAAAATCCCATACACTTATAAAATACTTCATAAGAAATATATAAAAATATATATATATAAGTCATAAGTCTAGATAAAAACTAGATACAAAACTCTTAATAATTCTTCAGACAAATAGGGAATACTGGATAATGGATATAGGTGGAAGCCCACTGCCAAGGGAAAACTCCCCCAATATAAAATACTGGGTGGAGTTGACCATCAGCAGGGGGCATCCACTGAATCTACAGGAAACCAAACAATTCAAATCTGCATTCAGTCCTCCTGGGAGTAAAGTGTTTAAAGAAAAAATGCATTGTGTTTCTAATCTTGACATCTTGCCAATGTGATTACCCTCCCCTCCAATCCCTATTGACCTTGTCAATGGCGGCAAATCTAAGCCCGACTGGATTTTGATTATGGGCTGCTAGTTTGAAATGGTTGGAAAAGGAGTGGGTGTCTAAACCCTTTCTAATATTAGCCACATGCTCCGAGATGCGTTTTTTCAGTGTCCTTTTAGTCCTCCCCACACATTGTCTACCACATGGGCACACTATAATGTAAATCACATCTGTCGAGTTACAGGATAAAAAATCTCTTATCGTATGTTTGTGCTTATTAGTGGTAGAAATAACTTCATTAGTTCTGCGTGGAAAATCTGTAATCCTACAGTTACTACATTGTCCGCATTTGAAAAAACAATTAATGTTCGCCCAACTTTGGACTGAACATTTCTGATCAGTTGCATTCTTGACTGTCGGGGCCACTTTATTGCTTAAACTTGATGCTTTTGTAAATGTGATACGGGGGTTCATTGGAATAATTGAACCCAATATTTTATCTTTTCTTATTAGGGTACTTTCACACTTGCGTTTTTCTTTTCCGGCATAGAGTTCCGTCACAGGGGCTCTATACCGGAAAATAACTGATCAGGCATATCCCCATGCATTCTGATGGAGAGTAATCCGTTCAGTTTGCATCAGGATGTCTTCAGTTCAATCGTTTTGACTGATCAGGCAAAAGAGAAAACCGTAGCATGCTACGGTTTTCTCTCCGGCGGAAAAAACTGAAGACATGCCTGAACGCCGGATCCGGCATTTTTTTCCATAGGAATGTATTAGTGCCGGATCCGGCATTCAAAATACCGGAATGCCGGATCCGTCCTTCCGGTCTGCGCATGCGCAGACCTTTAAAAATGAAAAAAAAAAAAAAAAAACGGATCCGTTTTGCCTGATGACACCGGAAAAACGGATCCGGTATTGCAATGCATTTTTCTGACAGATCAGGCATTTTTCTGACTGATCAGGATCCTGATCAGTCTGAAAAATGCCTGATCAGTCAGAAAAAATGACATCCGTTTGCATACAATTTGCCTGATCAGGCAGTCAGTTCAGGCAACGGAACTGCCTGCCGGAATCAAGCAACGCAAGTGTGAAAGTACCCTTAGGTGCCAATGTTTATAAATTATCTTTTGAATCCTTTTAGATTCGCTATTAAGAGGTAAGATTATGCGTAACTGTCCTTCCTTCTCTTCTTTGTCTACTTTAGCCTTTTCCTTGAAAAAATGCTCCCTTTTCATATCTCTTACTCTACTTAATGCTCCCTCCACAAGCTCTGTGGGGTAATCTTTCTCCAAAAAAGCTTTTTTCATTCCCTCTGCTTCAATTTCAAACCGATCAATTAAAGTGCAATTGCGTTTAATCCTCCGGAACTTGCCCTGAGGAATATTCATAAGCCAGGTAAGGAGGTGGCAGCTACTATATAAAATATAACTGTTTCTTGTAGAGGGTTTGGCGTAACTGGGGGCGAACCTGGTACCCATAGCTGTACCCTGAATCTGCAGATAAAAGTCCCCATTGAAATTAAAATAATTGTGGGACAGTATAAAATCAATTCCTTTAATTAAAAACTCTATTTTTTCCTGAACTAACCTTCCTTCTTCTTGTAATTGGGCCCTAACTGCCTCTGTGCCCTGTCCGTGATTGATCACCGTATATAGTGATTGCACATCTAATGAGCCCATCAACCAATCATCCTCAAATTGCATATTCTCTATTATTCTGATGATTTAAGTGGTGTCCTTATATATGAAAGCATCTGTTTAATCTTAGGTTGTAGTAACACATCAATGTATTGGGATAGATTACAGGTCAAAGAATCTATTCCTGATACAATAGGGCGTCCTGGTGGATAATTGGGATTTTTTTGTATTTTCGGTATAGTATAAAACATTGGTATCCTTGGATATTTATTTAATATAAAATTAGATTCTTCTTTTTTTAAGATACCGGAATAATTAATATCTAAAAATATAGATAAAATTATGGAAGCAATAGCAAGATTTTTTTTTTCCAGGACGTTTCGATGATACCAGTTATATTTGGGACTATTTATCATTTGAAATTCATCCACCTCATTGACACAATTTTTTTTGCTATTTTTGGCTACTGGATCTTTCTATTGCTTCCATAATTTTATCCATATTTTTAGATATTCATTATTCCGGTATTATTCTGATGATACGTATCATTTCTGTGTATTAGAAGTGTTTATAGGACGTCAATATTATAGTATGGGCAGCGGATATTTTAATTAACTTGTGTATCAATAAATTATTTGTGGTCCGAATACCTAGAGAGTGCCCAGGTTCTTTTTGTTCTGCGTATCTGATTTCAAGAGGATAGGGTGAGTCCTCTTTTTCTGAGTGAACCTCAGTTTGGTCTTAGTGAGTCCTGTGTGCCACATTCAGAATTTTATTCCACAATTTTTACGTTGCCGATTTTTTGCATTCGATAGAATAATCTCAAATTCGCGAAATTCGCAAATATATGATGAATATTCTACAAAATATTTGTCAAATTCGAGTATAGCCCCTACCGCTCATCACTAATCAGCAGCCAGCCCCTGTGATGTCCCAGCCCTATAAATAGCCTCAGCCATTTTCGATTTTGCCATTTTTCAGTGTACTTAGTGCAGGGAGAGACGTCAGCAGGTGCTAGGGACTGTGCTAGGAAAGACTTCATTGTGCTAAAAAATGATTTACAAGTTCAGGGAAAGATTAGTCAAGGTGTAGGGAAAGGATAGGGAGGCATTATCTACGCTATAAAAGGAGAACAGGGTGCAATAGGAGCGAATCTATTACACCTTACTGCACTTATTGGGGATCCAAATAGATTTTAAGTTGTTTGCACTATATGATACATCACTAATTTTAGCAAACCTTGCTTGTGATTGGGGTGCAAGTTCTGTGACACAGCCATTTACGACGTTTATTAAAACGTTAAGGATCTACGACAAGAATGCTTGTCCTAAAGGACCAGTACTTAGTGCCCCAGGACGAGCATTCTCGTCCTGCGGTCCTTCCTTCCCCTGATGCCGCGATCAGCGGCAGAGATCCGGCTGTTACTGACAGCCGGATCACTGCTGCATCCACCAGCATCTGTGATACAGCAGATGCCGGTGGATTAACCCCTCATATGCCGCGGTCAGCGCTGACCGCGGCATATGGGAGGTTTGCGCTCCCTCACCTCATCCATTGGGTCCCTGCGCTGCTGTGGCAGGGACACGATGGTTGCCATGCCAGCCCCAAGCCATTCCAAGGCTTGGGGTCCAGCATGTACGGAGGCCTCTTCCTCCTAGGCAACTGTTAGCGTCTTACAGTGTAAGACACTAAGGCTCCCTTCAGGGCCGGATGCATTCTGGGTGCATTACGGGAAACCCGCGCGAGTAGGCACGCAATTGCAGTCAGTTTTGTTTGTGATTGCATTCCAATGTTCGTTTTTCCCAAGCGAGTGCAATGCGTTTTGCACGCGCGTAAGAAAAAACTGAATGTGGTACCCAGACCCAAATCTGGACTTCTTCACTGAAGTTCAGGTTTGGGTTTGGTGTTCTGTAGATTTTATTATTTTCCATTATAACATGGTTATAATGGAAAATAATAGCATTCTTTAATACAGAATGCTAAGTATCATGTCAATTGAGGGTTAAAACATAATAAAAAATAACTCAACTCATCCACTTGATCGCGCAGCCGGCATCGTCTTCTTTCTTCTTCTTTCAGGACCTGCAAAAGGACCTTTGATGATGTAATCGTGCTCACCACGTGGTGAGCGTGGTGACGTCAGCGCAGGTCCTGCTGAATGAAGATAGAAGGATTACGTCAGCAAAGGTCTTTTTGCAGATCCTGAAAGAAGAAGAAAGAAGACGATGGCGGCTGGACGATTAAGTTGATGAAGTCAGTTAATTTATTTTATTTTTTAACCCCTCAAGGCACATGTTACTAAACATTCTGTATTAAGAATGCTTTTATTTTCTCTTATAAGAATGTTATAAGGGAAAATAATACAGTAAATAGACTTTAATGGGGTCCGGGATTGCTCATCTCTATCATCGGCTAACAAGCAAGCGTGAAAACCGCACCGCATCCACACTTGCTCGCGGATGCTTGCAATTTTCATGCAGCCCCATTCATTTCTATGAGGCCTGCATTGCGTGAAAAATGCAGAATATAAAACATGCTGCGATTTTCACTCAACGCACAAGTTATTTGTGAAAATCACCGCTCATCTGCACAGCCCCGTGTGAAGTGAATGGGTCCGGATTCAGTGCAGGTGCAATGCGTTCACCTCACGCATTGCACCTTCGTGGAATTCTCGCCGGTGTGAAAGGGGCCGAACAGTTCAATACATCACAATACAGATGTATTGTACTGCATTGAAACAGGGATCAGACCCTGTAATGTTGAAGTCCCAGAGTGGGACAAATAATAAAGTGAAAAAAAAAGTTTTACAAAAAAAAGAAATGTTTCAGGTAAAAAAAAAGCGTCCTTTTCCCAAAATAAAGTAATTTTTTTTTTTATTATTATTTTTTTTAAACAGGGAAAAAAACAGTTTGACATAATAGGTATCGCCACATCCGTATCGACCAGCTTTAGAAAAATATCACATGACCTAACCCCTCAGGTGAACACCGTCAAAAAAGAAAAAAAAAAAACTGTGCTAAAAAAAGCTATTTTCTTGTCACCTTACATCACTAAAAGTGCAGCACCAAGCGATCAAAAAGGCGTATGCCCCCAAAAATATTACCAATCTAACCGTCACTTCATCCTGCAAAAAATGAGCCCCTACCTAATACAATCACCTAAAAAATAAAAAAAACTATAGCTCTCAGACTATGGAGATACTAAAACATGATTTTTTTGTTTCAAAAATGCTTTTATTATGTTAAATGTAAGAAGAAATTTAAAAAAATAGACATATTAGGTATTGCCACGTCTATAACAACCTGCTTTATAAAAATACCACACAATCTAACCCCTCAGATAAACATTGTAAAAATAAAATAAAAACAATGTCAAAAGCCATTTTTTGTCACCTTACATCACAAAAAGTGCAATAGCAAGCGATCAAAAAGTCATATACAAGCCAAAATTGTGCCAATCAAACCGTATTCTCATCCTGCAAAACATTTGTCCCTACCTAAGACAATCGCCTAAAAAATAAAAAAAACTATAGCTCCCAGACTATGGAGACACTAATTATTTTTGTTTCAAAAATGCTTTTATTGTGTTAAATGTACGAATTTTTATTTTTTTACATATTAGGTATTGCCGCATCTGTAACAACCTGCTCTATAAAATTATCAATGACCTAAGCCCTCAGGTGAACACCATAAAAAAATTATATTAAAACGGTGTCAATAGCCATTTTTTGTCACTTTACATCACAAAAAGTGTAATAGCAAGCGATCAAAAAGTCATATGCACCCCAAAATGGTGCAAATCAAACCATTATCGCATCGAGCAAAAAAGGTAACCTACCTAAGACAGTTGCTCAAAAAATAAAAAAAACTATGGCTTTCAGATTATGGACACACTAAAACATAATTTTTTTGTTTAAAAAATGCTGTTATTGTTTAAAACTTAAATAAATAAATAATATTAAAGAACACATATTACATATTGTGCGTCCATAAGAACATGCTGCATAAAAATATCACATGACCTAACCTCTCAGGTGGACGCCATTTTTGTCACCTTACATCACAAAAAGTGTAATACCAAGTGATCAAAAAGTCATACACACCCTAAAATAGTACCAATCAAACCGTCATCTCATATTGAAAAAAATAAGCCCCTACATAAAACAGTCATCCAAAATTTTAAATAAACTATGGCTTTCAGAATATGGAGACACAAAAATATTTGGTATTGTCACATCCGTAACAACCTGCTCTATAAAAGTACCACATGATCTAACCTGTTAGATGAAAACTGAAAATAACAAAAAATAATTCCCGTAGTTTCCAAAATGGGGTCTTTTTTTTGGAGTTTCTACTCTAGGGGTGCATTAGGGGTTCTTCCAATGTGACACGCAGCTTAAAATTATTCCAGTGAAATCTGCCTTCCAAAAACCATATGGCGTTCCTTTCCTTCTGCGCCCTGCCATGTGGCCGTACAGCAGTTTACGGCCACATATAGGGTGTTTCTGTAAACTAAAGTATCAGGGTAATAAATATTAAGTTGTGTTTGGCTGTTAAACCTCGCTCTGTTACTGGATAAAATGGATTAAAATGGAAAATCTGCCCAAAAAGTTAAATTCTGAAATGTTATCTCCATTTTCCATTAATTCATGTGGATCACCCAAAGGGTAAACAAAGTTTGTAAAATCAGTTTTGAATATCTGAAGATGTGTAGTTTCTAAAATGGGGTCACTTTTTTGGAGTTTTTACTTTAGGGGGTCTTTAAATGTGACATGGCAGCTTAAAATTATAACAGTGAAATCTGCCTTCCAAAAACCATATGGCATTCCTTTCCTTCTGTGCCCTGCCCGGTGCCCGTACAGCAGTTTACAACCACATATGGAATGTTTCTGTAAACTACATAATCAGGGTAATAAATATTGAGTTTTATTTGGCTGTTAACCTAAAGGGTTAACAAAGTTTGCAAAATCAGTTTAGTTTCTAAAATGGGGTCATTTTTAGGTGGCTTCTATTATTTAAGCCTCACAAAGTGACTTCAGACCTTAACTGGTCCTTAAAAAGTGGGTTTTGGAAATTTTTTGAAAAATTTCAAGATTTGCTTCTAAACTTCTAAGCCTTCTAACATCCATATAAAATAAAAAGGCATTCACAAAATGATCCAAACATGAAGTGGACATATGGAGAATGTAAAGCAATAACTATTTTTGGAGTTAATACTATCTATTATAAAAGTTAGAGAAATAGAAATTTGGAAATTTGCTACTTTTTCACAATTTTGGGTAAATTTTGTATTTTTTATTTAAAAAAAAAATTTAACTCAATTTTACCACTATTATGAAGTATAAGATGTGATGAGAAAACAGTCTCAGAATGGCCTGGATAAGTAAAAGTGTTTTAAAGTTATTACTACATAAAGTGACACAAGTCAGATTTGCAAAAAATGGCCTGGTCCTTAAGGTGAAAAATGGCTAGGTCCTTAAGGTATTAATAGGAAAGATATGTATGTCCTATTAGCCTTGTGCTGATTTTACATTGTTTTACTTTTTTAGGTAGGGTTTATTATAAAAATAAAAATAAAGTATAAAAATATGTCATAATTGCTGCTCAGTGGTGAAGTTACATTATACTACAGCCATTTACGGCGTGTATTAATTGGAAAGATACTTACATCCCATTAGCCTTTCTGCTTTGATTTGCCATTGTTTATTTTTTTTGGGGGGTTTTTATAGGAAAAAATAAATGATTATATATACAGTTGCAAGAAAAAGTATGTGAACCCTTTGGAATTATATGGATTTCTGCACAAATTGGTCATAAAATGTGATCTGATCTTCATCTAAGTCACAACAATAGACAATCACAGTCTGCCTAAACTAATAACACACAAAAAATTAAATGTTACCATGTTTTTATTGAACACACCATGTAAACATTCACAGTGCAGTTGGAAAAAGTATGTGAACCCTTGGATTTAATAACTGGTTGAACCTCCTTTGGCAGCAATAACTTCAACCAAACGTTTCCTGTAGTTGCAGATCAGACGTGCACAACGGTCAGGAGTAATTCTTGACCATTCCTCTTTACAGAACGGTTTCAGTTCAGCAATATTCTTGGGATGTCTGGTGTGAATCGCTTTCTTGAGGTCATGCCACAGCATATCAATCGGGTTGAGGTCGGGACTCTGACTGGGCCACTCCAGAAGGTGTATTTTCTTCTGTTTAAGCCATTCTGTTGTTGATTTACTTCTATGCTTTGGGTCGTTGTCCTGTTGCAACATCCATCCTCTGTTGAGCTTCAGCTGGTGGACAGATGGCCTTAAGTTCTCCTGCAAAATGTCTTGATCCACTTGGGAATTAATTTTTCCTTCGATGATAGCAATCCGTCTAGGCCCTGACGCAGCAAAGCAGCCCCAAACCATGATGCCCCCACCACCATACTTCACAGTTGGGATGAGGTTTTGATGTTGATGTGCTGTGCCTCTTTTTCTCCACACATAGTGTTGTGTATTTCTTCTAAACAACTCAACTTTGGTTTCATCTGTCCACAGAATATTTTGCCAGTACTGCTGTGGAACATCCAGGTACTCTTGTGCAAACTGTAAACGTGCAGCAATGTTTTTTTGGACAGCAGTGGCTTCCTTTGTGGTATCCTCCCATGAAATCCATTCTTGTTTAGGTTTTATGTATCGTAGATTCGCTAACAGGGATGTTAGCATATTCCAGAGACGTTTGTAAGTCCTTAGCTGACACTCTAGGATTCTTCTTCACCTCATTGAGCAGTCTGCACAGTGCTCTTGCAGTCATCTTTAGAGGATGGCCACTCCTAGGGAGAGTAGCAGTACTGCTGAACTTTCTCCATTTATAGACAATTTGTCTTACCGTGGACTGATGAACAGCAAGGCTTTTGGATATACTTTTATAACCCTTTCCAGCTTTATGCAAGTCAACAATTCTTAATCGTAGGTCTTCTGATGCTCTTTTGTGCAAGGCATCATTCACATCAGGCAATGCTTCTTGTGAAAAGCAAACCCAGAACTGGTGTATGTTTTTTTTAGGGCAGGGAAGCTGTGACCAACAACTCCAATCTTATCTTATTGATTGGACTCCAATTGGCTGACACCTAACTCCAATTAGCTCTTGGAGATGTCATTAGTCTAGGGGTTCACATACTTTTTCCACCTGCACTGTGAATGTTTACATGGTGTGTTCAATAAATACATGGCAACATTTAATTATTTGTGTGTTATTAGTTTAACCACCTCCGGACCGCCTAACGCAGATTCGCGTTCCGGAGGTGGCAGGCTGGCGCACAGTCACGCATATATGCGTCATCTCGCAAGACGCGAGATTTCCTGTGAACGCGCGCACACAGGCGCGCGCGCTCACAGGCGCGCGCGCTCACAGGAACGGAAGGTAAGCGAGTGGATCTCCAGCATGCCAGCGGCGATCGTTCGCTGGCAGGCTGGAGATCCGAATTTTTTAACCCCTAACAGGTATATTAGACGCTGTTTTCATAACAGCGTCTAATATACCTCCTACCTGGTCCTCTGGTGGTCCCTTTTGTTAGGATCGACCACCAGAGGACTCAGGTAGGTCAGTACAGTCGCACACTACACTACACTACACTACACCCCCCGTCACTTATTAACCCCTTATAAACCCCTGATCACCCATGATCACCCCATATAAACTCCCTGATCACCCCCCTGTCATTGATCACCGCCCTGTCATTGATCACCCCCCCTTCAGGCTCCGTTCAGACGTCCGTATGATTTTTACGGATCCACGGATACATGGATCAGATCCGCAAAACGCATACGGATGTCTAAATGGAGCCTTACAGGGGGGTGATCAATGACAGGCGGGTGATCATCCATATACACTCCCTGATCACCCCCTGTCATTGATCACCCCCCTGTCATTGATCACCCCCCTGTAAGGCTCCATTCAGACGTCCTCATGATTTTTACGGATCCATGGATACATGAATCGGATCCGCAAAACACATGCGGACGTCTGAATTGAGCCTTACAGGGGGGTGATCACCCATATACACTCCCTGATCACCCCCTGTCATTGATCACCCCCCTGTAAGGCTCCATTCAGACGTCCGCATGATTTTTACGGATCCATGGATACATGGATCGGATCCGCAAAACGCATACGGACGTCTAAATGGAGCCTTACAGGGGGGTGATCAATGACAGGCGGGTGATCACCCATATACACTCCCTGATCACCCCCTGTCATTGATCACCCCCCTGTCATTGATCACCCCCCTGTAAGGCTCCATTCAGACGTCCGCATGATTTTTACGGATCCATGGATACATGGATCGGATCCGCAAAACGCATACGGACGTCTAAATGGAGCCTTACAGGGGGGTGATCAATGACAGGCGGGTGATCACCCATATACACTCCCTGATCACCCCCTGTCATTGATCACCCCCTGTCATTGATAACCCCCCTGTAAGGCTCCATTCAGACGTCCGCATGTGTTTTGTGGATCCGATCCATGTATCCATGGATCCATAAAAAATCATGCGGATGTCTGAATGGAGCCTTACAGGGGGGGTGATCAGTGACAGGGGGGTGATCACCCTGATCACCCTGATCACCCCCTGTCATTGATAACCCCCCTGTAAGGCTCCATTCAGACGTCCGCATGTGTTTTGTGGATCCGATCCATGTATCCATGGATCCATAAAAAATCATGCGGATGTCTGAATGGAGCCTTACAGGGGGGGTGATCAGTGACAGGGGGGTGATCACCCTGATTACCCCCTGTCATTGATAACCCCCCTGTAAGGCTCCATTCAGACGTCCGCATGTGTTTTGTGGATCCGATCCATGTATCCATGGATCCATAAAAAATCATGCGGATGTCTGAATGGAGCCTCACAGGGGGGGTGATCAGTGATAGGGGGGTGATCACCCTGATCACCCCCTGTCATTGATAACCCCCCTGTAAGGCTCCATTCAGATGTCCGCATGTGTTTTGTGGATCCGATCCATGTATCCATGGATCCGTAAAAAATCATGCGGATGTCTGAATGGAGCCTTACAGGGGGGGTGATCAGTGACAGGGGGGTGATCACCCTGATCACCCCCTGTCATTGATAACCCCCCTGTAAGGCTCCATTCCGACGTCCGCATGTGTTTTGCGGATCCGATCCATGGATCCGTAAAAATTATACGGACGTCTGAATGGAGCCTTACCAGGGGGGTGATCAATGACAGGGGGGTGATCCGGGAGTCTATATGGGTGATTATCCCCTGTCATTGATCACCCCCCTGTCATTGATCACCCCCCTGTCATTGATCACCCCCCCTGTCATTGATCACCCCCCCCCTGTAAGGCTCCATTCAGACATTTTTTTTGGCACAAGTTAGCGGAATTTTTTTTTTTTTTTTTGTTTTTTCTTACTAAGTCTCATATTCTACTAACTAGTGTCAAAAAATAAAATCTCCCATGAACTCACCATACCCCTCACGGAAACCAAATGCGTAAACATTTTTAGACATTTATATTCCAGACTTCTTCTCACGCTTTAGGGCCCCTAAAAAGCCAGGGCAGTATAAATACCCCACATGTGACCCCATTTCGGAAAGAAGACACCCCAAGGTATTCGCTGAGGGGCATATTGAGTCCATGAAAGATTTAAATTTTTGTCCTAAGTTAGCGGAAAGTGAGACTTTGTGAGAAAAAAACCAAAAAAATCAATTTCCGCTAACTTATGCAAAAAATAAAAAATTTCTAGGAACTCGCCAGGCCCCTCATTGAATACCTTGGGGTGTCTTCTTTCCAAAGTGGGGTCACATGTGGGGTATTTATACTGCCCTGGCTTTTTAGGGGCCCGAGAGTGTGAGAAGAAGTCTGGGATCCAAATGTCTAAAAATGCCCTCCTAAAAGGAATTTGGGCCCTTTTGCGCATCTAGGCTGCAAAAAAGTGTCACACATCTGGTATCGCCGTACTCAGGAGAAGTTGGGGAATGTGTTTTGGGGTGTCATTTTACATATACCCATGCTGGGTGAGAGAAATATCTTGGTCAAATGCCAACTTTGTATGAAAAAATAGGAAAAGTTGTCTTTTGCCAAGATATTTCTCTCACCCAGCATGGTTATATGTAAAATGGCACCCCAAAACACATTCCCCAACTTCTCCTGAGTACGGCGATACCAGATGTGTGACACTTTTTTGCAGCCAAGGTGGGCAAAGGGGCACACATTCCAAAGTGCACCTTTCGGATTTCACCGGCCATTTTTTACAGATTTTGATTGCAAGGTACTTCTTACACATTTGGGCCCCTAAATTGCCAGGGCAGTATAACTACGCCACAAGTGACCCCATTTTGGAAAGAAGACACCCCAAGGTATTCCGTGAGGGGCACGGCGAGTTCCTAGAATTATTTATTTTTTGTCACAAGTTAGCGGAAAATGATGATTTTTCTTTTTTTTTCTTTTTTCCTTACAAAGTCTCATATTCCACTAACTTGCGACAAAAAAAAAAAAATTCTAGGAACTCGCCATGCCCCTCACGGAATACCTTGGCGTGTCTTCTTTCCAAAATGGGGTCACTTGTGGCGTAGTTATACTGCCCTGGCAATTTAGGGGCCCAAATGTGTGAGAAGAACTTTGCAATCAAAATGTGTAAAAAATGACCGGTGAAATCCGAAAGGTGCACTTTGGAATATGTGCCCCTTTGCCCACCTTGGCAGCAAAAAAGTGTCACACATCTGGTATCGCCGTACTCAGGAGAAGTTGGGGAATGTGTTTTGGGGTGTCATTTTACATATACCCATGCTGGGTGAGAAAAATATCTTGGTCAAATGCCAACTTTGTATAAAAAAATGGGAAAAGTTGTCTTTTGCCAAGATATTTCTCTCATCCAGCATGGGTATATGTAAAATGACACCCCAAAACACATTCCCCAACTTCTCCTGAGTACGGCGATACCAGATGTGTTACACTTTTTTGCTGCCAAGGTGGGCAAAGGGGCACATATTCCAAAGTGCACCTTTCAGATTTTGCAGGCCATTTTTTACAGATTTTGATTGCAAAGTACTTCTCACACATTTGGGCCCCTAAATTGCCAGGGCAGTATAACTACCCCACAAGTGACCCCATTTTGGAAAGAAGACACCCCAAGGTATTCCGTGAGGGGCACGGCGAGTTCCTAGAATTATTTATTTTTTGTCACAAGTTAGCGGAAAATGATGATTTTTCTTTTTTTTTCTTTTTTCCTTACAAAGTCTCATATTCCACTAACTTGCGACAAAAAAAAAAAAATTCTAGGAACTCGCCATGCCCCTCACAGAATACCTTGGGGTGTCTTCTTTCCAAAATGGGGTCACTTGTGGCGTAGTTATACTGCCCTGGCAATTTAGGGGCCCAAATGTGTGAGAAGTACTTTGCAATCAAAATCTGTAAAAAATGGCCTGCAAAATCTGAAAGGTGCACTTTGGAATATGTGCCCCTTTGCCCACCTTGGCAGCAAAAAAGTGTAACACATCTGGTATCGCCGTACTCAGGAGAAGTTGGGGAATGTGTTTTGGGGTGTCATTTTACATATACCCATGCTGGATGAGAGAAATATCTTGGCAAAAGACAACTTTTCCCATTTTTTTATACAAAGTTGGCATTTGACCAAGATATTTTTCTCACCCAGCATGGGTATATGTAAAATGACACCCCAAAACACATTCCCCAACTTCTCCTGAGTACGGCGATACCAGATGTGTTACACTTTTTTGCTGCCAAGGTGGGCAAAGGGGCACATATTCCAAAGTGCACCTTTCAGATTTTGCAGGCCATTTTTTACAGATTTTGATTGCAAAGTACTTCTCACACATTTGGGCCCCTAAATTGCCAGGGCAGTATAACTACGCCACAAGTGACCCCATTTTGGAAAGAAGACACCCCAAGGTATTCCGTGAGGGGCATGGCGAGTTCCTAGAATTTTTTATTTTTTGTCGCAAGTTAGTGGAATATGAGACTTTGTAAGGAAAAAAGAGAAAAAAAAAAAAAATCATCATTTTCCGCTAACTTGTGACAAAAAATAAAAAATTCTAGGAACTCGCCATGCCCCTCACGGAATACCTTGGGGTGTCTTCTATGCTTTGCTGTGTCAGGGCCTGGATGGCTTGCTGTCATCGAAGGAAAAATGAATTTCCAATTTTATCAAGAAATTTTGCAGGAGAACTTAAGGCCATCTGTCCACCAGCTGAAGCTCAACAGAAGATGGATGTTGCAACAGGACAACGACCCAAAGCATAGAAGTAAATCAACAACAGAATGGCTTAACCAGAAGAAAATGCCTTTTGGAGTGGCCCAGTCAGAGTCCTGACCTCAAACCGATTGAGATGCTGTGGCATGACCTCAAGAAAGCGATTCACACTAGACATCCCAAGAATATTGCTGAACTGAAACAGTTCTGTAAAGAGGAATGGTCAAGAATTACTCCTGACCGTTGTGCACGTCTGATCTGCAACTACAGGAAACGTTTAAGCAGACTGTGATTGTCCATTGTTGTGACTTAGATGAAGATCAGATCACATTTTATGACCAATTTGTGCAGAAATCCATATCATTCCAAAAGGTTCACATACTTTTTCCTGCAACTGTATATATATAGTGGCTATAAAAAGTCTGCACATGCCTGTTAAAATGTCTGGTTTCTGTTCTGTAAAAAAATGAGACAAAGATAAATCATTTCAGAACTTTTTCCACCTTTAATGTAACCTATAAACTGTACAACTCAATTGAAAACCAAACTGAAATCTTTTAGGTAGAGGAAAGAAAAAAATCTAAAAATAAATAATATGTGCACACCCTTAAACTAATACTTTGTTGAAGCACCTTTTGAATTTATTACTTTTTGGGTATGAGTCTATCAGCATGGCACATTTTGACTTGGCAATATTTGCCCACTCTGCTTTGCAAAAACACTCCAAATCTGTTAGATTGTGAGGGCATCTCCTGTTCACAGCCCTCTTTAGATCACCCCACAGATTTTCAATCAGATTCAGGTCTGGGCTCTGGTTGGGCCATTCCAAGACTTTAATCTTCTTCTGGTGAAGCCATTCCTTTGTTGATTTGGATGTATGCTTTGGGTCATTGTCATGCTGAAATATAAAGTTCCTCTTCATGTTCAGCTTTCTAGCAGAAGCCTGTAGGTTTTGTGCCAATATTGACTGGTATTTGAAACTGTTTATAATTTCCTCTAGCTTAACTAAGTCCCCAGTTCCAGCTGAAGAAAAAGAGCTCCAAAGCATGATGCTGCCACCACCATGCTTCGCTGTGGGTATGGTGTTCTTTTTGTGATGTGCAGTGTTGTATTTGGAATTATGGCCAAAAAGTTCAACCTTGGTTTCATCAGACCATAACACCTTTTCCCACATGCTTTTGGAAGATTTAGCAAAATGTAGCCTGGTTTGGATGTTTTTCTTTGTAAGAAAAGGCTTTCATCTTGCCACTCTACCCCATAGCCCAGACATATGAAGAATACGGGAGATTGTTGTCACATGTACCACACATGTTGCTGTAGGCCTCTTGGTAGCCTCCCAGACCAGTTTTCTTCTTGTCTTTTCATCAGTTTTAGAGGGATGTCCAGTTCTTGGTAATGTCACTGTTGTGCCATATTTTCTCCACTTGATGATGGCTGTCTTCACTGTTTTCCATGGTATATCTAATGCTTTAGAAATTCTTTTGTACCCTTCTGACTGATACCTTTTAACAAAGAGATCCCTTTGATGCTTTGGAAGCTCTCTGTGGACCATGGCTTTTGCTGTGGGATGCGACTAAGAAAATTTCAGGAAAGACCAACTAGAGCAGGTGAACTTTATTTGGGGTTAATCAGAGGCACTTTAAATGATGGCAGGTGTATGCTGACTCCTATTTAACTTGATTTTAAATATGATTGCTTAATTCTGAACACAGCTACATACCCAGTTAAAAGATACACTTATGCACCCACCTCATTTTTTTATTTTTTTATTTTCTTCCCTCCATCTAAAATATTTCAGTTTGTTTTTCAATTGAGTGGTGCAGTTTATAGGTCACATTAAAGGTGTCTCATTTTTTACAGCACAGAAACCTGACATTTTAACAGGGGTGTATACTTTTCATATCCACTGTATGTATGTGTATATATATATATATATATATATATATATATATAATATATATATATATATATATAAAGTCCCAAAAACGGGCAGCACTCCAAAAAAATTAATGAAAAAAAGTTTTATCCACCCATATTGAAATCCAACGTTTCGGCTCAGTACTAGAGCCTTCCTCAAGCTTTTTTGGACTTTATCTATGGGATTTGCTTATCCCCACTAGGGCTTCATGGACCCATCTGCTTATTTTTTTGACGGTGCCACCATCTCTCTTTTTTTTATATATATACAGTACAGACCAAAAGTTTTGACACACCTTCTCATTCAAAGAGTTTTCTTTATTTTCATGACTATGAAAATTGTTGATTCACACTGAAGGCATCAAAACTATTAATTAACACATGTGGAATTATATACATATGATATATGTACTGATCCCCTAGGGGACAGAGGGGTAAGACTTAACATTTAATATGGTCAATTCTAAAATAAATAGACACTAGAGGATGAGCCTCTGTAACGTACAACATGAAAAACAGCCCATAAGACCTAGACTGAACACACAAAAACAGTACGGGAACGGTGGTATGGAAAAACAAAAAAGGAACGTTCTCACCCGGTTGTAGATGTAGACCAAGGGTTCTCTCAGAGGTTGTTGAGGATAGAGACGGACCTGTGTTGTTGGATCACCGTACTGGATGGTAACAGGTGTAAATGCCCCTTTGGGGTTGCAGGAGCAGTACCAGCTCCATCAGAAGCAAGTTAAGTCTAGAGTCGCTGATGAGCAGTTTTCTTCACTAGCCTGCTGAAGAAACTACTCACCAGCAGCAGCAGGTAGACATAGAGTAGAACCTGAACCAGCAGGTTGTGGCATACTTGGAGTGCACTATAATTGTAAATGGTTGTTACTATGTAGTCGTCCCTAAAACTAAGCACTAGATTACTGCCTGATTGGAACGTTAAAAAGAAATAATAAACTTATTGCTTTATTCATTAAAAACGGAGTCAATGACTTAAAAATCAAATGTGTCAGAAAATGAATCAGGCGTGGATTAGCCAGGATTTTCAAACACCAATGCCTGATGCATCAGACTAGTTAATCTTTGGTGCCACACCAACACTTTGACAAAAGAGACCTGTTTCTTTTGGCTACCTGCTTCAGCTACTATTCTGAGGTTTTCACCTGCCTGATGCCACACCTGCTGCCAGGTGCTCCTACTGTCAGCTACCATCTTCAGCTGGTACTGGTATTGCCCCCCACCTACCCACTCTGTTACTGCGACTCTGTGGTCTCCTCATGCTGCTGCAAATTTCAAAGGAGACCACGGCACTCACAAGTCTTAATTATTCCAAAATTTAATCACCCAAAAAAGCGATGTTTCGGCCAGTGTGGTCTTTTTTGCTTTTTTGGTGATTACATTTTGGAATAATGAAGACTTGTGAGTGCCGCGGTCTCCTTTGAAATTTGCTGTTCCTGGGGGTGCTTTGGACTGGCACCCAACACTGCGGGCACCACCACAGTAAGGCTGCATTTCACCACTCTGTGGTCTTCTCATGCTGCTGCCACTTCACCACTCTGTGGTCTCATCATGCTGCTGCCACCTCAACACTATGTCTCTGAGCCACTCTGTGGTCTCCTCATGCTGCTGCCACATCACCACTCTGTGGTCTCCTCATGCTGCTTCCACATCACCACTATGTCATTGGGCCTCTCTGTAGACTTCTCATGCTGTTCCCACCCTCCCCACTTCATGACTGGGCTACAATTTTGCCTTTTTGGCCTGGTTGACATAATCGTTTATTTGACCCTTCTTCTGATCTGTCAGAAGGAAGGAAAAATGAGACGCACAACGGATGCTGTCTATGTAGCAGCTGTAAAGTCTGTATAGTCCCATCAGAATTGGCTTATGATTTGGTAGCCAATAGCAGTAGTGGGTACAAAACACAGAAGACATGCAAATATTCTATTCATGTGTCATCTCTGTTTTGGATTAGCGTTGAGCGCGAATATTCGAATAGCGAAGTTTTATCGTGAATATCGCCAGTTCGAGAATTTGTGAATATTTAGAATATAGTGCTATATATTCGTTATATCGAATATTCAGCATTTTTTTTTCATCTGAACACATGATTCCTCTCTGCTTCTTGCTTGTGGGCCAATGAGAAGGAAGCAATGTCAAGTTCACAACAATACTTGCTCAACAATAGTGCACCAATCAGTAATCTGTAGTCAGACCTGCTAAAATGTGAAGTTGAAAAAATATTCTAATCACTGCTGATTAGCGCAATCGCGAATATATTTAACAGGGGCGGATTGGTCATAGACCTTACAGAGAAATGTCCCGGTGGGCCGATGCCCAAGGGGTCACCTGAGCCCTCCTCACGGCCAGTCAGTGGAAGTTTTTGGGGATTATTTTGTGATGGATTGTGGCTCTGTTGGGTGGTACAATGTGCCCGAATATGGTATTGCTCGCCATTTTCAGCATTTTTTCTAGGGCCACTTTAAGTTCCCAGTCCGCCCCTGATATTGGGGCACTTGACTCTATCTGCATATAAGGCTATTTTAATGTTCTGCTGTGCCAACCATTTTCTCCAGTCTCAGGAGAAACTCAAGAAACTTTTAGCAGCTTGAAAAATGTGGCCAAAGTGACCTATGCCTGCATTTTGCGTTACAAATTCGCATTGCGCGATTTTTACATTGCCAATTTTTTGCATTCGATAAAATATCCTCGAATTCTCAAATTCATGAATATATGACAAATATTCTACAAAACATTCGTGAAATATTGCGAATTCGAATATAGCCCCTGTGGCTCATCACTATTTTGGATCCACTCCTGTTTATTTGGGCTTTAGCGATACTGATGGATTACTGACAAAATGCTGACCAAGTGAATGCGGATGCTCAACAGAGAGGATTCGTTTTTTGGGGGTTATTGTTCTGAAGGATCAGAGGATGGGAAAAATAATCAGTGACGTCAACACAAACTTACTGCTGACGCC
Organism: Bufo gargarizans; assembly: GCF_014858855.1. NCBI lineage: Eukaryota > Metazoa > Chordata > Amphibia > Anura > Bufonidae > Bufo > Bufo gargarizans. The sequence goes on along the minus strand of NC_058080.1, from coordinate 488,000,972 downwards.
CTTTTCACTCTGTTGGGGGGCTCTACTTGTATAAGCATTTAATAGAACAGGTTCTGTAGACATCTAAGTGGTATCAGCTGACAACGCTATAAAAGGAGTGCGCTTCTTCTTGACGCTAACATCGAGCTGTAAGGCTGAGTTCACACAAGTTATTTGGTCAGTTTTGGTACTGTAACTGCCCAAATAAGTGAAGTGTGCAGTGATTCTAACAGCGACGCCTTCCATGTGTGTGTCATACTGACTCACAGTATTGTTTCCACAGCAGACTCCCTATGCGTGTTACTGCAAGGCACCGAGTTCTACACCACTATAAAGGCTCTCTGCAGCCAGTAAATAGTTTTTTCTTTTAACACGATTCACCAAGAATAAATTTGGATCGAATCTAATCTTTTGGGAAAATTCAGCGAACCGACCAAATCATTTTTTTTTGACATTCGCTCATATCTAGTCATAATCGAACTGACCTGCAAAATGAGGTGGTCCTTTTTTATCCCACAGTAAACACCTTAAAAATGAAAAACAATAAAACATGACAGAACTGTGTTTTTTTTTTAGCTTCACCTCTCAAAGATTTTATACCCATTTTTCAATACAAGCTATGGTAAATGAAATGGTGCAAATAAAAATACAACTTGCCTTGCAAAATAGAAGCCCTTTTATGACTATGTTAATGAAGGATTTAAAAAAAATATGGCTCTTTAAAGACGGGGAGAGAAAAACTGAAAAAAAGAAAAGTTGGCTGGGTTATTAAAGATTTAAGTTCTAGTGTCCTCACACTTTTGCCTGTGATCACATATGGGGATCAGAGGTGACTGAGGTTATGGAAACTGATGTGAATGGGAGTTAAGGAAACAGTGTAGCCCCACAAGCTATGCTGCTTCAGTAGCTCCTGTATTTAAGTCCCCAAAATTAATATTGTAGTCTTTACAACCTCGCTAAAGAATCAAAGACATTGGCATCAGCATAATGATATGGCAGGTACCTTTAATGGACAACATTACATACATTATAAAAATGTTTCCATTGAGTAATGCTTTACGTTCAGTTTTCGCAGAACATGCTTTAACTCTGCAAGGATTTTTCAGTGGGAGCAGTGGGAGCTGGCTGTCAGCGATAGCCAAGTTTGCCAAAATACTTTTTTTTTTACTGCCCCTGCCTTCTCCATCACTGTATATACAGCACTCAATGAGTACTGTATTTACAGATCAGGAGTTTCCTGCTCTTATCCTAGCGATCATGTGGGGGCCGGATAGCTGTGTGAGTGGATGTGTCTGATGAAGAAGGTAGACCACTTTCCAAAATGCATTACACATCCTACCATTTTGTGTTGCCTTTATTGTTTTAATAAATGTATCCTCTTATCAGCGCCCTGTACTTCCATTTTATTTTTTTATTTTATACAGACCAGTTTTGTTGAAATTTCCTAGGCTGTATTCCCCGTGTAACTGGACATAATATGTACGCCCCAGTTATGGAAGAAATCAGCAATAAAAAATAAGCAATGTCATAATGCCCCCCAAAGGTCTTGTATAACCTTATGCGGGGCACAAAGTGTAAAATAAAAATATAAATAAAAAGGACAAAAAAGGAAAATAAAAAAATGCTACCAGTAGCGCAGACTGCAGCTTGTAACTCCAGCCCCAGTGAATGTCACACATATATTCCCCTATATCGAAAGGACCATAATGGAAAAGCAACAAAACTTAAAAAAAAAATTCATATGCACTTGTGCTTTTAAAAATATTTAATCATGTGAGATGTGTCAGGTTATTTGTTCTCTTTTTTTAAACATTTTCACAGGTATAAAAAAAGTCACTAAGATATGCCATAAAATAAAGTCCCATATAACATGGAAGAAAGGCACAAACAATATTTAAATAATCAAATGGGAAAATCCATATGATTTTGGAAGATGTATGTACTTCAGGATCAGAAAAAAGGGGTAGATGACCCAGTCCTGAACTGGTTAAAGAGGTAGTCCAGTTTAAAAAAATAAAGTTATTAAAGTATTTTTCACCCTATAAGACGCACTTTACCACCCCAAAAACGGGAGGAAAATGTCAGTGCATCTAATGGGATGAATACTGATGAGCGCTTCCATTATGGAAGTGCTCATTAGTACAGGAGGACAAGGGAGCGGTGAAAGCAGCGCTCCTTGTGTGAGCTCTGTACTCACCACTTACTGACCTGTGCACAGCTTGAGGACATTGGCTCACATGTGCAACGTCGGTTCACAGGACATCAGGAAGAGCAGGAGTGTTGGATATCAGAAGCAGCAGCGGAGTCCGGAGCAGGAGAGGTAAGTTGATTTATTTTTTGTGTGTCTGATCTGAGGTCTGATTGGGGGTCTAAGAAATATTGGAGTCTGATCTGAAGTCTGATTGGAAGTACTAATAATATGGAGGTCTGATCTGAAGTCTGACTGATTAGGGGTCTTAGTAACATGGGGGTCTGAACTGAAGTGTGATCTGGGGTCTGAATAACATTGGGGGTCTGATTGAGGCTCTGAGCTGAGGTCTGATGAAAAAAGTCTTATAGTGTGAAAATATACGGTAATTCATTGTATAATGAAAAGTTATGTACAGGTCCTTCTAAAAAATTAGCATATTGTGATAAAGTTCATTATTTTCTGTAATGTACTGATAAACATTAGACTTTCATATATTTTAGATTCATTACACACCAACTGAAGTAGTTCAAGCCTTTTACTGTTTTAATATTGATGATTTTGGCATATAGCTCATGAAAACCCAAATTTCCTATCTAAAAAAATTAGCATATTTTATCCGACCAATAAAAGAAAAGTGTTTTTAATACAAAAAAAGTCAACCTTCAAATAATGATGTTCAGTTATGCACTCAATACTTGGTCGGGAATCCTTTTGCAGAAATGACTGCTTCAATGCGGCGTGGCATGGAGGCAATCAGCCTGTGGCACTGCTGAGGTGTTATGGAGGCCCAGGATGCTTCGATAGCGGCCTTAAGCTCATCCAGAGTGTTGGGTCTTGCGTCTCTCAACTTTCTCTTCCCAATATCCCACAGATTCTCTATGGGGTTCAGATCAGGAGAGTTGGCAGGCCAATTGAGCACAGTAATACCATGGTCAGTAAACCATTTACCAGTGGTTTTGGCACTGTGAGCAGGTGCCAGGTCGTGCTGAAAAATGAAATCTTCATCTCCATAAAGCTTTTCAGCAGATGGAAGCATGAAGTGCTCCAAAATCTCCTGATAGCTAGCTGCATTGACCCTGCCCTTGATAAAACACAGTAGACCAACACCAGCAGCTGACATGGCACCCCAGACTATCACTGACTGTGGGTACTTGACACTGGACTTCAGGCATGTTGGCATTTCCCTCTCCCCAGTCTTCCTCCAGACTCTGGCACCTTGATTTCCGAATGACATGCAAAATTTGCTTTCATCTGAAAAAAGTACTTTGGACCACTGAGCAACAGTCCAGTGCTGCTTCTCTGTAGCCCAGGTCAGGCGCTTCTGCCGCTGTTTCTGGTTCAAAAGTGGCTTGACCTGGGGAATGCGGCACCTGTAGCCCATTTCCTGCACACGCCTGTACACGGTGGCTCTGGATGTTTCTATTCCAGACTCAGTCCACTGCTTCCGCAGGTCCCCCAAGGTCTGGAATCGGTCCTTCTCCACAATCTTCCTCAGGGTCCGGTCACCTCTTCTCGTTATGCAGCGTTTTCTGCCACACTTTTTCCTTCCCACAGACTTCCCACTGAGGTGCCTTGATACAGCACTCTGGGAACAGCCTATTCGTTCAGAAATTTCTTTCTGTGTCTTATCCTCTTGCTTGAGGGTGTCAATGATGGCCTTCTGGACAGAAGTCAGGTCGGCAGTCTTACCCATGATTGCGGTTTTGAGTAATGAACCAGGCTGGGAGTTTTTAAAAGCCTCAGGAATCTTTTGCAGGTGTTTAGAGTTAATTAGTTGATTCAGATGATTAGGTTAATAGCTCGTTTAGAGAACCTTTTCATGATATGCTAATTTTTTGAGATAGGAATTTTGGGTTTTCATGAGCTGTATGCCAAAATCATCAATAGTAAAACAATAAAAGGCTTGAACTACTTCAGTTGGTGTGTAATGAATCTAAAATATATGAAAGTCTAATGTTTATCAGTACATTACAGAAAATAATGAACTTTATCACAATATGCTAATTTTTTTAGAAGGACCTGTAATTCTGAAAATACCTTCTGTAGCAGTTCTTTAGTGCATTCTAGATCTCTTATTGTGGTTATTCAGTAGGAACCTTTATTGTTTATTTCTATTTGATACAAATCTTTTCTTGGTCGTTTGAAAAAATGTAAATATGTATTCTACTTATTCTAAGGCTACTTTCACACCTGCGTTAGGTGCGGATCCATCTTGTATCTGCACAGACGGATCCGAACGATAATGCAAATGCTTGTATCTGTTCAGAATAGATCTGTTTGCATTACCATGAACAAAAAATTGTTCATGATAATGCAAACGGATCCGTTTTGACTTACACTGAAAGTCAATGGGAGGCGGATCCGTTTTCAATTGCACCATATTGTGTCAGTGAAAACGGATCCGTCCCCATTGACTTACATTGTAAGTCAGGACGGATCCGTTTGCAAGCAGTGTTTTGGTGTCCGCCTCCAGAGCGGAATGGAGGCTCAACGGAGGCAAACGAATGCATTCTGAACGGATCCTTATCCATTCAGAATGCATTAGGGCTAAACTGATCCGTTTTGGGCAGCTTATGAGAGCCCTGAAACGGATCTCACAAGCAGACCCAGAAACGCCAGTGTGAAAGTAGTCTAATGTGTAATGCCATTATGTCTATAGGATGCATATTGCATATTTTAATGCTATTGATAGGCTAAGTGCTGCAATACATTTAAATACCAGTTGACACCAGGGCAGATATTTTTAGTCCTATAGCAGTGAATGGAGAGGTGGCAGCAAATGCATGTGTCCTCTCTATTCACTGCTATGGATCTTCTGAAAAACAAAACCCAATTAACCATGGTGAACTTGCATTTTTTTTTTCAATTTCATCCTACAAATATTTGTTCCTGCTTCCTAATACAAGATTTGGTAAATGAAATGGTGTCATTAAAAACACAACTTGTCCTGCAAAAAGAAGCCCTCATATGGCTAAGTCAGCAGAAAAGTAAAAAAAGTTATAGCTCTTGGAAGGCAGAGAGGAAAAAAGCGAAAATTGACTGACTTCAGCCGTGCCATGTCCCTTAGGGCTTGTTCACATGACCGTTGCCTGTCCGTGCCCATGCTGTGGGGCACCGGCTGTGGGGCTTCCGCATGCCGCATGCTGATCGCGACCCCATTCTCTTGAATGGGGTCCGCGATCCGTCTGTTCCACAAAAAGAGGCACGGAACGGAACCCACAGAAGCACTCCGTAGTGCTTCCGTAGAGTTGCGTTCCGCACTGCATCTCTGGGTTTGCAGACCCATAAATGTAATGGGTCCGCATCCGTGATGCGGAATGCACACGGCCGGTGCCCCGTGTATTGCGGCCCGCCATATGCAGCCCGGAATATGGCAACGGAGGGGCAACGGCCGTGAGAATTAGCCTTTAAGCTGCACGTGACCACAGTGGATTTAAAATAGAAGGGAATCCTGGAAAACCTCTTTAAGACATTAAGTACAGCATTACAAATCCTAGAAGCTGGACCACCGCTGATCCTACAGCATAGCTATAAGGGGAATTTATCATGCAAGGATTTTTGCTGTAAGTTTTGCTTGGAGTTTGTGTTGCCTTGATTTGTTCAAATTTATCAAACAGTGCTGTGGAAGTCTGGTATTTAAACATTGCGCCCACACAGGAGCTCATCGGGTGCCATAGCCACTGAGTTTCTGCTGTTATAAACAGCAGACACCCGGAACTAAAATCTTTAATAGGTGATAATGCTGATCATAGACATTTAACCCCTCATTGCTGGGAATAATTGTGACCAGAGCCCCAAAACCTCCCCTTTTGCAAGGGAGCCGTTCAATTCTTTGTGGTATCCTCAAACCTTCTAAAGGCTGCAATGGTAATTCATTGCAGTATATGGGAGAAGTCTTCTAGGAAAACTTAGTATTAGTGTAAAAAAGTTTTTAAAATATAAAAAATGTAAAAAAAAAAACTAATCAAATTATCCCTTCTGCATAATAATAAAAAATAAAGAAAATGGCCAATTCACCGTTTTGTCATCACTTCACCTTCCAAAGAAATGGCATAAAAAGTATACATTCCAGAATGGTATCAATTAAATGCTACAGATCATCCTGCAATTTTTTTAACTATTAAAGAACAAGAAAAACTATAAAAATCTAGAATTTCTGCAATCGTATTGACCTAGAAAATAATGGTAACAGGTCTGGAAAGACGAAACCAATCAAAAAAATTTACAGCCTTCCACTACATTGTCTGCAATATTCAATGGTGCCAATTGAAAGTCCAACTCGTCCCACAAAAAACAAGCCCTCATACATCTGTATTAATGCAAAAATAAAAAAAGTTATGGCTCCAGGAATGCAGGAAGTAAAAAACTAAAATGCAAAAATGGAAAATCGCAGGGTCTTGAAGGAGTAAAAAAGAAAACATGCTTGATATTGCTATGTCCGAAAATGTCTGAGCTATTAAAATATAAAGATATTTCTAATGCCAGGTAAACAATGTAATGGAAAAAAATAAAAACAATTAATTTTTTTTGTTACCTTGACTCACCAAAAGATTCATAAAAAGTGATTCAAAAGTTGTGTGTACCCCAATATGGTACAAATAGAAACTACAGCTCATCCAGCATAAAATAAGCCCTTGTATAGCTCTGTAGATGGAAATGGAAAACGTTATGGGTGTCAGAATATCAGGATCCATAAAAAAAAAAATCACAGGTTTTTATTTCATTTTTTTTAAATTAGTAAAACATAAAGAAAAAAAATAAATACGGATGACGTCGTGTGCGTTTTTTGCGGACTGGAACAGCTGGCCCCTGATAGAACAGTACTATCCTTGTCCGTTTTGCGGACAATAATAGGATGTGTTCTATCTTTAATTATAACAGAAAAACGGAAATATGGAAATGGAGGGCATACAGAGTACCTTCCGTTTTTTTGCGGCTCTATTGAAATGAATGGTTCCGTATACGGTCTGTATACGGAATGCAAAAAACGGAACGTAAACAGAAAAAAAAAAAACATTTGTGTGCAATATATTTTGAGTTTTGCTTTTATGGCGCTCAGTGTTAGGCCCCCTAACACTGAGCGCCATAAAAGCAAAACTCTAAATATTTTTTTTTATCAATGCAAGATACGGTAAGTTAAATGGCACCATTATAAGCCCTCATATGTGAACAGAAAAGTAAAAATGTTTTGACTGTTGTGAGATGGGGAGGAAAAAATGAAAATGCAAATACACAAAAAAAAAGATTGCTCAGTCCTGGAGGGGTTAAAAAGCTGCAGTTGATAAATAGAGTGTGCACCAAATTAACATAACTAACCACATCGCTATTCCAAAGTATTGAGAGCAGCGTAAAGTCCCAAAAAGTTGCAAAATGTTTGCAGAACAATGGCATGTGCCAAGATCGACACCTTTTTTTCACCAGAATTTTGGCCAATCTTTGTTTACATATCTGTATACTGTAACTATATATTGAATGCTCTTCACAAATGTAAGTAGAAACTCTGTTTCTGTCTCAAAAAAACTGCACAATTTCTTAGTTTACTGTCAATCCTGGATTGTCTCCAGCCTATCTCTAATAGATGTCTTATTTCCATCATAGTAATTAAATTCATTCAGTTCTGCAAGCTAGCTAGGCCTTTTTTTCACAGAGTTGCCCACTCTTGCATTTTCTGCTGCTCATCCCAACAGCTCCTGCTTAGCAGTACATCATGACATGCTCTCTGCTTCACAAATTTTGGTTCGACAAAATTAGGTCACAGCTCTAAACCTCAATTTGTTTCATGCAAAGCACCTCATGTATATTTTACTCATCTGTCGTACTATTTATCCTCTTCCTGTTCCAAGTTGTTTTTTGCTTTTTTGAATAATATGTGTGATGCCAAGAAGACTATACTTTCAAATTAAAAAGAAACTCAATTTAACACTCATTTCCTAGCATTACGCTGTAGGTTTTTTTTTTCCCATCCTGCCTAGACTGTGTGGATAACAGCCAAAATATTGAAGATGCTGAGAACCAATCTTTCTTTTATTAGAACAGATTTTCTTTTCTTTTTTTTTTTTATCTTTGCCGTTTGCTGTTCCCCTTAGGTTTTCTTCTATAAACCAATTTTAATGGAGAAACATTAAGATTTTTCAGACATGTTTCAGCTAGTGTGATAATGGCTCATTAAAGCAGAAAGAACCTCGAAGGGGAACAATGTGCTGCATATGCAAACGCGATAAAAATAAAACAAATCATTTGAAATATAGATTGTTTGATTTCTGAAGAAAGATATATGGAAAATCTTAAAGTGTGGCAAGACACAGATTCCTATTATTTTCTGCAATTGAAATAGCTTAAATTGACGGTGACTCTGCCCTTGAAAGACTGCCTTTGACTATTGACTAAAGTTAAAAATATAAAAAAAAATATTCAGATATCAGAAACATAAAAGCCCACATGAACACTTGCTGCATAGACTTAGAATTGTATGTACTAGGTAAAAATGATAAATTTGAATGTAAACGGCATTCAAAGATAAGACCAGCTTGGTGGATTATAATGGAAAGTATGGTACCTCTGGAATCTAACAATGCATTTACAGCACACAATTCCATGTTGCTACGTTATAGGGATGTCCTTGTCATGTGGAATCTCACAATACTGCACCTGTGTAGCTTTGTATTTCAAGTTCTAACTAACAGTTGGCTCTTTGACAGTGTCTGAACAATATATGATTTGTAGCTTCATTAAATGATTCATTTCTTTCCATAGTTTTCTACAGAAATGACAAAACAAATGCTATAGCCTTCACCTTGGATTAGACACCAATGAAAATACAGAAAAACACTGCAGGACATTGACACAGTTTCTAGAAAAAGATTGTGTGTGGTTTGGTGCAGCAGGAAGTCAGGTTGTTGTAATGAGTTAATGCAATGAAGAAATAGACACTATATGTTATTGATTCAAAGACAGAATATATGCCATTTGTAAATGGCATTGACTAAATAGTATATGGATTAATCTAATCTGTGTGTGTGTGTGTATGTCTGCTAAAGGAATCTGCACTGTTGCATTTACAATCACGAAATTCGGCACACAGGTACATCAGGTGTCCGGGAAGGTTTTAGAACAGGTCTCAGCTCTCTAGGATGTACCGTTCTTGAGATATTCCCCAAAAATGCATTAGCCAATAGAAGCTTGGTCACATGACCCTTATCAGCCAATAGAAGCTCGCAGGTTTTCCAGCCTCCACATACAGTTTTACTTCAGGTTTCCATAACCCAGCCATTTATCTTCACTGCTATAGATGAGCTTTAAAGGAAATCTGTCTGGCCTAATAGCACTTAGTACCTTATTTCAAGATGTGCCTTTGTTCCATCAATAGATGTTTTCTATCTTCTGAAAATCCAGTTTATTTGGTATGCAAATGAGGCAGTAAGGTGTCCAGAGGGGCGTCACTCTTGCAGGAAGGAGCCCAGACACGTCCCCTGCCACAATGTGTCCACCCTCAAAAGACCCCCAGGTCCTGCTAAGCCATACCCTGATTCGGTTAGGACACGACCCCTCCCACTCCTAAGCCGACAGGGATTGAAAAAAATGAAGGTAAAAATCTACTTTTGTCAGCTGCAGAGGTGGGAGGGAGGGTGACTTTCTCCCTGCAGCTCACACTCAGACAGCACAGTGCTGCTTTCTTAGAGTGAGCTGTTCAAAAGGACACACCCCGGATTCAGTTAGGCCACATCCCCTCCCATTCCTCAGCCGACAGATTGAAAAAATGAAGTTAAAAATCAACTTCTAGGTCCTGCTAAGCCACGCCCAGATCTGGTTAGGCCATGCCGCATCCCACTCCTGAGCCGACGCGGATTGAAAAAATGAAGGTAAAGATCAACTTCTGTCAACTGCAGGGGTGGGAGGGATGGTGACTTTCTCCCGGCAGATCATACTCAGACAGTACAGTGCTGCTGTCTTAGAGTGAGCTGTTCAAAAGGACACGCCCTGATCCAGTAAAGGCCACTGTTAAGGGGGCGGGCCTCTGTGGAGGTCACTGTCAAGGGGGTGGTATGCTCTGAAAGTCACTGTTAAAGGGGAAGGCTGCTGTAAAGGTCAAAGTTAAGGGGGTGGGCTGCTCTGGAGGTCCAATTTTAAGGGATGGGGCACTGTAGGGGGTCAGTGTTAAGGGGTGGGGTGCTGTAGATGTCACTGTTATAGAGGATAGTTTTGATATCTGTTAACGACACACACAAACATTAAATAAAATAGAGAGTGGTTGTGCACACCTCATTTGGAGGAATTCATATGATGTATTTGTATAAATCAGATTCCTATAGTGGAATGATAATAAATAGTTTTATTTTTCATATACTAAAAACAGGAGTAACGAAGGAAAGAAAAGGAGCTCAGAGTACCAAAATAAATAAATATTTTATTGTATCAAAAACATGACTAAAAACACACATACAAATGATGCCATGGACAGGGTAGAGGGAGCAGGGGAAAGAAGAAAAGCGCCACCCTGGATGAACACACTGGTCACACAGTGTATAGAACAAAATTGGTAAGGTCATGAGAATATACGGGTACAATGGCCAACTCATAGACCAGATGTAGCAAGAAAATAAAAAGAGATATAAGGCAAGTGAAAGGTCAGTGAGAAAACCGACTACAGCTGTGATGCATAGTGTGCTTACCAAAAAAGTAATACAAAAATTGTATAGGATCATCAGAACAGTGAGATAGGCCCAGTGAGGAATCTCAACATCGGCAGCACACAGCCGTAGGGGGGAGACTATGACCTAAAACTTACCAAAAGTGGACCAAGTGTGGACAAGAAAAACAGGATGGTGCTACCCCAACGCGCGTTTCGGCACTGTCCTCCATTTGCTTTTGGGATACCCGGGGTCTTCTCCTTTTCTTCTAAAAACAGGAGTAAAAGCAATATCTATTTGTGTATAGAGTTTCAGAGATATTCAACAACGGCGACCGAGGTCAGAAGGACCATAAGGTGATGGGGTCTCTGTAATGAATAGTTTGGATAGTCCTCAAATGGCTATATAACGCCTTGATTGATCAGGGAGATATAACTATATCGGAAAAAAATATTTCATAAGTCAACGCTCATCAGATAGGTACAGACAATGGTCAGAATTCATCAAATAGGTAATGGTGCAAATGTCAATCCAATTGGGATGAAGTTCAACAAATGGTCAACAGTTCATCCACATTGGGACCATAAAAATATAAATACAAATACAATACAGAATACAGGAATGGGTCCACCTGTTAAAAAATAGTTATAAAATCATGCACAAGAAGAACCCTATGTTTAGGTATAAAAATGATTCCACCTATAAGAAGGATGATTTCACCTATAAAAAAGAGGAGGATGATTCCACCTATAAAAAAGACTTCTCCAACAAAAAGTTCATCCACAGTAGGATTGCAAGCGTTCAAAATGTAAAAATTAAAAATAATGATGATATTTATCCAGCAAGTAGTTCATCTACTGTAAAAACCGTAATGTCTATTGGAATAAATAAATGTCAGTGCTCCCGATTGTATAACAATGTATAATTTCTATGCTCTAGATGAAGTAACATGTCTGTACCTATCTGATGAGCGTTGACTTATGAAATATTTTTTTCCGAACAATCAAGGCGTTATATAGCCATTTGAGGACTATCCGAGCTATTCATTACGGAGACCCCATCACCTTATGATCCTTCTGACCTCGGTCCCCGTTGTTGAATATCTCTGAAACCCTATACACACCAGATATTGCTTTTACTCCTGTTTCTAGTATATGTAAAATAAAACTATTTATTATCATTCCACTATAGGAATCTAAATTTATACTAATACGTCATATGAATCCCTCCACATGAGGTGTGCACAACCACTCTCTGTTTTATATTCATATTTTGTTATGTTGCAGCCATGTGCAGTTCCCCCTTTCAATCTGCACTAATGATAAAGTGAAAACTGAATTTTCTAATTTTTGGTAATTTATTAAAAATGAAAAACTAAACATTCGCATGCGCATATGTATTCAGATCCTTTGCTATGACACTTGAAATTTAGATCTGGAGGCCCCCTATTTCTCTTGATAATCCTTGTCATGCTTTAATGCCTTGATTTGAGTCCACCTGTGGTAAATTCAGTTGATTGGACATAAGGTCTCATTGCTGACAAAGCACATTAGAGCAAAAATCAAGCCATGAGGAGAAAATAACTTCCTGTAGAGCTCAGAGACAGGATTTGGTAGAAGAACAGATCTGTAGAAGCATGGAAATAAAATTCTGCTCCAATGAACGTTCCCAAGAGAACAATGGCCTTCATAATTCTTAAAAGGAAGACGTTTGGAACAACCAGGACTCTTCTGAGAGCTGACCAACACACCAAATAAGGTAATTAAGGAAAAGGACCTTGGTAAGAGAGGTGAACAGGAACCCAATGGTCACTCTGAGCTCTAAAGATCCTGTGTACAATTGGGATAAAAGGTCAACATCAATGCAGCATTCCACCAATGTAAAATATACATGATGAAAACCCTCCTACAGTTGATAAAAAGTACCTGAGGGACTCTCAAAATGTGAACTTTTAGGCCTCAGTTCTAAGCTTCTTGTTCGGTGGATACCAGATACTGATCTTCACTTACCTAATACCATCCCTACCATAAAGCAATAACATATTTTGGGGGTGTTTTTCAGCAGCTGGTAAAGGAAGACTGGTCAAGGTTGAGGGAAAGAGGAATGGAGCAAAGTACAGAATTTTTCTTAATGAAAAACCAATCCAGAGTGCTCTGGACCTCAGACTGGGCTAAAGGTTTATGTTCCAACAAGACAATGCTCCTAAGCACGCAGCCAAGAAAGCACAGTGGCTTAGGGACAAATCTATGAATTTCCTTGAGTGGCGCAGCCAGAGCCCTGACTTAAACCCAATTAAACATCTCTGGGGAGACCTGAAAATAGCTGTCCACCAGTGGTCCCCATCCAACCTGACAGAGCTTGAGAGGATCTGCAGAGAAGAATGGCAGAATATTCCCAAATCCAGTTGTACAAACCTTGTGGCATCATAACCAAGAAGACTGGAGATGGTATTCACTGCCAAAGGCACTTCAACTAGGTACTAAGTAAAGGGTCTGAATACCTATGTCAATGCAATATTTTATTTGACCTTTTCTGTAAATTACCAAAGATCATGAACATTCTGTTTTCACTTTGTGATTGTGGGGTGTTGTGTGGAGAATGATGAGCCACAACATAAAATGTGAAAAAAGTCACAGGGTCACCGGGTCTGGATACTTTTGAAATGCATCGTATATGTAGATTGCATAGACAAATATTACAGTTGAAACCAGAAGTTTACATACACTATATAGAAATACACATATGCATGTTTTTCTCAATATCTGACATGAAATCAGAATAAACCTTCCCTGTTTTTGGTTGTACCACTATTATTATTATTATTTACCAAATGCCAGAATAATGAGAGAGAGAGAGAGAAAAAATATGTTTTAAGGCATTTTTATTACTTTCTGCAACGTCAAAAGTTTACATATATTTCATTAATATTTAGTACCATTGCCCTTAAACTGTATGACTTGGGTCAAACGTTTTGGATATCCTTCCACAAGCTTCTCACAATAGTTGGTCGGAATTTGGGCCCATTCCTCCTGACAAAACTGGTGTAACTGAGCCATATTTGTTGGTCGCCTTGCTCGCACCTGTCTTTTCAGATTTGCCCACACATTTTCAATAGGATTGAGATCAGGGCTTTGTGATGGCCACTGCAAAACATTGATTTTGCTATCCTTAAGCCACTTTTTAACAACTTTGGCAGCTTGCTTCGTGTCATTTCCGCCCAAGCTTTAACTTCCTGGCTGATGTCTTGAGATGTTGCTACAGTACTGTATTTCCACATAATCTTCTTTCCTCATAATGCCATATATGTTTGTGAAGTGCACCAGTCCCTCCTGCAGCAAAACAACCCCATAACATGATGCTGCCACCCCTGTGTTTCACAGTTCGGATGGTGTTCTTAGGCTTCCAAGCTTCTCCCTTTTTCTTCCAAACTTAAAAATGGTCATTATGGCCAAAAAGTTAAATTTTGGTTTCGTCAGACCACAGGACATGTCTCCAAAAATGTAGGTATATGTTCCTGTGTGCATTTGCAAATATTAATGTGGCTTTTTTATGTTTATTTTGGAGTAAAGGCAGAGTGGCCTTTCAGACCATGTTAATACAGTACTCGTTTCACTGTTGATATTGACACAATCTTACCAGCTTCCACCATCATTTTCACAAGGTCTTTTACTTTAATTCTTGGGTTGATATGCACATGTCGGATCAAAGCATGTTCATCTCTGGGACACAGAACCCGTCTCCTTCCTGAGCGGTATGATGTCTGGACATTCCCATCTTGTTTCTACTTGCGTTTGATTGTTTGTACAGATGAACGAGGCACCCTCAGGTATCTTGAAATTGCACCTAAGGTTGAGCTAGTTCACAATTCTCTTCCTGATATCTTGGCTGATTTCTTTAGACTTTCTCATGATAGTACACCAAGGAGCAGTGTGTTTCAGGTGTGCATTTAAATACATTAACAGGTGTGTCTCCAATTAACTCAGATGTTGCCAAAAAACCTAACAGAAGCTTCCAAACACATGATATCATCATACGGGCAGTCCATAATTGTTTAAAGGCATAGTAATCTTAGTGTAAGTAAACTTTTGACATTGAAGAAAGTAATAAAAATGCCTTAAAACATTATCTCTCTCATTATTCTGGCATTTGGCAAATAATAATAATTATGGTAATTCTAATTGACCAAAAACAAGAAAGGTTTATTCTGATTTCATGTCAGATATTGAGAAAAAAACATGATTATGTGTCTTTTTTTTATATAATTGTATGTAAACTTCTGGTTTCAACTGTATATAGATTACATAGCTAAACAGATAGATAGACATAGTCAGATAGAACCCAATGGCTACCCCATGGTTAGCCTCTAAAGTTTATCTGATAAAGATATAAGTATGGTGCCTTGAAAAAGTATTCATAACCCTTGAACTTTTCCACATTTTTTACGTTACACCCACAAACTGAAATGTATTTATTTGGGATTTTATGTGATAGTCCAACATAAAGTAGTAAGTATGTGTGAAGTGAAAAGTAAATGATACATGGTTTTCAAAATGTTTAATAAATAAAAAATCTAGAAAAAGTGGATTGCATTTGTATTCAGTCCCCTGTACTCTAAAACCCCTAAATAAAATCCTGTGTGACCAATTGCCTTCAGAAGTCACCTAATTAGTAAACAAAGTCCACTTGTGTGTAATTTATTCTCAATAACTACAGCTGTTCTGTGAAGGCCTCAGAGGTTTGTTACTGAACATTAGTGATCAAATAGCATCAGGAAAACCAAGAAACACACCAGACAGGTCCGGGATAAAGTTGTGGAGAGGTGTAAAGCAGAGTATAGTTGTAAAAATATCCCAAGCTATGAACATCTCTTAGAACACTGTTCAATCCGTCATGAGAAAATGGAAGGCGTATAGCACAACTGCAAACCTACCAAGACATGGCCATCCACCTAAGCTGACAGCCCAGGCAAGGAGAGCACTAAATAGAAAAGCAGCCAAGAAGCCCATGGTAACTCTGGAGGAGCTGCAGGGATATCCACAGTTCAGGGTAAGAGAGGCCATTTTTCGAAAGCAATCCATGAGAAGTCCCATTTGCAGTTTGCCACAAGCCATGTAGGGGACACAGCAAACATGTGGAAGAAGGTGCTCTGGTCAGATAGGACCAAAGTTAAACTTTTTGGCCTAAATGCAAAACATTGTGTGTCTCAGAAAACTAACATTGCACATCACCCTGAACATACCATCTATACCATGAATTATGGTGGTGGCAGCATCATACTGTGGGGATGCTTTTCTTCAGCAGGGACAGGGAGTTGATGGGACGATGGATGGAGCTAAATACAGGGCAATCCTGTAGGAAAATCTGTTAGAGGCTGCAAAAGAGTTGAAACTGGGTTGGTGGCTCACCTTCCAGCAGGACAACAACCCTAAACATACACCAAGAGCTACAATGAAATGGTTTAGATGAAAACATATCCATGTGTTAGAATGGCCCAGTCAAAGTCTGCACCTAAATCCCATTGAGAATCTGTGGCAAGACTTGAAAATTGCTGATCACAGACACTCTTCATCCAATCTGACTGAGCTTGAGCTATTTTGCAAAGAAGAGTCTGTACTTTGTATACCGTACTGTAAACCGTCAACATTGGAACAATAATGATGATGTCCCTTCGTAGTATTACTAGATATAGTACTAGATCTAGATATAGTACTGGTGAGCGTAGATAGATAGATAAATACACAGACAGGCAGATAGGAACATTGATAGGAGATAGCATGGACAGGAATTAGGATAGATAGATACAGTTGCAAGAAAAAGTATGTGAACCCTTTAGAGTGATATGGATTTCTGCACAAATTGGTCATAAAATGTGATCTGATCTTCATCTAAGTCACAACAATAGACAATCACAGTCTGCTTAAACTAATAACACACAAAAAGTTAAATGTTACCATGTTTTTATTGAACACACCATGTAAATATTCACAGTGCAGGTGGAAAAAGTATGTGAACCCCTAGACTAATGACATCTCCAAGAGCTAATTGGAGTGAGGTGTCAGCCAATCAATGAGATGAGATTGGAGGTGTTGGTTACAACTGCCCTATAATAAACACACACCAGTTCTGGGTTTGCTTTGCCTGATGTAACATAGTAACATAGTACATAAGGCCGAAAAAAGACATTTTTCCATCCAGTTCGGCCTGTTATCCTGCAAGTTGATCCAGAGGAAGGCAAAAAAAAACTGTGAGGTAGAAGCCAATTTTCCTCACTTTAGGGCAGGGATCTCAAACTGCGGCCCTCCAGCTGTTGCAAAACTACAACTCCAAAAATGCCCGGACAGCCTACAGGTATCAGCCTACAGCAGGGCATTGTGGGAGTTGTAGTTTTGCAACAGCTGGAGGGCCGCAGTTTGAGATGCCTGCTTTAGGGGAATAAAAAATTCCTTCCCGACTCCATTCAGGCAATCAGAATAACTCCCTGGATCAACGATCCCTCTCTAGTAGCTATATCCTCTAATATTATTACACTCCAGAAATACATCCAGGCCCCTCTTAAATTGCTTTATTGTACTCACCATCACCACCTCCTCGGGCAGAGAGTTTCATAGTCTCACTGCTCTTACCGTAAAGAATCCTCTTCTATGTTTGTGTACAAACCTTCTTTCCTCTAGACGCAGAGGATGTCCCCTCGTCACAGTCCTGGGGATAAACAGATGATGGGGGTGATCTCTGCACTGACCCCTGATATATTTAGACATAGTAATTAGATCTCCCCTCAGTCGTCTTTTTTCTAAAGTAAATAACCCTAATTTTGATAATCTTTCAGGGTACTGTAGTTGCCCCATTCCAGTTATTACTTTAGTTGGCCTCCTCTGGACGCTCTCCAGCTCTGCTATTTCTGCCTTGTTCACTGGAGCCCAGAACTGTACACAGTACTCCATGTGTGGTCTGACTAATGATTTGTAAAGTGGTAGGAGTATGTTCTCATCACAGGCATCTATGCCCCTTTTGATGCAACCCATTATCTTATTGGCTTTGGCAGCAGCTGCCTGACACTGGTTTTTGCAGCTTAGTTTGCTGTTTATTAAAATTCCTAGATCCTTTTCCATGTCAGTGTTACCGATTGTTTTACCATTTAGGCTACTTTCACACTAGCGTTCGGGCGGATCCGTTCTGAACGGATCCGCTCATAATAATGCAGACGGAGGCTCCGTTCAGAACGGATCCGTCTGCATTAAAATGGCAAAAAAAAAGCTAAGTGTGAAAATAGCCTCGGACGGATCCGTCCAGACTTTCAATGTAAAGTCAATGGGGGACGGATCCGCTTGAAGATTGAGCCACATTGTGGCATCTTCAAACGGATCCGTCCCCATTGACTTACATTGTAAGTCTGGACGGATCCGCACGGATCCGCACGCCTCCGCACGGCCAGGCGGACACCCGAACGCTGCAAGCAGCGTTCAGCTGTCCGCCTGTCCGTGCGGAGGCGAGCGGAGCGGAGGCTGAACGCCGCCAGACTGATGCAGTCTGAGAGGATCCGCTCCATTCAGACTGCATCAGGGCTGGACGGCTGCGTTCGGGTCCGCTCGTGAGCCCCTTCAAACGGAGCTCACGAGCGGACCGACGAACGCTAGTGTGAAAGTAGCCTTAGTATGTACAGGTGACTTGCATTATTCCTTCCCATGTGCATAACTTTACATTTGTCAGTGCTAAACCTCATCTGCCACTTATCTGCCCAAGCCTCCAGTCTATCCAGATCTCTCTGGAGTAGTATGCTGTCCTCTTCAGTGTTAATTACTTTACACAGTTTAGTGTCATCTGCGAAAATTGATATTTTACTATGCAAGCCTTCTACAAGATCATTAATAAATATATTGAAGAGAATAGTGCCCAATACTAACCCCTGAGGTACTCCACTAGTGACAGTGACCCAATCTGAGTATGTACCATTAATAACCACCCTCTGTTTTCTATCATTGAGCCAGTTACTTACCCACATACAGACGTTTTCTCCTAGTCCGAGCATTCTCATTTTATATACTAACCTTTTATGTGGTACAGTGTCAAATGCTTTGGAGAAGTCCAGATACACGACATCCATTGATTCGCCGCTGTCAAGTCTAGAACTTACCTTCTCATAGAAACTGATTAAATAAGTTTGACATGACCGATCCCTCACGAAGCCATGCTGATATGGCGTTATTTGCTTATTTCCGTTAAGATGCTCTAACATAGCATCTCTCAGAAAACCTTCAGTTTACCCACAACAGATGTTAAACTTACCGGCCTATAGTTTCCAGGCTCTGTTTTTGGACCCTTTTTGAATATTGGCACCACATTTGCCATGCGCCAATCCTGTGGGACATTTACTGTCAGTATAGAATCTGAAAATATCAGAAATAAGGGTCTGGCTATGACATTACTTAATTCCCTTAGGATACGGGGGTGTATGCCATCCGGTCCTGGCGATTTGTCAATTTTAATCTTTTTAAGTCGCTGTTGTACTTCTTCCTGGGTCAGACAGGACACTTTTAATGGGGAATTTATTTCAACATTCAGCATTTCATCTGACAGTTTATTTTCCTCAGTGAATACATTGGAGAAATATTTAACCACTTCAGCCCCGCTAGCTAAAACCCCCTTAATGACCAGGCCACTTTTTACACTTCGGCACTACACTACTTTCACCGTTTATCGCTCGGTCATGCAACTTACCACCCAAATGAATTTTACCTCCTTTTCTTCTCACTAATAGAGCTTTCATTTGGTGGTATTTTATTGCTGCTGACATTTTTACTTTTTTTGTTATTAATCAAAATTTAACGATTTTTTTGCAAAAAAATGACATTTTTCACTTTCAGCTGTTAAATTTTGCAAAAAAAAACGACATCCATATATAAATTTTTCGCTAAATTTATTGTTCTACATGTCTTTGATAAAAAAAAAAATGTTTGGGCAAAAAAAAAAATGGTTTGGGTAAAAGTTATAGCGTTTACAAACTATGGTACAAAAATGTGAATTTCCGCTTTTTGAAGCAGCTCTGACTTTCTGAGCACCTGTCATGTTTCCTGAGGTTCTACAATGCCCAGACAGTAGAAAAACCCCACAAATGACCCCATTTCGGAAAGTAGACACCCTAAGGTATTCGCTGATGGGCATAGTGAGTTCATAGAACTTTTTATTTTTTGTCACAAGTTAGCGGAAAATGATGATTTTATTTTAATTATTTTTTTTTCTTACATAGTCTCATATTCCACTAACTTGCGACAAAAAAAAAAAAAATTCTAGGAACTCGCCATGCCCCTCACGGAATACCTTGGGGTGTCTTCTTTCCAAAATGGGGTCACTTGTGGGGTAGTTATACTGCCCTGGCAATTTAGGGACCCAAATGTGTGAGAAGTACTTTGCAATCAAAATGTGTAAAAAATGGCCTGCGAAATCCGAAAGGTGCACTTTGGAATATGTGCCCCTTTGCCCACCTTTGGCTGCAAAAAAGTGTCACACATCTGGTATCGCTGTACTCAGGAGAAGTTGGGGAATGTGTTTTGGGGTGTCATTTTACATATACCCATGCTGGGTGAGAGAAATATCTTGGCAAAAGACAACTTTTCCAATTTTTTTATACAAAGTTGGCATTTGACCAAGATATTTTTCTCACCCAGCATGGGTATATGTAAAATGACACCACAAAACACATTCCCCAACTTCTCCTGAGTACGGCGATACCAGATGTGTGACACTTTTTTGCTGCCAAGGTGGGCAAAGGGGCACATATTCCAAAGTGCACCTTTCGGATTTCGCAGGCCATTTTTTACACATTTTGATTGCAAAGTTCTTCTCACACATTTTTTATTTTTTGTCGCAAGTTAGTGGAATATGAGACTTTGTAAGGAAAAAAGAAAAAAAAAGAAAAATCATCATTTTCCGCTAACTTGTGACAAAAAATAAAAAATTCTAGGAACTCGCCGTGCCCCTCACGGAATACCTTGGGGTGTCTTCTTTCCAAAATGGGGTCACTTGGGGCGTAGTTATACTGCCCTGGCAATTTAGGGGCCCAAATGTGTGAGAAGTACCTTGCAATCAAAATCTGTAAAAAATGGCCTGTGAAATCCGAAAGGTGCTCTTTGGAATATGTGCCCCTTTGCCCACCTTGGCTGCAAAAAAGTGTCACACATCTGGTATCGCCGTACTCAGGAGAGGTTGGGGAATGTGTTTTGGGGTGAGAGAAATATCTTGGCAAATATAACTTTTCCCATTTTTTTTTATACAAAGTTGGCATTTGACCAAGATATTTATCTCACCCAGCATGGGTATATGTAAAATGACACCCCAAAACACATTGCCCAACTTCTCCTGAGTACGGCGATACCAGATGTGTGACACTTTTTTGCAGCCTAGATGCGCAAAGCAGCCCAAATTCCTTTTAGGAGGGCATTTTTAGACATTTGGATCCCAGACTTCTTCTCACACTTTTGGGCCCCTAAAAAGCCAGGGCAGTATAAATACCCCACATGTGACCCCACTTTGGAAAGAAGACACCCCAAGGTATTCAATGAGGGGCATGGCGAGTTCATAGAATTTTTTTTTTTTTGCATAAGTTAGCGGAAATTGATTTTTTTTGTTTCTTTCTCACAAAGTCTCACTTTCCGCTAACTTAGGACAAAAATTTCAATCTTTCATGGACTCAATATGCCCCTCACGGAATACCTTGGGGTGTCTTCTTTCCGAAATGGGGTCACATGTGGGGTATTTATACTGCCCTGGCTTTTTAGGGGCCCTAAAGCGTGAGAAGAAGTCTGGAATATAAATGTCTAAAAATGTTTACGCATTTGGATTCCGTGAGGGGTATGGTGAGTTCATGTGAGATTTTATTTTTTGACACAAGTTAGTGGAATATGAGACTTTGTAAGAAAAAACAAACAAAAAAATATATATATTTCCGCTAACTTGGGCCAAAAAAATGTCTGAATGGAGCCTTACAGGGGGTGATCAATGACAGGGGGGTGATCAATGACAGGGGGGTAATCACCCATATAGACTCCCTGATCACCCCCTGTCATTGATCACCCCCCTGGTAAGGCTCCATTCAGACGTCCGTATGATTTTTACAGATCCATGGATCGGATCCGCAAAACACATGCGGACGTCTGAATGGAGCCTTACAGGGGGGTGATCAATGACAGGGGGTGATCAGGGAGTATATATGGGTGATCACCCCCCCTGTCATTGATCACCCCCCTGTAAGGCTCCATTCAGACGTCCATATGATTTTTACGGATCCATGGATACATGGATCGGATCCGCAAAACACATGCGGACGTCTGAATGGAGCCTTACAGGGGGGTGATCAATGACAGGGGGTGATCAGGGTGATCACCCCCCTGTCATTGATCACCCCCCCTGTAAGGCTCCATTCAGACGTCCGTATGATTTTTACGGATCCATGGATACATGGATCGGATCCGCAAAACACATGCGGACGTCTGAATGGAGCCTTACAGGGGGGTGATCAATAACAGGGGGTGATCAGGGTGATCACCCCCCTGTCATTGATCACCCCCCCCTGTAAGGCTCCATTCAGACGTCCGTATGATTTTTACGGATCCATGGATACATGGATCGGATCCGCAAAACACATGCGGACGTCTGAATGGAGCCTTACAGGGGGGTTATCAATGACAGGGGGTGATCAGGGAGTGTATATGGGTGATCACCCCCCTGTAAGGCTCCATTCAGACGTCCGTATGATTTTTACGGATCCATGGATACATGGATCGGATCCGCAAAACACATGCGGACATCTGAATAGAGCCTTATAGGGGGGTGATCAATGACAGGGGGTGATCAGGGAGTGTATATGGGTGATCACCCGCCTGTCATTGATCACCCCCCTGTAAGGCTCCATTCAGACGTCCGCATGTGTTTTGCGGATCCGATCCATGTATCCGTGGATCCGTAAAAATCATACGGACGTCTGAACGGAGCCTGACAGGGGGGTGATCAATGACAGGGGGGTGATCAGGGAGTTTATATGGGGTGATCATGGGTGATCAGGGGTTAATAAGTGACGGGGGGGGGGTGTAGTGTAGTGTTTGGTGCGACTTTACTGACCTACCTGTGTCCTCTGGTGGTCGATCCTAACAAAAGGGACCACCAGAGGACCAGGTAGCAGGTATATTAGACGCTGTTATCAAAACAGCGTCTAATATACCTGTTAGGGGTTAAAAAAAAATCAGATCTCCAGCCTGCCAGCGAGCGATCGCCGCTGGCAGGCTGGAGATCCACTTGCTTACCTTCCGTTCCTGTGAGCGCGCGCGCCTGTGTGCGCGCGTTCACAGGAAAGCCCGGCCCTCGCGAGATGACGCATATATGCGTGACTCTGCGCAGGGCCGCCGCCTCCGGACCGCACATCTGCGTTAGGCAGTCCGGAGTTGGTTAACAGCTTTGCTTTCTCCTCGTCGCTCTCTGCGACTCCCCCCTCATTACTCTTTAAAGGGCCGACACTTTCAGATTTATACTTTTTAACATTTATATAATTGAAGAACATTTTGGGGTTAGTTTTACTCTCTTCGGCAATTAATCTCTCGGTCTCTAGTTTGGCCGCTTTTATTTTTTTTTACATGTTCTATTTTTTTCCTTATAGTTTTTCAGTGCTTCCGTGCTTCCCTCCTGTTTTAGTGTTTTATATGCTTTCTTTTTGTCATTTATTGCTTTCTTTACAGTTCTGTTTTATTCCCATACGGTATGTACCTCTCACAATGAGATTTTAGGATGCTTTTAAATATATCCCATTTTGTGGCTGTATTTTTATTTGTGAGGACTTTATCCCATTTAGTTAGGCCTATGGCCTCTCTTAGTTGGCTAAATGTAGCTTTTTTGAAGTTTGGTATTTTTGTTCCTCCCTGTAGAAACACTCTTTTGAATGATAATTGGAAGGTTATTACTTTATGGTCACCATTTCCCAGGTGTCCCCCAACCTGCACGTCTGTTGTTCTGTCAGGCCTATTGGTTAATACCAAGTAAAGTATGGCCGTCCCTCTAGTCGGGTCCTGAACCAGTTGGAAGAGGTAATTGTCTTTGGTTATTGCCAAGAACCTGTTTCCTTTATGAGATATACAAGTTTCAGTTTCCCAGTCTATATCTGGGTAGTTGAAGTCCCCCATAATAACCACCTCATTATGATTTGCCGCCTTGTCTATCTCATTTAGTAGTAGATTTTCTGTGGACTCTGGTATATTAGGTGGTTTATAGTAAACTCCTATTAGTAATTTTTTTTTATTGTTTTTAGCTCCATGTATCTCTACCCACAGTGACTCCACATGTTCATGTCCCTCACTTATATCTTCACGGAGTTTGGGCTTTAGACAGGACTTTACATAAAGGCAGACCCCTCCCCCTCTCCGGTTTTGATGATCCTTTCTAAACAGACTGTAACCCTGTACATTAACTGCCCAGTCATAGCTATAATCCAGCCATGTCTCAGTTTTTCCCACTATGTCATAGTCCTCTTCACACATCACTAATTCCAGTTCACCAGTTTTATTAGTCAGGCTTCTGTCATTAGTATACATACATTTGAGAGGTTTATGTATATTTTTTACCCTACACCTTTCCTTCTGAACTGTTCTAGTCCCTCCTTCCATTCTTCCCCCAGTCCCACTACCTTGCCCCCGGTCTCTATCTGCACTATCTTCCCCTCCTATAACATAATTACCCTCCCCCCAGTCCCTAGTTTAAACACTCCTCCAACCTTCTAGCCATCTTCTTCCTCAACACAGCTGCCCCTTCCCCATTGAGGTGCAGCCCGTCCCTACGATAGAGCCTGTTGCCGATAGAGAAGTCGGCCCAGTTCTCCAGGAACCCAAACCCCTCCTTCCTACACCATTTCTTGAGCCACTTGTTAATCTCCCTAATCTCCCGCTGCCTTTCTTGTGTGGCCCATGGTACAGGTAGTATTTCGGAAAATACTACCTTTGAGGTCCTTGCCCTAAGCTTTTGACCTAAATCCCTGAAATCATTTTTAAGGACTCTCCACCTACCCCTAACTTTGTCATTGGTTCCGATATGGACCATGACCGCTGGATCTTCTCCAGCCCCTCCCAGTAATCTGTCAACCCGATCCGCGATGTGTCGAACTCTAGCGCCAGGAAGACAGCACACTGTTCGGTGATCATGGTCTTTGTGACAGAATGATGCCTCGCACAAAAGAGCTCTCAGAAGACCTACGATTAAGAATTATTGACTTGCATAAAGCTGAAAAGGGTTATAAAAGTATCTCCAAAAGCCTTGCTGTTCATCAGTCCACGGTAAGACAAATTGTCTATAAATGGAGAAAGTTCAGCACTGCTGCTACTCTCCCTAGGAGTGGCCGTCCTGTAAAGATGACTGCAAGAGCACAGCGCACACTTCTCAATTAGGTGAGGAAGAATCCTAGAGTGTCAGCTAAAGACTTATAAAAGTCTCTGGCATATGCTAAAATCCCTGTTAGCGAATCTACGATACGTAAAACACTAAACAAGAATGAATTTCATGGGAGGATACCACAGAGGAAGCCACTGCTGTCCAAAAAAAACCGTGCTGCACGTTTACAGTTTGCACAAGAGCACCTGGATGTTCCACAGCAGTATTGGCAAAATTAAAACCAAAGTTCAAACCAAAGTTGAGTTGTTTGGAAGAAGCACACAACACTATGTGTGGAGAAAAAGAGGCACAGCACAACAACATCAAAACCTGATCCCAACTGTGAAGTATGGTGGTGGGGGCATCATGGTTTAGGGCTGCTTTGCTGTGTCAGGGCCAGGACGGATTGCTATCATCGAAGGAAAAATGAATTCCCAAGTTTATCAAGACATTTTGTAGGAGAAATTAAGGCCATCTCTCCACCAGCTGAAGCTCAACAGAGGATGGGTGTTGCAACAGGACAACAACCCAAAGCATAGAAGTAAATCAACAACAGAATGGCTTAAACAGAAGAAAATACACCTTCTGGAGTGGTCCAGTCAGAGTCCTAACCCCAACCCGATTGAGATGCTGTGGCATGACCTCAAGAAAACGATTCACACCAGACATCCCAAGAATATTGCTGAACTGAAACAGTTTTGTAAAGAGGAATGGTCAAGAAATACTCCTGACCGTTGTGCACGTCTGATCTGCAACTACAGGAAACGTTTGGTTGAAGTAATTGCTGCTAAAGGAGGTTCAACCAGTTATTAAATCCAAGAGTTCATATACTTTTTCCACCTGCACTGTAAATGTTTACATGGTGTGTTCAATAAAAACATGGTAACATTTAATTCTTTGTGTGTTATTAGTTTAAGCAGACTGTGATTGTCTATTGTTGTGACTTAGATGAAGATCAGATCACATTTTATGACCAATTTGTGCAGAAATCCATATCATTCCAAAGGGTTCACATACTTTTTCTTGCAACTGGAGATAGATAGATAATAGCTAAATGAATAGAAGATAACTTGAATAGATAGAAAGATTGAGTATATAGAAAGCTATCATAGATAAAACAGACAGACAGAGGCATATAGACAGCGATAGATAGATAGATAGATAGATTATATGCTTTAATATTGTAGAAAGGTAAATAGTTTGCTAGCTTCCATTACAGCTTTGGTTGTCAAGAAGTTTACTTTGATGCATGTGACATTAAAGCCCATGACAAAGCTGCACACATTATATGTTTGGGGGGTATTACACCAAGTGACAAAAAATTAACACACCAAGAAGGAGTTGTTAGAATTGAATGAAACTTTCAATGTGTGAATGTAATGATATTACAATATTAGCGCAAAAGAATAAGTGTATGAGGGAAAACTGTACAGTTGAAGGAGGCTGTAGTTGAATTTTTCAACTATTCTTACTACATAGAGTGTATACAACTCCTCTATTCCTTCACAAAAAAGGTCTCTGGACTGATTACTGTTGTCCCCATTGCAGGCCAGATTCTTCTCTGCTTCACATATTTTGGGATTGTCCTGCCCAAGACTGTTCAAGTACGATTGGCACAGGAACCAAGAGCCTGTTTATTGGGTCTCCTAGGCTTTTTGGATGAGCACAATATGACTTCTGTGGGCTTTCAGAGAGTACTATTTCAGGGCAGAATATTAATAGCCCGTCATTGGATACAGCAGAACCCACCTACTAAGCGTGAGTTTTTAAATCACATGTACACCATACTTTGAGAGAGGGTGTATATGAAGAGGAAGTGACCATCTTAATTTTGACCTTCATCAATGGTATTCAAATATACATAACTAATATCCCTACAAATATATGCTTTAAATGAGATTAATTTCATTTTGATTCCCGGGTTCTCTTTTGCTAAAACCTGAGGTTATGCCACTAGATGGAACAGAGGTGTTTACCTCCAGACGATTATTAATACTGTATCATTGCGGTAATATCTTCATGTCACACATGTGTGTTACAAATGATCAAGCTTTATAGGGACTTTTTAAAATAGTAGTATTAATCAAGTGTGCAGAGATATGTCACTAAAATCTTCCAGGGTTGATCCCTTTGAAGTCTGAAGATTAATTTTCCTTTATTATTGGAAAGTGGACACACACGGAATATTAATTGGCTTAGCTGAGCGTGAAAGGTAAATTCCGTTTGAACTAAACTGTTTTTAAGTTTAACAGTGAAAAGCAAGCTATTAGTCAATTCAACCATATACCAATTGACTAGCATGGTGTTTCACAAGAGCTTAATATTATTTTTTATATTTTAATTGTACAAAAATAAATGAATTAAAGTCACAGATGCATGGAAATCCAATTACCAGCTGAAATGTAACACCACAAAAGCATTTCATTTCTAAATTAGAGCTAAGCCTGTTTAACCCTGTCAGCAAGGTACTATTTGAATACAAATTATAATGAAAAGTGGTTGGGATAATAAAAAAATTATCTGCATGAAATGCTCTGATGCTCATATTAGTAGGGCTGCCTGGGTGAAAATATGGAACCCAGACAACCCCTTTAACACCGCATGCTGGCCATTGCATTTCCAACACGTGTCCCGTGTCCTGCCTAGCATCCATATGGATATTAACACATGGGTGCTGCTCAATCATCATTAGACATAGAGCTCACAGCTAAAGGGAGTGCTCCAAGGGAACACAAGGTGCTCCTCCTTCGCTGCACCAAGCCCAGGGAGCGACTTCCTGAGGGAGTAGAGTACACCATGACACATCATCATCAGGGTCTCTACCACTCGCATCTTCTGCTTCAGCTTCTCAGGGGCTTGCTGCACATCTCATGAGTTCTCTACTCACTTGTATGAATGGTACCATTCTCCCAATATACCATTACCACTATTCAGGCCATACTTGGACCATACAAGGTCTCTAGGTTTCTTTGATTATTAGGGCAGGAATCATTTTCTCTGCAATGCTACAATGCGGGCATCCAGCACACCAAGAAGTGAACCTGTTTGTAGCATTCTATATGTTATTGTTGCTGCTAACAGCGCTATTATCATTTTCCTGTCAATTACCTCTGTGAGGGAAGCAAACCTCCTGAAGGAAAAACGTTTGCATAAGAATATTAGATTAATTGCATGAACTATAGTTTTACAACCTTAATTCTTGTCTAAAGCACTCACAAATGTCACACCGAGTCTTACTTAATGAGTTCATTTTTATTCAGAACACATGGAACACTGTAATCCTGTGAATTGTAGACATGGTATATTCTAAGACTGCCATTGTACTAGAGGTATAAATACATTTTAATATTTGTTTATCCATATTGCCACAAACAGTACAAATTAAGCCTCTTAGACCATGTAAAAAGAATAAAAAGAGCTCTAAAGACTCCTAGATTCTGAGCCAAAGTCACGAGGTGAAATCAGCAGTGTGTAAGAGTAATTGACACAGAAAAATACGCTAAATTGACTTGGCACTAGTGGCTTAGAAAAGCATGTACTGTCAATGGAGAATTCATGTTGAGGAAGTAAACAGCTCATTCTCAGTCTGAGCTTTTGCTTGATATCTAGCAGCTTTTATGAGAAATAACCTTAAATATTTCATCTTAAATGGCCTTAAAGATCCAAGTTGGTGCTCTAAAACCTTGTTTTCTATTTCTTGTATACATGTGTATATTGCTATGAGTTTTGATGCCCTTGCTTTTTTCTGCTAAAATTAGACAAATACTATTTCCTGTATTTTATATACAATGAATATATTTTTCTTCAGTTTTTCACATTTACAGAAAACAATCCAGCAATTGGAATATTTTAGAGTTTAATCGCACAATAGTAGAAAATTGCAGGGATGCAGAATCTGCAAAACGGAACAATACCATGTGTAGAATGCACGGAGTTGTCTGCACTTCTGAAGCACAGGACAGTTCTGTGAAATGCTAATAGAGCAGTTATGGAAAACCATTTCTTGGTAACACATTTACTTTTATGCTGCTGAAAAGAACATGCTGGGGTTTGAAAATCTTTCACCTATGGTTTCAATGTGGGAACTCAGGAGAAGACTTGCATATGTAGTTTTTTAATCTGCAAGATAGAAAACCAGGTTCATTGTATAGATGTAGATGAATGCTACAAAGGCATATACAAATCAAATAGTGAGGAAACTAAGAAGTCGGAGATGAATATTATAGAAAAGGAAGGACTAAAAGGAAAGAAGAGCATAGATAGATAAATAGATAGGTTGGTCCATACTGTCAACAGGACTGGGTTAAAGAGAATTTAAAGAGGACCTTTCACTACTCTACAAACTAAAAACTAACTATACCTGTGGGCAGAGCGGCGCCCAGGGGTCCCCCTGCACTTACTAGTATGCCTGGGCGCCGCTCCGTTCGCCCGGTATAGGCCAGGCTATGAGCTGTGCGCTGCGATTGGCCGGCAGTGCAGCAAGGGACACGCCTCCTACAAGAAATTAGTCAGAGGGAGCGCAGACACCGGAGCCTATACCGGGCGAACGGAGCGGCGCCCAGGCATACTAGTAAGTGCAGGGGGACCCCTGGGCGCCGCTCTGCCCACAGGTATAGTCAGTTTTTAGTTTGTAGAGTAGTGAAAGGTCCTCTTTAAACACTAATGTGGAGTTAGTACATTTCCTTGTTTATGGAGTCATACAGCCTCTGTACCCTGCAACACTGGATGCATTGGACTTCATGTATATAGCAATTGATGAGACAAAATGCTTCTAATAGAGCTATAAAATAAGCCCTAAAAATGTAGAGGTGGGGATTCATTAGTAGCAGACATTAAAATGTGCAAGATTAAGGGCTGTTTCACACGAGCGGATGCCGTGCGTGACATCCGCTCCGTGAAAGAGTGCCAAGACCCGATGCAGACAGCAGAAGCACGGAGCACTAACATGACTGATAATGCTCCATGCCTCTCTGTGATCTCTTTACTACGAAATCACAGTTCACTGTGATTTCGTAGTAAAGAGATCACAGAGAGGCACAGAGCATTATCAGTCATGTTAATCCTCCGTACTTCTGCTGTCTGCATCGGGTCTTGGCACTCTTTCACGGAGTGGATGTCACGCACGGCATCCGCTCGTGTGAAACAGCCCTAAAGGGGGTTATTTACAATTACTCTTGTGACTATTGTTTACCACTTATTTACATTTGCCTATTCGTAAACTCTTTAAAATATCACTCCTATTACAACAGTATAAAAACAATGGGAGGTGATTTTAGACCAATGTTGCCAGGAACACACTGCTTCTACACAATGTTGCTACTACGCTGTTTGCCGATTCAGGGTACAGCAGTGTGCACTCCTGCTGCAGCCCTACTGGCCTAAGAATACACATCTTTCAGATAATACAGAAAAGATATAGGATAACTACAACTGCATCGGAGCGGAAGCTAATTTAAAAGACAAGCGCAGGTAAGATGTCGGCAAAAAGCGGAGACTAAGGCCCCTTTCACACGAGCGAGATTTCTGCGCGGGTGCAATGCGTGAGGTGAACGCATTGCTCCCGCACTGAATCCAGACCCATTCATTTCTATGGGGGCTGTGCACATGAGCGGTGATTTTCATGCATCACTTGTGTGTTGCATGAAAATCGCAGCATGCTTTATATTGTGCGTTTTTCACGCAACGCAGGCACTTTAGAAGTGAATAGGGCTGCTTGAAAATCGCAAGCATCCACAAGCAAGTGCGGATGCGCAGCGATTTTCACGCATGGTTGCTAGGAGATGATCGGGATGGGGACCCGATCATTATTATTTTCCCTTATAACATGGTTATAAGAAAAAATAATAGCATTCTGAATACAGAATGCTAAGTAAAATAGGGCTGGAGGGGTTAAAAATAAAAATAAAAATTGAACTCACCTCATCCACTTGTTCGCGCAGCACGGCTTCTCTTCTGTCTTCTTCTTTGCTGTCCAGGAGGAAAAGGACCTGTGGTGACATCACTGCGCTCATCACAAGGTCCATCACATGATACGTCACCATTTATTTATTTATTCTACTCACTTATATAGCACTGACATATGCCGCAGCACTTTACAAACATTAGCATCACCTGTCACCAATGGGGCTCACAATCTAAGTTCCCTATCAGTATGTCTTTGGAGTGTGGGAGGAAACCAGAACATCTGAAGGAAACCCAGGCAAGCACAAGGAGAACATACAAACTCCATGCAGATGTTGTCCTTGGTCATATTTGAACCCAGGACCCCATCATTGCAACAGTACAAATGGCAGAAAATACCCCATACATGCACACTGATAACTGAATAGCTGCATGCCCTATTATGTATGAGCAACGCCACTTATACATTTGACTACTGCAGGGCACACGCTCAGTGTCTCCTGCTCTCAGAGTCTAGGCATAGGCAGTATGGATATTGCTACCCGCAGTAATGACTAAAGCAGGATGCGCGCCCTATGGTTCCTGCTTTCGGAACCAACACATGGGCACTAAGCCAGCACCATGGTAGCACAGACGGACTGTGGAAGGAGAGACGCTGAACTTAACCACACGCCCTACTGATTTGTAATGCCAACGACCTGCCCCCATGTACCTCCCTCACTTGTTCATCATTGTAAGTAGAGGATATTTACAAACAGTCAGGTCCATAAATATTGGGGCATCGACACACCACAATGGATTTGAAATTAAACTAACAAGATGTGCTTTAACTGCAGACTGTCAGCTTTAATTTTACACCCAAATCAGGTGAACGGTGTAGGAATTACAACAGTTTGCATATGTTCCGTCCCACTTGTTAAGGAACCAAAAGTAATGGGACATCATAAATCAAACTTTCACTCTTTAATACTTGGTTGCAAATCCTTTGCAGTCAATTACAGCCTGAAGTCTGGAAGGCAAAGACATCACCAGATGCTGGGTTTCATCCCTGGTGATGTTCTTCCAGGCCTCTACTGCAACTGTCTTAAGTTCCTGCTTGTTCTCGGGGCATTTTCCCTTTAGTTTTGTCTTGAGCAAGTGAAACGCATGCTCAATTGGATTCAGGTCAGGTGATTGAGTTGGCCATTGCATAACATTCCACTTCTTTCCCTTAAAAAACTCTTGTCATTGTCCATTTGCACTGTGAAGCTCCATCCAATGAGTTCTGATGCATTTGGCTGAATATGAGCAGATAATATTGCCCGAAACACTTCAGAATTCATCCTGCTGCTTTTTTCAGCAGTCACATCTATAAATACAAGAGAACCAGTTCCATTGGCAGCCATACATGCCACGCCATGACACTACCACCACCATGCTTCACTGATGAGGTGGTATGCTTAGGATCATGAGCAGTTCCTTTCCTTCTCCATACTCTTCTCTTCCCATCACTCTGGTACAAGTTGATCTTGGTCTCATCTGTCGATAGGATGTTGTTCCAGAACTGTGAAGGCTTTTTTAGATGTCATTTGGCAAACTCTAATCTGGCCTTTCTGTTTTTGAGGCTCACCAATGGTTTACATCTTGTGGTGAACCCTCTGTATTCACTCTAGTGATGTCTTCTCTTGATTGTTGACTTTGACACACACATGCAGTACGCCACCCTGCAGGGTGAGGCGAATAGTGAGATCACAGGGGTAGTTACTAACCGAGGGTGGTTGTAGTGCTCACAGTCTTTTGTATACCCTGGGCAGATGTACAGCAGTGATGGAGAGGCTGGCACAGGGGACCTCTGGGGCACTCTCTGTGTATAGGGACCAGGCCTGATGGTAGATGAGGTGCCCTGGATGTTGCAGGTGTTTTTAAGGTGCCGGTGGCAAGATCCCTTTAAATTCGTGACGCTAGTGCCGGTAACGGTGGCACACCGATTTATGGTAGGAATAATTGAGGAACATGATGTTGTGGTGAACCAAAACTTCCTTTTACTGGAAACAGTTACCTATTTGCAGTCTTTTGGCAAAGTTCCATATGCCACAAGCAGGCTTATACAAATGGCAGGCACATTGTTCCTGCAAGATACTCAGAGGGTTAAACACTTACAGATCAGGCTGCACTTTTCCTCAGAATCCTGTCTGTCTTTATTCCAAGGCCCGTATGCCCTATTGCTGGCTTTATCCTTGGTTAGGGGAAACTTCCTGAGGTATATATCGCCTTGCTTTAAGTAGATCCTTCTGCCCTTCAGCTCTCAGGTTGGCTGGAAACACTTTTGCTCTGCTCTGCACTGGTTATAGGAACTTCAGGTTTCTCAGGAGGTAAACCCTTCTCCTGGTGGCAACTAGAAGCCTGGGCTGTCTAGCTGCATGTCAGGAGGTGGCCTTCAGCTCCTCTCTGGCTAAAGTGCACACTCTCTTCTGGCTCTACACAGACTCCTGACTCTACACTACTCTTTGCTGAACAGGACCTGACTATATATATTAGGGGTTCCTGAGCTCCCTCTACTGTCTAGGAGGAGGAAGTACACCCTAACAGGCCTGATACACAGATAAACAGGAAAAATACACATAAAAAAAAATAGCAATATACATTAAAATGTAATGTAAAATACAATGCCACTGTTCCTCAGGAGTTGGAGAACAACGTGGCCCAATTGACCCTTGTGTAGTGCCCACATTTACCTAGTGGGACACTACACATACAACTACCTCCTGGAGAGTGTTCTTGATCTGGCCATTGTGAAGGGTGTTTTCTTCACCAGGGAAAGAATTCTTCAGTCATCAACCAGTTGTTTTCCGTGGTCTTTCGGGTCTGTTGATGTTGCTGAGCTCACCGGTACGTTCCTTCTTTTTAAGAATGTTCCAATCAGTTGTTTTGGCCACGCCAAATGTTTTTGCTATCTCTCTGAAGGGTTTGTTTAGTTTTTTCAGCCTAATGATGGCTTGCTTCACTGATAGTGACAGCTCTTTGGATCTCGTCTTGAGAGTTGACAGCAACAGATTCCAAATGCAAATAGCACACTTGAAATGAACTCTGGACCTTTTATCTGCTCATTGTAATTGAGATAATGAGGGAATAACACACACCCGGCCATGGAACAGCTGAGAAGCCAATTGTCCCATTAATTTTGGTCCTTAACAAGTGGGAGGCACATATGCAAACTGTTGTAATTCCTACACTGTTCACCTGATTTGGATGTAAATACCCTCAAATTAAAGCTGACAGTCTGCAGTTAAAGCACATTGTTTGTTTTTATTTCAAATCCATAGTGGTGGTGTATAGAGCCAAAAATGTTAGAATTGTGTCGATGTTCCAATATTTATTGACCTGATTGTATGTATTGTTCTCTATTAATCTGTCTATACTATGAATCTGAAAGTAATATGTAGCAAGCGATTTAAATATTGTAATGATTGCGACAAGGGAAGGGGTGGGTATATATACACCTATGTGCACACATTTCACTTTGTGCTTGATAAAGACCATACTGGTCGAAACATCAAATTTTTATGTTTGCTAAATAAACCATAATAATAATACGAAGAATACAGAGTGCTGCGGTTTCTCTTTTGCTCCTTGGAATACGGGGGTAATACAGGCTGGCACCTATCACCTCCAGCGCCACCACTAAATGGACTTAGTACTGAGAAAAGGGTCTAAATACTTATATCAATGCAAGAGTTTAGTTTTTCCTTTTCAATAAATTAGCAAACATTTCAAACATTGGGGGAGATTTATCAAACTGGTGTAAAGTAGAACTGTAAATGAGCTGTGAAAAATGAAAGGTGGAATCTGATTGGCTGCTATGGGCAACTAAGTTAGTTCTACTTTACAACAATTTGGTAAGTATCCCCCATTGTGTTTTCACTTTATCACTTTTTTACATTTTATGTTGCAGCCTTGTGCTGAAATAAAAGAAAAATCTGCACTCAATACCCCATAATGACAAAGTGAAGACTTTCTCAATGCATTAATTATTTTACCTGGCTCCTGGAACTTTAGTTCAGTTTTCTCTGACACAACAGAAAACGGATGCGTCCAGCATTGACTTTCAATGGTGTTCACGATGGATCGGTATTGGCTATATAAGACATAATACAACCGGATCCATTCATGATGGATGCATGCGGTTGTATTATTGTAACGGAAGCGTTTTTGCAGATCCATGACGGATCCGCAAAAAACCTTAGTGTACAAGTAGCCTATAGTAAAAAAAAAAAAAACTTGGCCAATAATACTGTGCCCAAGCTAGCTCTATTCACATCATACATGGAACTTATGCCTGACATATTTTGTATACCAAAAAAGCATTAATTTACTATGTACTAGGTTTCTATTGGATAAATGTTTTCCCAAAAAATATCCTTTAAGCATATGTTTGACAGTTACACATCTGTAAATAAATGACATGAAAACATGTGCATCATTTAAGATTTATCAGGCAGAGGGTTCCAGAAAAATTAAGTGAACACTTTACAGTTATCAGATTTTTTTCCCACTAATTACTAATACAATGTGGTCTAGTACTTATCAAAGTTGCAATTATAGACAAATGCATTCTAAGCTAATATCACACCGTTGTACTGTTTGTCTTTTTGACCACATTGGAAAAAAAAACTGATAGTGCAAGGAGAAAAAGTAAGTGAACCCTTAAATGTAATAACCTATAGATC
The DNA here is from genome assembly GCF_014858855.1 of Bufo gargarizans. Classification (NCBI taxonomy): domain Eukaryota; kingdom Metazoa; phylum Chordata; class Amphibia; order Anura; family Bufonidae; genus Bufo; species Bufo gargarizans. The sequence continues at coordinate 487,965,168 of NC_058080.1, read as the reverse complement.
CCCTTTTAGCTGCAATCACCTCTACCTTACATTTCCTGTAGCTGTAAATTAGATTTGCACAATGTTGAGGAGGCATTTTGGCCAATTTTCCCCTCTAAATATTTTAGTTATGTTTCTGGGATACCTTGCATGCACAGCCCTCTTCAGGCCTACAATATATCAATGTGGTTAAAGTATAACTGCCATTTCACTACCAAAAATGAAATTCCTAACATATGTGATGCTGAAGGGAAGATATTTTTCAGTTAATTTTACCTTTCTGATGTCTGTATTCAGCCCTTAGCAACCCTATTTCTCTGTGCCTCTATTTCAGTATCTTCCTAAAATGGCTAGCAGCAGACAAGCAGGACCAATCAGAATGCAGATAACTTCTCCCACTACCCCAGAGCAGTGTGTATCCTCTCACATACAGCTAACCAGAGACAAGCCCTGCAATTACATGCTATCTGTTGAAATTTATTTTAGGCTACTTTCACACTCGGGTTTTGGTGCATTAGTATTATCTTTGACATAGCCAAGACGGATCCGTCTTGAACACCATTGAAAGTCAATGGAGGATGGATCCATTTTCTATCATGTCAGATTGTATCACAGAAATCGGACCCGCCCCCATTGACTTACATTGTGTGTCAGAACAGATCAGTTTGGCTCAGTTTCGTCAGACAGACACCAAAACAGTGAAAGCAGTGTTTTGGTGTCCACCTCCAAAGTGGAATGGAGACGGAATGGAGGCAAACTGAGGCAAACTGATGCATTCGGAGCGGATCCTTTTTCCATTCAGAATGCATTATGGCAAAACTGTTCAGTATCGGACCGCTTGTGAGAGCCCTGAACAGATCTTACAAATGGAAAGCCAAAAACGCCAGTGTGAAAGTAGCCTTAGCCTCTTAATAGTCACCTGTCAGCTTTGCAGCTGCTCCCTCATTCTTCGCCACACTGACTGGGGGGGGGGTTAGCTACTCATATCTCTGGTTTGGTACCAGCTAGATATACTTGTATTGTTTGAAAACTGACATTCCAAGCTTTCAGACAATACCAGAATGCTCAGTTCAGGGGAAGATATCACTGATAGAAATCATGATGCTGTGAAGAAGAAAATAAATGCAGACTTTACCCATGATTATTCGATTTATAACAGTGATTTCTGCTCTGTTGCTTGGACCTTTGCTGTAATTCTGCTCTGCCCGTCTCTTGTTTATATCAGAGAGGAGATGGTTGCACATGACAACGCTATGAGAAGAGCCTGCAGAATAGGAAAGTAGCACACATTTGTGGGAGTTATTATCAGGTAAAACTGAAAATAATTAAATTATAAAGCACTTATACAGCAGGGTGTACTATACCATTAGGGTGTAAAAAATTACATGGCAGTTACACTTTAAGGTCTGGACTTGCCCATTCCAAAACACAAATCTTTTTTAACTATCCTTTAGGTGATATACATGTGTGTGTGGATCATTGTACACCCAACTGTTCTTAAGCTTTAGGTCTTGGTCCTTCTGACTAGTGATGGACAAACATCTGCCGGGACGGTTCGCGAATGCGATAACATTTTCGTGAACTGCAACTGGAACGGATGCAGAACCATTTTGCGGACATGTGACTGGAAAAGATATTCCTCAAAATGAAAATAAATTAAATTATTAAAGTTAAGCAAAAAGCACAGATGTGGTAGGCAATAACAAGTGCTCGGCGGCACCAAATCAGAAACCATATGTCCTATCACAATCCGGGGGGTTCCAGTGCACATCCATGAATCCCGGAGGGAAAGCAAAAAACATCCATCCCTGGGCTAGATGATGATGTGGTATTGAAGGACAGGGTGGGCAAAGAACTGTCCCTGATATTGCCCTACAGGGGGGTGCTATTCTGGCCCTGAAAGCCTAACCACAGACCACCCGCCCTGATAAGAGCGACCCCGTCCGGAACCTGACCCTATATAAAAATGGCCCTAGTAAGCCCCTAGGCCTCTGACTTCTAGGTGATCACTATATAGATCTATGTGTTTTTGACTCATTATAAAAGTGTATTATAAGTATATTGCACCCCTCTGTGTATTACACATATCGATAGCACACCTATACTAGTCCTTAAAATGACTTTTGTGGCCCTATTAGCTAGAGTTTGGTGTCCCTAACAGCCTGTCCCTGGTATTGTTCTACAGGGGGGTGCTATTCTTGCCCTGATATCCTAACCACAGACTACTCGCCCTGATAAGAGCGACCCCGTCCGGAACCTTACCCTATATAAAAATTGCCCTAGTAATCCCCTAGCCCCCTGACTTTCAGGTGATCACTATATAGATCTATGTGTGTTTGACTCATTATAAAAGTATATTGTAAGTATATCGCACCCCTCTGTGTATCACACCTATCAATAGCACACCTATACTAGTGCTTAAAAGGACTTTTGTGGCTCTATTAGCTAGCGTTTGGTGTCCCTAACAGCCTGTCCCTGCTCCACACAGCAACCTCTCCCTACACTGGCAAAACACTGAATATAAAATGGCAGCCAGATCAGGTTTATTTATAAGGTAGGGGGTACGTCCATGTGCTGAAATGTCTCAATTGGCTGTCCTGTACCACCTGATGGATGTGTCATGGGTCAAAGTTCTTCACAATGTAAAAGAATATGGCGGGCGCAAATTTCTCCATATGTTCACATGTTTGTCGAATCGCGAACAACCAAAGTTCACGGCAAAACGACCGCCGGGCAAACTGCAAGGCCATCTCTACTTCTGACCTTACATTATTCTGCAAAAGGTTTGATATACCTTAGAGTGTATTTGTCCCTTAATGATTAAAAGTATTCAGATCCTCACACAGCAAAGCAGCCCAAACCATGAAGCCCCTCCACCATGCTTCTCTGTTGGGATAAGGTTTTGGTGCTAGTGTGTAGTGTTCTTTTTGCTGCAAACATAGCATTGTAAAGGAAGGAAGCTACGTTTATCTAAAAAAAACATTGTGGCCTCTCAAAAGTTTTTCAAGACCCATGAGATATGCCAGAAAAATGTACTATGGACAGATGAGACAAAAGTGGAACTTTTTAGCACAAATGCACAATCACCCAGAAATACTAATCCTAAAGATGGCATAGGTTTACACAGGCTGCCTAGACCTGCACTAGATTTATCACAGTGGCGTAGGCTGGATGGATACATCTGTTGTAGGGATAGACACGTTTCTCCGACTATAAAAACTATTGATTGGCTTACTTTAAAGAGGACCTTTCACTAGTATACAAACTAAAAACTAACTCTATCTGTGGGCAGAGCCGCGCCCAGGGGTCCCCCTGCACTTACTAGTATGCCTGGGCGCCGCTCCGTTCGCCCAGTATAGGCTCCAGTGTCTCAGCTCCGTCTGTTGTACTGGACTGATTTTTTGTAGGAGGCGTTTTCCTTTGCTGCAGCGCTGGCCAATCGCAGCGCACAGCTCATAGCCTGCAGTCTTTAAAATCCAACATTCTTGCTTGTGACTTTTTCCTCATAGACCATAATGTAAGGCATGTGCGACTGTGACTTGCCTGTGACTTTTACCAGCCAACTGACATCTCTAAAACAGTTGTGTGACAGCAAGTTGTGAACAGGTTGCCCAAATGTTTTTGGTTGCTGTCTAGTCCCAGGCTTATGTTTAAGTAATGAATATTTAACATGCATGACAATGAAATCCCTGCTGTTCGAGGTGTTAGCAATAAAGAACTTGTTCAATCAGTAATGAAGATCTAAGTAAACAGATATGTGTGAACTCAGTTGTGTGCTAGGGAGTACATTAAAGCAAATTTAAAAGGAACTTTAATGGATTGAACATTAGCAATTAGACCCGGACTCTGTATAAATCAAACAGCATTAGAGCTCAGTTTCCTGTCCGCCCAGTCATTCATTACAACCGCTTAACTGCAAATATTGGTTAAGGAACCTCTGTATCTTCCTCTGGAATTTCCTACTTTCACAGAAGTAGCAATAATTGAACAATCAAGATACATTATAGTTTGAGTCAAGGTGATGTTTTGTATCAACTTGCAATAGTAGATGATAGGCGAAGAGACTTATTTTATAGAATAGTATACTATGGGCATTATAGCAAAGAATTATTTAAAACAACAGAATTATCAGTTACAATTAAGTATTCAGGGACATAACTGCCTTTTTTCCCTACAATTCATGGAACTGGCAGAAATACTTGAAAGTCCATTTGGTGGTTAGGCAGTAATACAGATCAATGGCTTCTGTGTATGTGTCTCAATCACTAATGTCTACATGTCCACTTCCAAAAATACCCCTTATGTAGCAACTATAACCATTAATCATAAGCTTTTCCTCCTCATTTTCTTTTTTTTTAAAGGGTAATTTTCAGTGGTCAAGTGAGCTGAGAATAAGTTTAGGTAACTAAATTGACCTTAGTGGCTAAGAAGAGGGTAGTGATCTGGGTGTAAACTGGAGAAAGGATTTATCTGATAGATCAGTAAGCCTCAACTATTGGCCCATCTCCACTAATTGACAAAAAATAATGCACCCAGATACAAATTAGATTGCTGCTAAACTTTGCATGCAGTTATGTTTCAGGCAGATATTTAAAAGATAAATAGTGATTATGAATAGGCACTCTGAACACTTGGGACCACTAGGAAGCCATCTGACCAAATTATAGAAATTTATAAAAAAATAACTGAAACATAGGGATGAGCGAACTCGAACTGTATAGTTCGGGTTCGTACCGAATTTTGGGGTGTCCGTGACACGGACCCGAACCCGGACATTTTCGTAAAAGTCCGGGTTCGGGTTCGGTGTTCGTCGCTTTCTTCGCGCTTTTGTGACGCTTTCTTGGCGCTTTTTGAAAGGCTGCAAAGCAGCCAATCAACAAGCGTCATACTACTTGCCCCAAGAGGCCATCACAGCCATGCCTACTATTGGCATGGCTGTGATTGGCCAGAGCACCATGTGACCCAGCCTCTATTTAAGCTGGAGTCACATAGCGCCGCCCGTCACTCTGCTCTGATTAGCGTAGGGAGAGGTTGCGGCTGCGACAGTAGGGCGAGATTAGGCAGATTAACTCCTCCAAAGGACTTGATTAACTGATCGATCTGCAGCTGTGGATCATTGAGCTGCTGATCCTCAATTGCTCACTGTTTTTAGGCTGCACAGACCGTTTGTCAGTCACATTTTTCTGGGGTGATCGGCGGCCATTTTGTGTCTTGTGGTGCGCCAGCACAAGCTGCGACCAAGGGCATTTAACCCTCAATGGTGTGGTTGTTTTTTGGCTAAAGCCTACATCAGGGTGAAGCTGTCACACCAAGTGCATTTAACCAGCAATAGTCTGTTCATTTTTTGGCCATATACAAAATCAGGGGCAAGCTGCGCCTGTCACCAAGTGCATTTAACCCTCAATGGTGTGGTTGTTTTTTGGCTAAAGCCTACATCAGGGTGAAGCTGTCACACCAAGTGCATTTAACCAGCAATAGTCTGTTCATTTTTTGGCCATATACTAAATCAGGGGCAAGCTGCGCCTGTCACCAAGTGCATTTAACCCTCAATGGTGTGGTTGTTTTTTGGCTAAAGCCTACATCAGGGTGAAGCTGTCACACCAAGTGCATTTAACCAGCAATAGTCTGTTTATTTTTTGGCCATATCCCAGTCTAATTCTGTCACTAAATCCATACCGGTCACCCAGCGCCTAAATACTAGGCCTCAAATTTATATCCCGCTAAATCTGTCCTTAGTGCTGTAGCTGGGCGAGTTATTTAGTGTCCGTTCAAGCACATTTCTTGTTCTGGGTTGAAATACAATTCCCAATTTAGCAATTTCATAATTTAGTGGTTTCTGCTATATCAGAGCTATTTGAAATCTATCCCTAAAAGGGTATATAATATTCAAGGTGCACATTGGGTCATTCAGAATAACTTCACACACACCCGCTACTGTGTATTTCCAAGTCTAATTCTGGCACTAAACCCATACCTGTCACCCAGCGCCTAAATACTAGGCCTCAAATTTATATCCCGCTAAATCTGTCCCTAGTGCTGTAGCTGGGCGAGTTATTTAGTGTCCGTTCAAGCACATTTCTTGTTCTGGGTTGAAATACAATTCCCAATTTAGCAATTTCATAATTTAGTGGTTTCTGCTATATCAGAGCTATTTGAAATCTATCCCTAAAAGGGTATATAATATTCAAGGTGCACATTGGGTCATTCAGAATAACTTCACACACACCCGCTACTGTGTATTTCCAAGTCTAATTCTGGCACTAAACCCATACCTGTCACCCAGCGCCTAAATACTAGGCCTCAAATTTATATCCCGCTAAATCTGTCCCTAGTGCTGTAGCTGGGCGAGTTATTTAGTGTCCGTTCAAGCACATTTCTTGTTCTGGGTTGAAATACAATTCCCAATTTAGCAATTTCATTATTTAGTGGTTTCTGCTATATCAGAGCTATTTGAAATCTATCCCTAAAAGGGTATATAATATTCAAGGTGCACATTGGGTCATTCAGAATAACTTCACACACACCCGCTACTGTGTATTTCCAAGTCTAATTCTGGCACTAAACCCATACCTGTCACCCAGCGCCTAAATACTAGGCCTCAAATTTATATCCCGCTAAATCTGTCCCTAGTGCTGTAGCTGGGCGAGTTATTTAGTGTCCGTTCAAGCACATTTCTTGTTCTGGGTTGAAATACAATTCCCAATTTAGCAATTTCATAATTTAGTGGTTTCTGCTATATCAGAGCTATTTGAAATCTATCCCTAAAAGGGTATATAATATTCAAGGTGCACATTGGGTCATTCAGAATAACTTCACACACACCCGCTACTGTGTATTTCCAAGTCTAATTCTGGCACTAAACCCATACCTGTCACCCAGCGCCTAAATACTAGGCCTCAAATTTATATCCCGCTAAATCTGTCCTTAGTGCTGTAGCTGGGCGAGTTATTTAGTGTCCGTTCAAGCACATTTCTTGTTCTGGGTTGAAATACAATTCCCAATTTAGCAATTTCATAATTTAGTGGTTTCTGCTATATCAGAGCTATTTGAAATCTATCCCTAAAAGGGTATATAATATTCAAGGTGCACATTGGGTCATTCAGAATAACTTCACACACACCCGCTACTGTGTATTTCCAAGTCTAATTCTGGCACTAAACCCATACCTGTCACCCAGCGCCTAAATACTAGGCCTCAAATTTATATCCCGCTAAATCTGTCCCTAGTGCTGTAGCTGGGCGAGTTATTTAGTGTCCGTTCAAGCACATTTCTTGTTCTGGGTTGAAATACAATTCCCAATTTAGCAATTTCATAATTTAGTGGTTTCTGCTATATCAGAGCTATTTGAAATCTATCCCTAAAAGGGTATATAATATTCAAGGTGCACATTGGGTCATTCAGAATAACTTCACACACACCCGCTACTGTGTATTTCCAAGTCTAATTCTGGCACTAAACCCATACCTGTCACCCAGCGCCTAAATACTAGGCCTCAAATTTATATCCCGCTAAATCTGTCCTTAGTGCTGTAGCTGGGCGAGTTATTTAGTGTCCGTTCAAGCACATTTCTTGTTCTGGGTTGAAATACAATTCCCAATTTAGCAATTTCATAATTTAGTGGTTTCTGCTATATCAGAGCTATTTGAAATCTATCCCTAAAAGGGTATATAATATTCAAGGTGCACATTGGGTCATTCAGAATAACTTCACACACACCCGCTACTGTGTATTTCCAAGTCTAATTCTGGCACTAAACCCATACCTGTCACCCAGCGCCTAAATACTAGGCCTCAAATTTATATCCCGCTAAATCTGTCCCTAGTGCTGTAGCTGGGCGAGTTATTTAGTGTCCGTTCAAGCACATTTCTTGTTCTGGGTTGAAATACAATTCCCAATTTAGCAATTTCATAATTTAGTGGTTTCTGCTATATCAGAGCTATTTGAAATCTATCCCTAAAAGGGTATATAATATTCAAGGTGCACATTGGGTCATTCAGAATAACTTCACACACACCCGCTACTGTGTATTTCCAAGTCTAATTCTGGCACTAAACCCATACCTGTCACCCAGCGCCTAAATACTAGGCCTCAAATTTATATCCCGCTAAATCTGTCCTTAGTGCTGTAGCTGGGCGAGTTATTTAGTGTCCGTTCAAGCACATTTCTTGTTCTGGGTTGAAATACAATTCCCAATTTAGCAATTTCATAATTTAGTGGTTTCTGCTATATCAGAGCTATTTGAAATCTATCCCTAAAAGGGTATATAATATTCAAGGTGCACATTGGGTCATTCAGAATAACTTCACACACACCCGCTACTGTGTATTTCCAAGTCTAATTCTGGCACTAAACCCATACCTGTCACCCAGCGCCTAAATACTAGGCCTCAAATTTATATCCCGCTAAATCTTTCCCTAGTGCTGTAGCTGGGCGAGTTATTTAGTGTCCGTTCAAGCACATTTCTTGTTCTGGGTTGAAATACAATTCCCAATTTAGCAATTTCATAATTTAGTGGTTTCTGCTATATCAGAGCTATTTGAAATCTATCCCTAAAAGGGTATATAATATTCAAGGTGCACATTGGGTCATTCAGAATAACTTCACACACACCCGCTACTGTGTATTTCCAAGTCTAATTCTGGCACTAAACCCATACCTGTCACCCAGCGCCTAAATACTAGGCCTCAAATTTATATCCCGCTAAATCTGTCCTTAGTGCTGTAGCTGGGCGAGTTATTTAGTGTCCGTTCAAGCACATTTCTTGTTCTGGGTTGAAATACAATTCCCAATTTAGCAATTTCATAATTTAGTGGTTTCTGCTATATCAGAGCTATTTGAAATCTATCCCTAAAAGGGTATATAATATTCAAGGTGCACATTGGGTCATTCAGAATAACTTCACACACACCCGCTACTGTGTATTTCCAAGTCTAATTCTGGCACTAAACCCATACCTGTCACCCAGCGCCTAAATACTAGGCCTCAAATTTATATCCTGCTAAATCTCTCGTTACCGCTGTCCTGTTGTGGCTGGGAAAGTTATTTAGTGTCCGTCAAAGCACATTTTTTGTTCTGGGTTGAAATACAATTCCCAATTTAGCAATTTCATAATTTAGTGGTTTCTGCTATATCAGAGCTATTTGAAATCTATCCCTAAAAGGGTATATAATATTCAAGGTGCACATTGGGTCATTCAGAATAACTTCACACACACACGCTTCTGTGCATTTCCAAGTCTAATTCTGTCACTAAATCCATACCGGTCACCCAGCGCCTAAATACTAGGCCTCAAATTTATATCCCGCTGAATTTGAATACAATACATTGGGCCAAATAATATATTTGTTGTTGTGGTGAACCATAACAATGAGAAAAACATCTAGTAAGGGACGCGGACGTGGACATGGTCGTGGACATGGTCGGACATGGTGGGTGACGTGAAGCCTCATTCTCTGCTATGACATGCAGACTGATTCTCTGCTGTCATGAAGCCAGATTGTCTGTTACGGGACCTCTCTGCTCTGCCTGTGTGCTAGGCCTAAATATATGCCAATGGACTGTTGCAGTGGTGGCTGACGTGAAGCCTCATTCTCTGCTATGACATGCAGACTAATTCTCTGCTGACATGAAGACAGATTCTCTGTTACGGGACCTCCCTCCTCTGCCTGGGTGCTGGGCCTAAATATATGCCAATGGACTGTTGCAGTGGTGGCTGACGTGAAGCCTCATTCTCTGCTATGACATGCAGACTGATTCTCTGCTGACATGAAGCCAGATCGTCTGTTACGGGACCTCTCTGCTCTGCCTGTGTGCTAGGCCTAAATATATGCCAATGGACTGTTGCAGTGGTGGGTGACGTGAAGCCTCATTCTCTGCTATGACATGCAGACTGATTCTCTGCTGTCATGAAGCCAGATTGTCTGTTACGGGACCTCTCTGCTCTGCCTGTGTGCTAGGCCTAAATATATGCCAATGGACTGTTGCAGTGGTGGGTGACGTGAAGCCTCATTCTCTGCTATGACATGCAGACTGATTCTCTGCTGACATGAAGCCAGATTGTCTGTTACGGGACCTCTCTCCTCTGCCTGTGTGCTAGGCCTAAATATATGCCAATGGACTGTTGCAGTGGTGGCTGACGTGAAGCCTCATTCTCTGCTATGACATGCAGACTAATTCTCTGCTGACATGAAGCCAGATTGTCTGTTACGGGACCTCTCTCCTCTGCCTGGGTGCTGGGCCTAAATTTATGACAATGGACTGTTGCAGTGGTGGCTGACGTGAAGCCTGATTCTCTGCTATGACATGCAGACTGATTCTCTGCTGACATGAAGCCAGATCCTCTGTTACGGGACCTCTCTCCTCTGCCTGTGTGTGTGCTGGGCCTAAATATATGCCAATGGACTGTTGCAGTGGTGGCTGACGTGAAGCCTCATTCTCTGCTATGACATGCAGACTGATTCTCTGCTGACATGAAGCCAGATTGTCTGTTACGGGACCTCTCTCCTCTGCCTGTGTGCTAGGCCTAAATATATGCCAATGGACTGTTGCAGTGGTGGCTGACGTGAAGCCTCATTCTCTGCTATGACATGCAGACTAATTCTCTGCTGACATGAAGCCAGATTGTCTGTTACGGGACCTCTCTCCTCTGCCTGTGTGCTAGGCCTAAATATATGCCAATGGACTGTTGCAGTGGTGGCTGACGTGAAGCCTCATTCTCTGCTATGACATGCAGACTAATTCTCTGCTGACATGAAGCCAGATTGTCTGTTACGGGACCTCTCTCCTCTGCCTGGGTGCTGGGCCTAAATTTATGACAATGGACTGTTGCAGTGGTGGCTGACGTGAAGCCTGATTCTCTGCTATGACATGCAGACTGATTCTCTGCTGACATGAAGCCAGATTCTCTGTTACGGGACCTCTCTCCTCTGCCTGTGTGTGTGCTGGGCCTAAATATATGCCAATGGACTGTTGCAGTGGTGGCTGACGTGAAGCCTCATTCTCTGCTATGACATGCAGACTAATTCTCTGCTGACATGAAGACAGATTCTCTGTTACGGGACCTCCCTCCTCTGCCTGGGTGCTGGGCCTAAATATATGCCAATGGACTGTTGCAGTGGTGGCTGACGTGAAGCCTCATTCTCTGCTATGACATGCAGACTAATTCTCTGCTGACATGAAGACAGATTCTCTGTTACGGGACCTCTCTCCTCTGCCTGGGTGCCGGGGCCTAAATATCTGAGAATGGACTGTTCCAGTGGTGGGTGACGGGAAGCCAGATTCTCTGCTATGGAACCTCTCTCCAATTGATTTTGGTTAATTTTTATTTATTAATTTTTATTTTAATTCATTTCCCTATCCACATTTGTTTGCAGGGGATTTACCTACATGTTGCTGCCTTTTGCAGCCCTCTAGCTCTTTCCTGGGCTGTTTTACAGCCTTTTTAGTGCCGAAAAGTTCGGGTCCCCATTGACTTCAATGGGGTTCGGGTTCGGGACGAAGTTCGGATCGGGTTCGGATCCCGAACCCGAACATTTCCGGGATGTTCGGCCGAACTTCTCGAACCCGAACATCCAGGTGTTCGCTCAACTCTACTGAAACACAAAAATAAAAAATATTAAAAATATAGTAATAATATAGTAATGTAATATATACAAATATATACTATCAAACAAGAACAGCTTTGTGCAATCCCGTTTGATAATATAATGTACCAATTGTATTTGACTGCAGTGTAAAATTGGAACAAGTTGAATGACATTGGAGAGGTGGCTATCAATTCGCAAGAATCTCAAGAGATGAATCCAGATGGATTTTTGAATTTGTCAGCCTTCTACCAGATGGACTGAATGCTGAACTTGAAATTTTCGGCTTTCTGTAATTCCTGGATGGGTGCTCCCTGCCGATGGAGTATTGCAGTCAGACAATATATATTGTCATCTAGATGAGACTTAAAGGGCTTCTGTCACCCCACTAAAGTCTAATTTTTTTGGGCTTCTTATAATCCTTATACTGCGATATATCAATCTATAATGCTATTACTCATTTTGGTTCAGTAGTCAATTCAAAAAACAGACTTTTATAATATGTAAATTACCTGTCTACCAGCAAGTAGGGCGGCTACTTGCTGGTAGCAGCCGCATCCTCCTTTCATAAAGACGCCCCTCCTCATGTTGATTGACAGGGCCAGCGAACGCGCTCGTCTTCTGGCTGGCCCTGTCTTCATTCAAAATCTGGCACCTGCGCTGTACCTGTCTTCAGTCAGCGCAGGCGCACTGAGAGGAGGACGCTCGCTCGGGCGCTCCATCCTCAATGCGCCTGTGCCGATGACGTCACATCTACACCCGGCGCAGGCGCACTGAGGATGGAGCGGCCGAGCGAGCGTCCTCCTCTCAGTGCGCCTGCGCCGACTGAAGACAGGTACGGCGCAGGCGCCAGATTTTGAACGCAGACAGGGCCAGCCAGAAGACGAGCGCGTTCGCTGGCCCTGTCAATCAACATGAGGAGGGGGCCTCTTTATGAAAGGAGGATGCGGCTGCTACCAGCAAGTAGCCGAGCAAGTAGCCGCCCTACTTGCTGGTAGAGAGGTAATTTACATATGATAAAAGTCTGTTTTTTGAATTAACTACTGAACCAAAATGAGTAATAGCATTATATATTAATACAAACCGGATTCCCAAAAAGTTGGAACACTATACAAATCGTGAATAAAAACTGAATGCAATGATGTGGAGATGGCAAATGTCAATATTTTATTTGTAATAGAACGTAGATGACAGATCAAACGTTTAATCCGAGTAAATGTATCATTTTAAATGAAAAATACGTTGATTCAAAATTTCACGGTGTCAACAAATCCCCAAAAAGTTGGGACAAGTAGCAATAAGAGGCTGGAAAAAGTAAATTTGAGCATAACGAAGAGCTGGAAGACCAATTACACTAATTAGGTCAATTGGCAACATGATTGGGTATAAAAAGAGCTTCTCAGAGTGGCAGTGTCTCTCAGAAGACAAGATGGGTAGAGGATCACCAATTCCCACAATGTTGCGCAGAAAGATAGTGGAGCAATATCAGAAAGGTGTTACCCAGCGAAAAATTGCAAAGACTTTGCATCTATCATCATCAACTGTGCATAACATCATCCGAAGATTCAGAGGATCTGGAACAATCTCTGTGCGTAAGGGTCAAGGCCGTAAAACCATACTGGATGCCCGTGATCTCCGGGCCCTTAAACGACACGGCACCACAAACAGGAATGCTACTGTAAAGGAAATCACAGAATGGGCTCAGGAATACTTCCAGAAACCATTGTCAGTGAACACAATCCACCGTGCCATCCGCTGTTGCCAGCTGAAACTCTACAGTGCAAAGAAGAAGCCATTTCTAAGCAAGATCCACAAGCTCAGGCATTTTCACTGGGCCAGGGATCATTTAAAATTGAGTGTGGCAAAATGGAAGACTGTTCTGTGGTCAGACGAGTCACGATTCGAAGTTCTTTTTGGAAATCTGGGACGCCATGTTATCCGGACCAAAGAGGACAAGAACAACCCAAGTTGTTATCAACGCTCAGTTCAGAAACCTGCATCTCTGATGGTATGGGGTTGCATGAGTGCGTGTGGCATGGGCAGCTTGCATGTCTGGAAAGGCACAATCAATGCAGAAAAATATATTCAGGTTCTAGAACAACATATGCTCCCATCCAGACGTCATCTCTTTCAGGGAAGACCCTGCATTTTTCAACAAGATAATGCCAGACCACATTCTGCATCAATCACAACATCATGGCTGCGTAGGAGAAGGATCCGGGTACTGAAATGGCCAGTCTGCAGTCCAGATCTTTCACCTATAGAGAACATTTGGCGCATAATAAAGAGGAAGGTGCAACAAAGAAGGCCCAAGACGATTGAACAGTTAGAGGCCTGTATTAGACAAGAATGGGAGACCATTCCTATTTCTAAACTTGAGAAACTGGTCTCCTCGGTCCCCAGACGTCTGTTGAGTGTTGTAAGAAGAAGGGGAGATGCCACACAGTGGTGAAAATGGCCTTGTCCCAACTTTTTGGGGATTTGTTGACACCATGAAATTCTGATTCAACATATTTTTCCCTTAAAATGGTACATTTTCTCAGTTTAAACTTTTGTTCCGTGATTTATGTTCTATTCTGAATAAAATATTAGAAGTTGGCACCTCAACATCATTGCATTCAGTATTTATTCACGACTTGTATAGTGTCCCAACTATTTTGGAATCCGGTTTGTATATCGCAGTATAAAGATTATAAGAAGCCCAAAAAAAAATAAAAAGACTTTTAGGCAACTACAGCCACTTATAGGCCCTTGTGTATATTTTGATTATCCCTACATCTATTAGCTTGGGAGGTTAATATCATTCATCAAACATATCTTGGACACTATCTATTTTATACTACCTTTTTTCCCCTTTTTTATATTCTTCTATGGATAATACATTTTGACATAAGAAATAATATATCAGACTTTAAGATACAGTCAATTAAATAACTCTAGATCGAAAAACGGATAAAGACACAAAAAAACACATAGAAATCGCAGTGAAATGCAATGTTGCTAGTTATATCCACTGAAGCTTTCTCAATTAAATAGAAGATCAAGGATATACATTTGTTAGATAAATGACTGCAACTATTGATAGTCCTGTATATCTTCAACTCTTTCAATTAATGGGAAGATTAAGAATACTATGATCACTCAAAGCTGCTTATATATATTTGGACCAATAGTTTGAAGGAGTTGACATACCCCATTAAATATATCACTGACATCGATTGTCTAGTCTCCTTGTGTATTTTCCCTTTTTTTCTCTTTTCTTTTCTTTTTTTTTTCTCTTTTATAATTTTTCTTATATACTTTTTATTTTGATATATATGAAATTTGAAAAGACAGCCAATCATGTAACCATAGACTAAAAAAAGCATAAAGACACAAAAACGCATAGAAATCACTAAATAATCGTAATATCACAAGACACATAAATTTGTATCCTCAAATCTACTCCACCTCTTTAAATTAAGTGGAGGACCAAGGATATAAATTAGCCAGAGATCGCAGGCAGGTGCAGCCACTGATGAAGGAGCAAAGATTCACTCCGAAACGCGTCTGGTAAAACAAGGCACTCGCATATCCCACCCTGTGCCTAATAGTGTCTGATGATCTATGAGGAAGCGCTTCCATAATTAACATCCATTATTCCTGCCCGTACTGCTTTATGCACCCATAGAATACGTGGAACGCCGAGACAGCTGAACCACGTTAGACGCCGAAGTGGAGTTGGCTATACACAAGCGGTATCAGACCGCAAAGACATCGGGACAGGTAACTGCGATCAGTGTACTTGTGCCACGTGGGGCGCCACTGTAGGCACTCATTAGTACCTGACCGCAACAAATCATCATTTACTTTAATGGATGGAACACATATTTGAAACATTGATTTACCGTCCTCCATTCAGCTGACACGTTGTACAACGTTTTTGAAGAGCACAGGATAACCATTATATAACATCAAAATTAGGACAAATATACTCTTGCCAGTAATATCTTTATTGTGGAATCTTCTAAAAAGATACATAAGTGTACCGGTATATCATCTTTACAGGAACTACATTTCTGGGACATTTTCCTTATACTCGCCTTATAGGAACTATATGTACACAGAAGCACATTTATCTATTGATACTACAATCAGTATACAAGTGACATTTAGACATCGATTATATGTATTTTTGAGAGCTATATATATATATATATACAGTTTTATGTTTGCTTGGGAAGTTCAGTTTTATTAGCCTTTCTCAATTAATAGAGGAGTTGTACTTTATTATGATACTCTAAATTACTGCAATTTCACACTGCAGTCAAATACAATTGGTACATTATACTATCGAACGGGATTGCATATAGCTATTCTTGTTTGATAGTATATATTTTTCTATATTATATTACTATATTATTACTATATTTTTTTATTTTTTATTTTGTGTTTCAGTTTTTAATAAATTTGTGTTTGTGTTTCAGTTTTTAATAAATTTCAATATTTTGGTCAGATGGCTAACTAGTGGTTCCAACTGTTCAGAGTGCCTATTCACAATCACTATTTGTCTTTATTTTTTTTATATGAGTGTATCAAACGAAGAGCAGGGGTGCACAACCTTTTTTGGTCTGGGGGCCACATTGTCACATTCTACTATTTCAAGGGGCCGCAAAAAAAAAGTTAATCAGTGCTTGTTTGCATCAGTCTATTACACAGACTAGGGCCTCATGCACACGGCTGTGCAGCGGGCCGGGTCCGTGGTCTGTCCGCACTGCAAAAAAATATGACATGTTATATTTATTTGTGGTGCGGAACAATGGAAAGAAACACCACGGAAGCACTCCGTTCCGTGACTCCGTTCCCCATCCCCATGCGTGGTGCACACTGCCGGAGGCCGTGGATGGCTGACCCGCCGTTTGCGTGCTGCAATACGGCAATGGCCGCTCAATGGCCGTGTGCATGAGGCCTAATGCAAAGTGACTGGGGAGGAATTATCACTACCAGTCATTCATCCCTCATTCACTTCTATTGATTTTCGGCAGCACATTCCTGATTACATGGTAAGATGTGCTGAAGATAATTGTACAGGTGAAACTCGAAAAATTTGAATATCGTGCAAAAGTCCATTTATTTCAGTAATGCAAATGAAAAGGAATTGCATTATTGCAGCTTAAAATTTGAATTTTGTGAAAAGGTTCAATATTCTAGGCTCGAAGTGTCACATTCTAGTCAGCTAATTAATCCATACCCCCTGAGCAAAGGTACCTGAGATTGTGACTTTGAGGTATTATAAGTTATAAGCCACGGGTGTCAAACACAAGGCACGCGGGCCGAATCCGGCCCGCCAGACCTCGTCATGTGGCCCGCGTAGCCGCAGGCGGCCCCCGCTCCTCCCGGCTCCTGTATCGGGTGTATCAGCTGTGAGGGAGGAGGGGCTGGGGGCCGGCATCTGCTTTTATAATGACAGCGGGGCCCGTGCAGTGACTATTCTACTACACGGGCCCCGCTCACTGTATAATCGTATCTCTAATAGTTAATGGTTACCGTCTGTATATAATCGCATAAGGAGAGCTGTGTATTACCGGTACTTACAACTACAAGCGCTCGCCGAGAGGAGGGAGGAGGCAGGCTGGGAGGATGGGCGCTGGCAGTGTGAGTCACTGCACGGGCCCCGCTGTCATTATAAAAGCAGATGCCGGCCCCTAGCCCGTGTATTGAGGGTCATTCACTACAGGGACACTTATGGAGGGGATCTGTGGATGACACATAGCATAAGATGCTATATATGTGTCACCCACAGATCCCCCCCATAAGAGCCACCCACAGATCCCCCATAAGTGTCACCCACAGATCCCCCATAAGTGTCACCCACAGATCCCCCATAACAGTGCGTCACCCACAGATCCCCCATAATAGTGCCATCCACAGATCCCCATAACAGTGCCATCCACAGATCCCCCATAACAGTGCCACCCACAGACCACAATTAGTTCAAAACCCACCAAAAGCACACCTTTTGGTTCAAAATATTTTTTCTCTTATTTTCCTCCTCAAAAACCTAGGTGCGTCTTATGGGCCTGTGTGTCTTATAGGGCGAAAAATACGGTAACCCTTACAGTTCTGGAATGTGTTGGATAACACTGACAGCATTATGTCAGTGTTATCCAACACATTCCAGAACTGTAAGGGTTATATAGCATCATAAATCAATATAATGCTATGTGACCCCAGTCAGCGCTTGCAGGTCAAACTTTCAGAGCTAGTTATTACTTACTTTACTACAAAAAACCGTAATAATTGAATGCAGTGACAATAATTTATGATAATAAAGAGTGGACACATAGTCCTACAGATACAACTGGCCCTTTGAGGGTGACCAAACTGCTGATGCGGCCTCCGATGAATTTGAGTTTGATACCCCTGTTATAAGCCATAATCATCCAAATTGTAACAAATAAAGGCTTGGAATATCTCACTTTGCATGTAATGAGTCTATTTCATATATTAGTTTCACCTTTTAAGTTGCATTACTGAAATAAATGAACTTTGCACGATATTCTAATTTTTCGAGTTTCACTTGTACATCTTTCATCCTGATAAAATATGCAAATCAGCCGACAAACAAGTTATTCCTTGTCTATCAGCTGATCAGCGGCACAATTATACCGGCAGATATCAGGAATGAGCGTTCCTATGAACACTTGCTCCCAGTAATTGTCCTGAATATCGTGCCGTGTAACAGGGGCTTAGAGATTTCCTGTTAAAATATTTTTAACACGTTCCTGCAGCATGGGCCTGAAACAGAAGACTTTCCTGCTCCCTGCCGCTCCTGCTGTCTCCTTCTTCCAGTTCCAGCGCTGATTGCATCCGGTTGGATATTGGCATAGTTACTTGTACCTCTCCAGCCAATGACTGGCTTTAGTGGTGATGTGGCCACAAGCAGCGTTTCACCGTTAAAGTCAGTCATAGAGAGGTGCTCCGGGACCGGAAGATGGAGACAGCGAGAGCAGCACAGAGCAGAAAAGTAGGAATCTTCTGTTTCAGGGACTATGCTGCAGGAACTTATTAAAAATCATTTTAACTAGGAAACTCCTTTAAGCGGCGATGTTTCCTTCCTGCCTCCTGGCTAGGCTTTGCACAGGGCAGAGCTGATGAAGCTCTGCAGTCCTCTGCCCCTGACACCCGACGATCACGTGATCGCCGGGTCTAAACTGCAAAGTGCGCCGCTCACCTGTGTGAGGAGAAGGTAGAAGCATTAATACACTGCTTCTGCCTTCTCCTTGGCTCCCCCGCTGTCTCTGACAGCCGGGGACCTGTCCTGCTACAGTGTGGGAGCAGGAGTTGTAATGCTCTGTGATGCGGCGCTGCGGGCAGAAACACAACTGATCACACGATCAGCTATGTTTCTGCCCAGCAGGATGGGGGCCGCTAACCATGGCTCTGAGGGCCGCAGGTTGTGCACCCCTGGAATAGAGCATATGTTACTGCTGCAGCAGCTTTATGCAAAAAGCAATCTTTAGTTTCTTTACTTACCACAGTTTTTCTTGAGTTTTTCCCTTAGTTACAGCTGTTTTAACCTCTACAATATGAGGACCTTCTCAAGATGGCTCCTCTGCCAGTTCTCTTAGGCCAAAACTGCATTCCCTCAGGTCACATACAAACTTGCTGTAGCCAGCTGCTTCCTGATAGCCAATCAGATTGGATTACTGAGAGACACGCCTCCTCACTCTGAAGCCTAATGCAGGCATGCAGTGTGAAGGACCGCCCCTCTGTCTTCCTGGCCGGAGACAGATGAGCCAGAGCAACGGTCTTTTAAGGGAGCAGTGGAAAGGGACAGGAGACATTAATGAAAGCTGTTATTATAAGGCAATTTCAGATCTTTTGGCAATCATTGACAGACTAACTTGGGTATACATGCCTATCTCTAATAAACTAGCAAATAAATAAAAATATGACAGTTATCCTTTAAATGATTACAGGTCTGATTAGACACAATGGGGTGTAAAAGTGCTCCCCCCACTGCCCTTTAAAATGCTCTGAGGCTAATTTGGGTAGTGTATCTCTTGGTGAGAGATAGTTGACTAGATATGCCTTTCCAAGACATTAAAATACATTTTGCCCAGCTGGCAGACTTTGAGAGGTGACTTTCTCTCAGTCACTGGACTGAAAGAAGCAAGATAGTTATTTTGACTAACTGCCCACCATCTAGGCCATTTTTACCTAGATGTTAGGAGGTGTTAGAAGCAGAGGGCACGCAGTGAACAGGTTCTGGACAGCCCAAACTGACTACCAATAGAGAAGTTTGTTTCATCCGCAGACAAGCACAAGCAGCTCCCACAGTTTCATTGACCATTTTTTAGAGAATGGTGGAACCTTTATTACACAGCCCTGTCTCTGTCCAGACCATTTCGAGGGTGCCTTGCAGAAGAAAATTCACTGTCATGGCACCCATTACATGTCCTGCCATTGACAGCCTGCCACTGTCACCTTCATTTGCTGTGATGTCATGCATGAGAAACCTTGACTGCTATGGACTGGAACTGTATAGTCTTTAGTAGTTTTGAGCGCGAATATTCGGATAGTGAATTTTTTTTGCGAATATCGGCACTTCGCTAATTTGTGAATATTTCGAATATAGCGCTATAAATTTGTTATTTTGAATATTCATTTTTTTCTTTTTTATTGTTATATTTTTTTTCTTTCCCACTTCCCAAAATTAGTTCTTACCTGTTCTGAGGCTTCCTGGCTGCTCCAGTCAGTGCCCGTTGCCGCTTCTGCCGACTTCCGTGCTCATGAAGCGTCCCCATCACAATCGGAACGCCTCCATACTAGAATGTACTGTCGGATGTGAGAATTAAGTTGAAATTATTAATATATATTAATATAACTATGGTTGACTTGGTAGAATTAGCGAAGATGACGAATATGACGAATGTATTCGTCATATTCCTCAAAACGAAGATAATTAAATATTCTCCATCTTCGTTTTAGCTCCATATTCGTCAACTTCGCTAATTCTAGCAATCAAATAGAAAAGTTGACTATAAAGACAGCTGTGTTTAATTCGCTATGCGATTATATTACTTAGCTTTTTTTTAAATAAATAGCATAATTATAATACTCAAGTATTATAATTATTCTATTTATAAAAAAAAGCAAAGTAATATAATCACATAGCGAATTAAACACTTAGCTGTCTCTAGTCAACTTTCCTATTTGATTGCTAGAATTAGCGAAGTTGACGAATATGGAGCTAAAACGAAGATGGAGAATATTTCGTTATCTTCGTTTTGACGAATATGACGAATACATTCGTCATATTCGTCATCGTCGCTAATTCTAGATATCAAACCAATAGGAAAGTTGCCTTAAGTAAAAATCGCAATACGTGATTATTTAAATCGCATATTAATCGCGATAACTAGAATAATGACGAATATCCGATTTTGGTGAATATGAGACGAATATTCTAGCGAATATTCGCAAATTTCGTTGAAATCGAATATGGCACCTCCCGCTCATCACTAGTCTTTAGCAACGATTCCAGGTTCTAGTTGGGATCTGGCCTTGTGGTGAGTGCTTCAATCCTGCCTTTGCTGTGGAGTGACACACTGCCCCAATGCTGGTGCGATGATCTGGGGAGCTATCCCATAAGATGTTCGGTCACCCCTAGTAGTGATATGAGGGACACTAACAGCTCAGCGATATATGCAGGACATTCTGCACCCATGTGTTGCCTCTCATGGCAGGGCTTCTAACGGCATAAATGGATAATGCTGGCCCACACACAGCAAAAGTTTTCTAGAAGTGTCACTGCCAGATTACAGCATCCTGATAACTATATTAATCGTCAATGGGACCAGTTGGGACATCAGCTAAAGCAATCTACAAGTGTGCAAGTTCTACAGGCCCAGCTGCAACATCTGTGAGCAAATATGCTGCATGATACCATATGGAGCCTGTATGCCTCCATGACCAACCATATCTCATCTTCTATCCAGGCTAGAGGTGACCTAACAGGGTACTAGAGCATCCTTTCAATTGTGCAGTTTTCCTAAATAAACGTATCCTTTCACTCGAATGTTTTAAATCATGTACAGAAAACTGAAGTCAATCTGTTGTACTTTTCCTTGACTTACTCGTACAATGGATTTAGTGCCGGATCCGTCATGGCTATTTTAGACATAATACAACCAGATCCATTCATAATGGATGTAGCCGGTTGTACAGTATTATCCTAATGGAAGATGTGAAGTAGCCTTACAGGTAGGCAAAGGACAGTGAGGAGGAGTGGGGACATGTCTGTGATTCTGGGACACATAGAGAAGATATTCTTTATATGTTTTTTCAGTTTTAATAGTTACACAAGATAAAAGAGGATCAAAGGAAAGGAGAAGATGAAGGGTGGAAGTGCATGGATATTTATTATTTCTCATGCATATTGTATGTTCTATGGTGTTACTTTAAATACATTATCAAGTGTAGCATGC
The DNA here is from genome assembly GCF_014858855.1 of Bufo gargarizans. Lineage (NCBI taxonomy): Eukaryota > Metazoa > Chordata > Amphibia > Anura > Bufonidae > Bufo > Bufo gargarizans. Next base: position 487,943,135 of record NC_058080.1, on the reverse strand, counting down.
CTTTCATTTCAGCTGCCACAACAACAGCCTGAAATACTAGCACTACTTTATCAAATGTTGGTGCATTTTACTACAAGGCCTAGGGAATCACATTAGTAATTCTGTCACATAGAGTCTACACACAAGTTTAGGGTCCATTCAAATGTCCGTAGTGTTTTGCGGTCCGCAAATTGCAGACCGCAAAACACTGACAGGACATGCTCTATTTTTCTGCGGATCCGCGGACCGGAAGTTTGGGGGCGTGGCCCGGAAATGCGGATGCAGACAGCCCACTGTGCACTGTCTGCATCTTTTCCAGCCCCATTGAAAATGAATGGGTCCACCCCCGTTCCACATAATTGCGGAACAGATCCAGACCATTCATACGGATATGTGAATGGACCCTTATTCAGTATTTTTTTTGTTTTATGTCTAATTATAATGACACTCATTTAAGATATTTAATTGCATTTACAGTGAGCCCCTGTGGGAGTCAGGGTAGAGGATAAGAGTGGTACTAGCCCTGATGTAATGATGTGGTATCAAAGTGATGATGAAAGGAATCAGGCGATGACTAAATACAATCTTGATATCAAACATTGCAAAACCATAACCCATCTGCTGGTGAACAAGATGCATTACATTACATTCACATTGCATATAAAGCAAAACAACTGCCATGTGTAATTCAAAAATGCAGATAAAGAAGAACTCCTGGGCTTTAGGGTTGGTGTTCTTTAAATCCCTATTCCACATTGCCCCTCAGGGCTCATATTAGACGTAAACAGCCTTTATTGCACCGAGCCAAGGTGAAAATAAGCATGACTACCGTACTCTTACCATGAATTTATAAAGAAAGGTGAACCCTCAATATGTTTCTGTTTATTGAAGGTGTACATGGACCTTATTTACTAACATTTGTTATCTACAACTTCATTTCATCTAAAGTACACATATTTTTTAGTTGTATTACAAAAAAAGACATAAATCAGAATGCCACACAGGAAGAAAATGGTAAAGAAAATTTTTCTTTTCATGAATGACTATAATATTATTTAGCCTGCCTATGAAAATTACATGAATAATGGTTTGTATTAGCCATGCATTGTATGGTGACATTATATTCTTATGACCTACATAGCTATAATAAGACATATTGTTATGGTGTATATTTCATATTATGTAGTGAATGAGAAAGGGGTTAATTTAAACAAAAAATGACCGACCTACATATTTTCACAAGCAACACAAGCAGGCTATATTTTGAGCCATGTGTAAGTAAATTGGACAATACCTTTAGAAATAATGCAAGTGAAGTAAGTGTGGAAGTAAATCTTGCTAAGCATTATGATTCTCGTGTATGCAAACTAATGTAGGTAAAAACTGTTTTTGGTGTCTATACCAATGCATATCCTGGCATTTATGGTCTAATCCAGCCTGTTAATATAAAAAAAATGGAAGCTCATTGGTTGCTATTGAAATGGACCAGCTTTTCACCATATTGTTTGTACATTACAAGCTTTGGTGCGGCTTTATCTGTATATGCAGATGATAAGAGGCATGGGGGGATCCTAATTATGGGGATAGAGTAAAATAATTAAATTAATTTAGTCTTAAAAAGAGGCATCAAAAGAGGAAACATGATTAACCTATATAAATGGCCAACTGTTTGACAGAACTATTTTTTTCTGTCATGTATAATAGAACCAAACAGAAAAGTTATGTGTCCCCATAAATATGTATAAGGACTGAGCAAAACAGAATGCCTCTTAAAGGTTTCCGTTTTGCATTCCGTCCTAGAATAAAAAAGTGCCAATGTAGACCTGCCCGTACCCATTTTTTTTTTCTCATTCTCCTGACCCACTTCTCCATGTAAACAAATCACTCTGGCTGGTTTACATCTTGTATATACAGTGGGGCAAAAAAGTATTTAGTCAGCCACCAATTGAGCAAGTTCTCCCACTTAGAAAGATGAGAGAGGCCTGTAATTTTCATCATAGGTATACCTCAACTATGAGAGACAGAATAGAGGGAAAAAATACAGGAAATCACATTGTCTGATTTTTAAAGAATTTATTTGCAAATTATGGTGGAAAATAAGTATTTGGTCAATAACAAAAGTTCATCTCCATACTTTGTCATATACCCTTTGTTGGCAATGACAGAGGTCAAACGTCATCCTGGTCCCTTTGCAGAAAAACAGCCCCAAAGCATGATGTTTCCACCCCCATGCTTCACGGTAGGTATGGTGTTCTTTGGATGCAACTCAGCATTCTTTCTCCTCCAAACATGACGAGTTGAGTTTTTACCAAAAAGTTCTACATTGGTTTTATCTGACCATATGACACTCTCCCAATCCTCTTCTGGATCATCCAAATGCTCTCTAGCAAACTTCAGATGGGCCCGGACATGTACTGGCTTAAGCAGGGGGACACTTCTGGCACTGCAGGATTTGAGTCCCTGGCGGCGTAGTGTGTTACTGATGGTAGCCTTTGTTACTTTGGTCCCAGCTCTCTGCAGGTCATTCACTCACACTATGGTTCTGGGATTTTTGTAAATATTAACCTCACTGAGGATATGCTTGTATTATAATTGTAAATTCCTGCAGTATAAACATTGAATCACAGTGAGCATGAATAAAACATAACTTTTATTATTCAATACATTTAATAATCCACCTACTTCACAAACAAAACAAAAAAGATAGCCCCTCCTCTCAGATATTGTCTGATATATCTGTTTGTCTGTATCTTTTTTGTTTTGTGTGTGAAGTGGGTGGATTAGTTAATATATTGAATAATAAAAGTTATGTTCTATTCATGCTCACTGTGATTCAAATTCTGTGATTTTTGCTCACCGTTCTTTTGATCATTTTGACCCCACGGAATGAGATGTTGTGTGGAACCCCAGATCGAGGGAGATTATCAATGGTCTTCTATGTCTTCCATTTTCTAATAATTGCTCCCACAGTTGATTTCTTCACACCAAGCTGCTTGCCTATTGCAGATTCAGTCTTCCCAGACTGGTGCAGGTCTACAATTTTGTTTCTGGTGTCCTTCGACAGCTCTTTGGTCTTGGCCATAGTGGAGTTTGGAGTGTGACTGTTTGAGGTTGTGGACAGGTGTCCTTTATACTGATAACAAGTTCAAACAGGTGCCATTAATACAGATAACGAGTGGAGGACAGAAGAGCCTCTTAACCACCTCCCGACCGCTGTACGCACCGATGCGTCCGGAGGTGGTTGATTTATTCCTCCTGGACGCATCGGCGCGTCATCTCGCGAGACGCGAGATTACGTCACAGCCGGCCCGCGCATGCGCATCGCGGGCCGGCATTTCGCAGCAGAGTATTTCGTCAGCAGCCTGCCGGCCACGATCATTGGCTGGCAGGTTGCTGATTTTTAAAAAAATCCAATCAGCAGCCATTTAACCCCACATATTAGTAAATATGATGGGGTTATATGGCTGCTGTGCTCCTCTGCTCCTTCTTTTGGTCGGTTGGTTCCAGCAGAGGAGCACACATCACTGTGAGTACCCACTACACCACACTTAGCCCCCAGATCACCCCAATTAACCCTTTGATCACCCCTTTGATCGCCCCTGTCAATCACTAGTGAAAGGAAAAAAGTGATCAGTGCAAACTGTCACTTTTTTTTTCACTGGTATTGACCGTTAGGTTTCAGTATAGTTTAGGCCCCTTGGTTAGGTAGTTTAGGGATCGGTTAGCGCCCAGCCCACCGCACCGCAGTCCGTTATTCGCTGATTAGCGTATCGCTAATCAGCATTTGTACTTTTATTGTATCTGGAAGTGATCAAAACTGATCACGGTCAGATCTATAATAGTACTAGTGTCACTTTAGTTCTCCCTCCACCCAAAACGCAGTGTTTGCCCGATCAGGCCTGATCGGTCGCCCACACGTGCGTTCGCCCACGCCCGCCCCACCGCAGTGACAAAAAAAAATTATTGTTTTGATATTTTTTATCAACCGCAGCAGCCTCCGGTACTTCGCTAGCCTCCCATTTGTAAGACAGGCTTGCTTTTTTTTTCTTGGGTAGTCTCAGGGAATACCCCTAAATTTAGTTGCCCACATGTCTAACAGGGGGTATTCCTCTGAAGAGGCCTACAGGCTTCTGACCCAGTCGGATGAGGAGTGGGAACCCTCATCTGATGAATCCAGCGGGTCAGAATACGAACCTGTAGAAAGCAGTGGCTCTCTGACCCAAAGTTCGGACGAGGAGGCTGAGGTCCCTGATAGCAGCAGGCGTACCCGGCCCCGTGTCGCTAGACCGCAGGTTGCGCAGGATCCGCTTCAAGAGCAGCAGAGTGGGGCTGGTGCTGTCGGATTACGTGGTGAGGCATACACCAGCAGCCCAGCCCTTCCTGGACCTAGTACCAGCACTGCCGTAGAACATGGTGAAGTAGAAGGGCAGTTGAAGCTGGTACGGTGGCACGTGCAGTAGTGACCCCGTCGCAGCCACCGCAAAGACGTGCCCGTAGAGCCTCTAGAGTCCCTGAGGTGCTGGCAAACCCTGATTGGCAGTCCCCAACTTCACCCGCACCTGTAGTTTTCCCTTTCACCGCCCAGTCTGGAGTTCGGGTTGAGACAGCTCAGATCGATTCGGCCCTGGGATTTTTTGAGCTGTTCTTGACTGCGGAGCTCTTAGACTTAGTTGTGGCAGAGACAAACCGGTATGCCACACAATTTATCACCGCTAACCCGGGAAGCTTTTATGCCCAGCCTTTCCGGTGGAAACCAGTCCAAGTTTCCGAACTTAAAACTTTTCTGGGCCTCCTCCTCAACATGGGCCTGACAAAAAAGCATGGATTGCGGTCATATTGGTCCACGAACCCGATTCATCACATGCCCATGTTCTCTGCTGCTATGTCCAGGACACGATTTGAGACCATCCTGCGTTTCCTGCACTTTAGTGACAACACCGCCTCCCGTCCCAGAGGCCACCCTGCTTTTGACCGGCTCCACACAATTCGGCCCCTCATAGACCATTTCAACCAGAAATTTGCAGATATTTATACCCCAGAGCAAAACATCTGCGTAGACGAGTCCCTGATACATTTTACCGGGCGCCTTGGCTTCAAACAATACATCCCAAGCAAGCGCGCCCGGTATGGGGTCAAATTGTATAAGCTCTGTGAAAGGGCCACAGGCTATACCCACAAATTTCGGATCTATGAGGGAAAAGATCAGACCCTGGAGCCGGTCGGTTGCCCTGACTACCTGGGGAGCAGTGGGAAGACAGTTTGGGACTTGGTGTCACCCTTATTCGGCAAGGGGTACCATCTTTATGTGGACAATTTCCACACAAGTGTGGCCCTCTTTAGGCATTTGTTTCTAGAACGGATTGGCGCCTGTGGTACCGCGCGAACTAGTCGCGCGGGCTTCCCCCAACGGCTCGTTAGCACCCGTCTTGCAAGGGGGCAGAGGGCCGCACTGTGTAACGAAGAACTGCTCGCGGTGAAATGGAGAGACAAGTGTGACGTTTACATGCTCTCCTCCATTCACGCAGACACGACAATACAAATTGAGCGAGCAACCCGTGTCATTGAAAAGCCCCTCTCAGTCCACGACTATAACCTTCACATGGGAGGGGTGGACTTCAATGACCAGATGTTGTCTCCGTATTTAGTTTCCCGCAGAACCAGACGCTGGTATAAGAAGGTGTCTGTATATTTGATTCAATTGGCTCTGTACAATAGTTTTGTTCTCTACAGTAAGGCTGGGAGAACTGGATCCTTCCTCAAATTTCAGGAAGAGATCATCGCGAACCTCCTGTATCCAGGAGGTTCCGTGGCTCCATCCACCAGTGTAGTTAGCCGTCTACACGAGCGACATTTCCCCAGTGTCGTTGCTGGTACCTCAAACCGACCGCCACCCCGAAAAAAATGTTGTGTCTGTAGCAGGAGTGGAATAAGGCGTGACACCCGCTATTTCTGTCCTGACTGTCCTGACCACCCTGCCCTATGCTTAGGGGAGTGTTTCCGAAAGTACCACACACAGGTACACCTAGCATAGGGATCATCTCACCAGGATAGGCACACAGGGCTATTAGGGCCCATTCACTCACAGCTGCTGCAAACGTCTCCTTTCACATGGGACAAAGTGCATAACGCACTTCGCCACATCTTTGGGCGATTTGCGCTTTGCACATTGACCCATGGGGAAGGAGAGGTTTGTTCTATAAAGGTAAAAAAAAAAAAAAAACACCAGTAAGCAAACACGTTAATGTTTAGTTCAAAAAGTTAAAGTTTACATGTTCTGTTCCAAAGTTAATAAAATTATTGCGTTGTGGCCTGGTTTTTTCTTTTTTTTTTTTTCTTTTTTTACCTTCCAGGTGGACCAACCGATCTACTAGCTGCAGCACCGATGTGCATTCTGACAGAAGCATTGCGCTGCTGTCAGATTACACGCAAGTCGGTGTATGCGGCGCTGCAAGACGGGATTTTCTCCTCTGCAGTGACAGATACGTTTGCCAAGGCATACGAGCTGAGGAGGAGGCGGCGTTCCTATGCTTTCGCAAACACTTTGTATATATATATATATATATATAAAAAAAAAAATCCCGGCAATGATTTATTCATCCACATCGATTGATGCGAATGGAGAAATCTGGTTTGCCAGGGCATACGAGCTAAGTGGGTATGGATGTAGGGCGGAGCTCCTATGTCCTGGCAGACGCCTTTCCCCTCCATTTTTTTTTTTTGGCAGAGATTTTTTCATCCACATTGATCGATGCGAATGAAGAAATCTGTGCCGTTCATTTTTTTCTTTCAGCCCAGAGGCTGAACGGAAAAAAAAATCTCATTACCCGTATGCTCAATATAAGGAGAAAAGCAGAAACTCCTAATGCTGGCCATACATGTAATGATTGCGGAGACCCTCAAATGCCAGGGCAGTACAAACACCCCACAACTGACCCCATTTTGGAAAGAAGACACCCCAAGGTATTTGCTGAGGGGCATATTGAGTCCATGAAAGATTTAAATTTTTGTTTTAAGTTAGCGGAAAGTGAGACTTTGTGAGAAAAAACAAAAAAAAATCAATTTCCGCTAACTTATGCGAAAAAAAAATAAATTTCTATGAACTTGCCAGGCCCCTCATTGGATACCTTGGGGTGTCTTCTTTCCAAAGTGGGGTCACATGTGAGGTATTTATACTGCCCTGGCTTTTTAGGGGCCCTAAAGCGTGAGAAGAAGTCTGGGATCCAAATGTCTAAAAATGCCCTCCTAAAAGGAATTTGGGCACCTTTGCGCATCTAGGCTGCAAAAAAGTGTGACACATCTGGTATCGCCGTACTCAGAAGAAGTTGGGGAATGTGTTTTGGGGTGTCATTTTACATATACCCATGCTGGGTGAGATAAATATCTTGGTCAAATGCCAACTTTGTATAAAAAAATGGGAAAAGTTGTCTTTTGCCAACATATTTCTCTCACCCAGCATGGGTATATGTAAAATGGCACCCCAAAACACATTCCCCAACTTCTCCTGAGTACGGTGATACCAGATGTGTGACACTTTTTTGATGCCAAGGTGGGCAAAGGGGCACATATTCCAAAGTGCACCTTTCGGATTTTGCAGGCCATTTTTTACACATTTTGATTGCAAAGTACTTCTCACACATTTGGGCCCCTAAATTGCCAGGGCAGTATAACTACGCCACAAGTGACCCCATTTTGGAAAAAAGACACCCCAAGGTATTCTGTGAGGGGCATGGTGAGTTCCTAGAATTTATAATTTTTTGTCGCAAGTTAGTGCAATATGAGACTTTGTAAGAAAAAAATAAAATAAAAAAATCATCATCATTTTCCGCTAACTTGTGACAAAAAAAAATAAATTCTAGGAACTCGCAGTGCCCCTCACGGAATACCTTGGGGTGTCTTCTTTCCAAAATGGGGTCACTTGTGGCGTAGTTATACTGCCCTGGCAATTTAGGGGCCCATATGTGTGAGAAGTACCTTGCAATCAAAATGTGTAAAAAATGGCCTGCGAAACCCGAAAGGTGCACTTTGGAATATGTGCCCCTTTGCCCACCTTGGCAGCAAAAAAGTGTGACACATCTGGTATCGCCGTACTCAGGAGAAGTTGGGGAATGTGTTTTGGGGTGTCATTTTACATATACCCATGCTGGGTGAGAAAAATATCTTGGTCAAATGCCAACTTTGTATAAAAAAATGGGAAAAGTTGTCGTTTGCCAAGATATTTCTCTCACCCAGCATGGGTATATGTAAAATGACACCCCAAAACACATTCCCCAACTTCTCCTGAGTACGGCGATACCAGATGTGTGACACTTTTTTGATGCCAAGGTGGGCAAAGGGGCGCATATTCCAAAGTGCACCTTTCGGATTTCACCGGTCATTTTTTACAGATTTTGATTGCAAAGTACTTCTCACACATATGGGCCCCTAAATTGCCAGGGCAGTATAACTACGCCACAAGTGACCCCATTTTGGAAAGAAGACACCCCAAGGTATTCCGCGAGGGGCATGGCGAGTTCCTAGAATTTTTTATTTTTTGTCGCAAGTTAGTGGAATATGAGACTTTGTAAGGAAAAAAGAGAAAAAAAAAAAATCATCATTTTCCGCTAACTTGTGACAAAAAAAAAAAAATTCTAGGAACTCGCAGTGCCCCTCACGGAATACCTTGGGGTGTCTTCTTTCCAAAATGGGGTCACTTGTGGCGTAGTTATACTGCCCTGGCAATTTAGGGGCCCAAATGTGTGAGAAGTACCTTGCAATCAAAATGTGTAAAAAATGACCGGCGAAACCCGAAAGGTGCACTTTGGAATATGTGCCCCTTTGCCCACCTAGGCTGCAATAAAGTGTCACACATGTGATATCGCCGTACTCAGGAGAAGTTGGGGAATGTGTTTTGGGGTGTCATTTTACATATACCCATGCTGGGTGAGAAAAATATCTTGGTCAAATGCCAACTTTGTATAAAAAAATGGGAAAAGTTGTCTTTTGCCAACATATTTCTCTCACCCAGCATGGGTATATGTAAAATGACACCCCAAAACACATTCCCCAACTTCTCCTGAGTACGGCGATACCAGATGTGTGACACTTTTTTGCTGCCAAGGTGGGCAAAGGGGCACATATTCCAAAGTGCACCTTTCGGATTTCACCGGTCATTTTTTTTACACATTTTGATTGCAAAGTTCTTCTCACACATTTGGGCCCCTAAATTGCCAGGGCAGTATAACTACCCCACAAGTGACCCCATTTTGGAAAGAAGACACCCCAAGGTATTCTGTGAGGGGCATGGTGAGTTCCTAGAATTTTTTATTTTTTGTCGCAAGTTAGTGCAATATGAGACTTTGTAAGAAAAAAATAAATAAAAAAAATCATCATCATTTTCCGCTAACTTGTGACAAAAAATAAAAAGTTCTATGAACTCACTATGCCCATGAGCGAATACCTTAGGGTGTCTACTTTCCGAAATGGGGTCATTTGTGGGGTTTTTCTACTGTTTGGGCATTGTAGAACCTCAGGAAACATGACAGGTGCTCAGAAAATCAGAGCTGTTTCAAAAAGCGGAAATTCACATTTTTGTACCATAGTTTGTAAACGCTATAACTTTTACCCAAACCATTTTTTTTTGCCCAAACATTTTTTTCTTATCAAAGACATGTAGAACTATAAATTTAGCGAAAAATTTATATATGGATGTCGTTTTTTTTGCAAAATTTTACAGCTGAAAGTGAAAAATGTCATTTTTTTGCAAAAAAATCGTTACATTTCGATTAATAACAAAAAAAGTAAAAATGTCAGCAGCAATAAAATACCACCAAATGAAAGCTCCATTAGTGAGAAGAAAAGGAGGTAAAATTCATTTGGGTGGTAAGTTGCATGACCGAGCGATAAACAGTGAAAGTAGTGTAGTGCCGAAGTGTAAAAAGTGCTCTGGTCATGAAGGGGGTTTCAGCTAGCGGGGCTGAAGTGGTTAAAGAAGAAGTTACAGGTCTGTGAGAGACAGAAATCTTGCTTGTTTGTAGATAACCAAATACTTATTTTACCAAAGAATTTACCAATTAATTCATTAGAAATACAACAATGTGATTTCCTGTTTTCTTTCCCCCCATTCTGTCTCTCATAGTCGAAGTGTACCTATGATGAAAATTACAGGCCTCTCTCATCTTTTTAAGTGGGAGAACTTGCACAATTGGTGGCTGACTAAATACTTTTTTGCCCCACTGTAGCATTTCCTGTTGCTGTATCCAACCAAACCCATGATGCACTTCTCCTTTCTGTGCCATAGCTCCAGCACCGCCCCTAACAACACTCAGCCAGTATATAGCTCCTCCTACCCAGCTAGTTATAAAGACTCTTATTGCTACCTCTGTTGCTGCTTTGACATGCCTGGTTGCCAGATTTATCGCCAATCGAGCATTTATGGACCAGCAATGTCACTAGCTTCAGCAACCTACGAGTGTGCACAATCCACAGGCCCAGCTACGAATGTGCTGCATGATACCATATAAAACCTGTATGCCTCCATGCCCAACCATATTTAATCTTGTTCCCAGGCTAGAGGCTGCCCAACAGGGCACTAGAGCCTCATTTCAATTGTACATATTAACACAATAAAGATAGTTTCACTCTAATATAGTAGGACATGTTTTCTAATCTCTCAATTTTAACATCAGTTTGAGGGCTTAGTAAGATCGTAGAGTGCACCTATCCTTGTTGTTATTAGATTGTTACATTGGTAACCTTGAGCAGGCTACCAGGGAGATGCTTTGGCCGGCATCACCATAATGTATCCTCTGTTGGGATGTACATCTCTGGCCACTAGGTAACCCTTTAACCTCCGCCTCCCATTTGAATCATCTTTAGCTAAGTATTGCTCTCTTTTCTATCGCTTTGGATTCATTGTTCACGTCTATATCATGGTTGGACTATGTCCTAACGTCTACCTACTTCCTGATGAGCCTGCCTTGTTTCAGGTGAAACGCGTCGAGGTCTGTGTACTAAGATGTGTACATAGAGGTCTGTGTATTTAGATGTGCATATAAAAAACGTGCGTACTTTCCATTAAGAGAGGATCGGTGATCATCCAATAATCTGGACCACCCCCTCCACTCTCTTTGTTTTTGTAATATCAATGATTGGTTTTCTGAGAGGGCAGGTGGTGATCCTTTAATGTTGGATCACCTTCTACTGTTGATATATCGTCCTTTTAACCATCTTGCTTTATATCTAACTTTCTTCCCTGGCTAGGGTCGATTTAGGGATTCAATAGTCTTAGGTTCGGGGACAGGAAACCCCCACCATCAGGGGGCGACCCTGGGCTGAGCAGCTAATAGGGCAAATAGGGTAAGCGGTAGTCTGCCCTGCCCTCTCTCAGACCCTGTTCCTTTGAGGTGTTGTTCTCGAACCTTTAAGTCTATAAGACAATAATATGTCACCATGGAATGTGTAAGTGTAGGGGTCACTACTCCCCTAACAAAATAAATTTATATATAATCCTTTTGAACTGTAGTACACTTGTTGGTATATGCATACTTATACCCGCACATGCATAAATAAAGGTATTTTTAAAAGTCACTAATTCTAAAAGTAATATTTTGAAAACTCTTGTGATAAGAAATCCTAAAAAAATCAAACTATTAGGCAATTGCTACATTGGTTATCACATCCACATAATTGCTATCTTGTGTAGGATGTCTTTTGTGGTACTTGTGGTCCGCTGCAGGCATCCTCCACTGTATGCATTTTTGCTGGGGATTACCATTAGCAACGGGCCACAAGTGCAGGATTTGCTCATATACAGACGTGGACAAAATTGTTGGTACCCTTTGGTCAATGAAAGAAAAAGTCACAATGGTCACAGAAATAACTTTAATCTGACAAAAGTAATAATAAATTAAAATTCTATAAATGTTAACCAATGAAAGTCAGACATTGTTTTTCAACCATGCTTCAACAGAATTATGTAAAAAAATAAACTCATGAAACAGGCATGGACAAAAATGATGGTACCCCTAGAAAACACAGAACATAATGTGACCAAAGGGACATGTTAATTCAAGGTGTGTCCACTAATTAGCATCACAGGTGTCTACAACCTTGTAATCAGCCATTGGGCCTATATATATGGCTCCAGGTAATCACTGTGTTGTTTGGTGATATGGTGTGTACCACACTCGACATGGACCAGAGGAAGCAAAGGAAAGAGCTGTCTCAAGAGATCAGAAAGAAAATTATAGACAAGCATGTTAAAGGTAAAGGCTATAAGACCATCTCCAAGCAACTAGATGTTCCTGTGAGTACAGTTGCACATATTATTCATAAGTTTAAGATCCATGGGACTGTAGCCAACCTCCCTGGACGTGGCCGCAGGAGGAAAATTGATGACAAATCTAAGAGACGGATAATCCGAATGGTAACAAAAGAGCCTAGAAAGACTTCTAAAGAGATTCAAGGTGAACTTCATGCTCAAGGAACATCAGTGTCAGATCGCACCATCCGTCGTTGTTTGAGCCAAAGTGGACTACATGGGAGACGACCAAGGAGGACACCATTGTTGAAAACGAATCATAAAAAAGCAAGACTGGAATATGCCAAACTACATGTTGACAAGCCACAAAGCTTCTGGGAGAATGTCCTGTGGACAGATGAGACAAAAATCGAAGTTTTTGCCAAGGCACATCAGCTGTATGTTCACAGACGAAAAAATGAAGCATATCAAGAAAAGAACACTGTCCCTACTGTGAAACATGGAGGAGGCTCTGTTATGTTCTGGGGCTGCTTTGCTGCGTCTGGCACAGGGTGTCTTGAATCTGTGCAGGGTACAATGAAATCTCAAGACTATCAAGGAATTCTAGAGAGAAATGTACTAGCCAGTGTCAGAAAGCTTGGTCTCAGTCGCAGGTCATGGGTCTTGCAACAGGACAATGACCCAAAACACACCGCTAAAAACACCCAAGAATGGCTAAGAGGAAAAAATTGGACTATTCTAAAGTGGCCTTCTATGAGCCCTGACCTCAATCCTATTGAGCATCTTTGGAAGGAGCTGAAACATGCAGTCTGGAAAAGGCACCCTTCAAACCGGACACAACTGGAGCAGTTTGCTCATGAGGAGTGGGCCAAAATACCTGCTGAGAGGTGCAGATGTCTCATTGACAGTTACAGGAAGCGTTTGATTGCAGTGATTGCCTCAAAAGGTTGCGCAACAAAATATTAAGTTAGGGGTACCATCATTTTTGTCCATGCCTGTTTCATGAGTTTATTTTTTTACATAATTCTGTTGAAGCATGGTTGAAAAACAATGTCTGACTTTCATTGGTTAACATTTATAGAATTTTAATTTATTATTACTTTTGTCAGATTAAAGTTATTTCTGTGACCATTGTGACTTTTTCTTTCATTGACCAAAGGGTACCAACAATTTTGTCCACGTCTGTATATATATATATATATATATATATATATATATATATATATAATGTATTCACAACTGCATATGGGTTTGAGGCACTTCCTGCCTGTTTAGCACCCCACTATTCTTGTTAATTACTTACATATACCATCATTGCATTCACACATATCAGGTTTCATTATTTTAAAGGATATGATGCAGACTGGAAAATCCCTTTAAACATTACATGGTGCAACAGATGCCACTCACCAAAAGGGACTGTGGAAGTCACAGTTGGTGGCGATACACAAGCCATTTGATATCCCTGGCCTCTGAACATGCTGCATTATTTTTGCTAATGCCGCAGGTAAAACTAGAGTAGGCAGTCTAAAACTGTACCATATTTATCAAAGTAGCTGATAGTGGAAGATAAATCTGGTGCATCTTTAGACTGCATAAAAGTTTACACCACCTATTAGTGTTTACTTATTTAACAAAAGCGTGGTGCATCTTAAGATATGCTCTTTCCTACCAGACCACATCCCATTTCAACTAAGTCATGCCTCCTTGTTGGGTGAGTCAAAAAAAGTGCTGCAAACACGTAATAAATGTGGTGCAAAGCATGCATTCTAGTTTTTTTGGTGCAAACTGTGTTAGAATTCTGGGGCGTTTTGGTTAGTTAATCTCCACCACTGTGTTTTCACATATTTTGATATGAAACGTATTTCTGTTTAATTGTATTAATTTTTAATATAGTTATTCCTTATGTGTTTTATATTATAATTTAATATAGTCTGGGATAGGAAAGCTTATCAGGGTCTGTACTCTCTTGAATCTGTTATACGCTGAAGTTTTTTTTATGTTTTTATCTTCTTTTGGCTTGTAAAACAGATACATTTTCTATTAGGTGAGTGCATATGATGAAATTTACACATATGACAGCACTGTGTCTAGTAAGGCCGTTCTGAGTTCTGGTAGCGGACAGATCTTTTCTATCTATATATTTATCTATATATCTATCTATCTAATATCTATCTATTTAATATCTATCTATCTCATATCTATCATCTCTCTATTTATCTATCTATCTCTCTATTTATCTATCTATCATCTCTCTATCTATCTATCTATCTATCTATCTTACATTGTATTCATTGTATTATTCTGTACTGGTGCTCTGGTAGCATTCTCTGTATTTCTCCTGACAGGTCAGGTACATGAATAACATTGTGCTATATCCTACATTGTGTTCTCCTGTCAATGTCTTACTGTCCTTGAACTAAAGAAAGCCCTCATATGATCTGCCAAGGATAGAGCCATTGTTGCTTCTCTAGAGAATTTTTATTTCCTCTGACATACATTTGTCTGGTTCTTGTGGCATATTTAGTGACAGTCCTTGCATACAGTAGCATGTGACCAGGGCTCTCTGCATCACATTGTACTACTCATCAGAAGTGTCACCTAGTCAGAACATGTTAATTTAACATGAGGAGAGGTACAGGCTGTAATAGTGTCCGCCTCTGGAGAGAGTGCTGTCATGCAGGGTCTTCTCTGCTGTTGTCCCAGCTGTTTTCTCCAAGGCCGAGATATGAACTGACAGACTGCAGGATTTATTAATACTCCTTCTAAATGAACTTGCCACATTGTGGTGCACACGTCCCGAAATCCAGAGAAGAGGTTAAACTGATTCTCCACACCGATGATTTGGATCTCCTGTATAAGCTCTGTACAATATGCAAATGAAACAGAGGTTTTTTTTACAATAAGTAACAAAAAGTGTTCCACATCTGTTAGTAATCGACCTAAACCAAAGTGCACTGGAATCAGCAGGCAAGTGCACATCTGAAAAGTCATTTGGATTAATATGCAACTTTGTGGAGACAGAGTCCCTTTAGAATGCGAAACAAAATTAATTTACATTCCTTCCCGACTTCAATCAGGCAATCCGAATAACTCTCTGGATCAACGACCCCTCTCTAGTAGCTATAGCCTATAATATTATTAGACTCCAGAAATTCATCCAGGCCCCTCTATTGAACTCACCATCGCCACCTCCTCAGGCAGAGAGTTCCATAGTCTCACTGCTCTTACCGTAAAGAATCTTCTCATATGTGTAAAAACCCTCTTTCCTCGAGATGCAAAGGATGTCCCCTTTTCACAGTCACAGTCCTGGGGATAAATAGATGATAGGAGAAATCTCTGTACTGACCCCTGATATATTTATACATAGTTATTAGAAATTCCCCTGAGTCATCTTTTTTTCTAAAGTGAATAACCTTAGTTTTGATCTTTCAGGGTACTGTAGTCCACCCATTTCACTTATTAGTTTAGTTGCCCTCTTCTGAACCCTCTCCCGCTCTGCTATGTCTACCTTGTTCACAGGAGCCCAGAACTGTACACAGTACTCCATGTGTGATCTGACTATGATTGGCCTTGGCAGCAGCTGCCTGACATTTGTTTCTGCAGCTTAGTTTGCTGTTCACTAAAATTCCTAGGTCCCTTTCCATGTCAGCGTTACCCAGTGTTTTACCATTTAGTAATATGTCAGTGTTAAACCTCATCTGCCACTTCTCTGCCGAAGCCTCCAATCTATCCAGATCCATCTGTAGCAGTATACTGACCTCTTCCATGTTAATTAATTTACACAGTTTAGTGTCATCTTCAAAAATTTATATTTTACTGTGCAAGCCTTCCACAAGATCATTAATAAATATATTGAAGAGAATAGGGCCCAATGCTGACCCCTGTGGTACCCCACTAGTGACAGTGATCCAATCTGAGTGTGTACTGTTAATAACCACCCTCTGTTTTCTTTCACTGAGCCAGTTACTTACCTACATACATACATTTTCCCCAATTCCAAGCATTCTCATTTTATATGCTATGTAGTATAGTGTCAAATGCTTTGGAGAAGTCCATATATACGACATATATTGATTTGCCATGGTCTAGAACTTACCTCCTCATAGAAACTGATTAAATTAGTTTGACATGACCGATCCCTCATGAAGCCATGCTGATATGGCGTTATTTGCTTATTTTCATTGAGGTACTTCAAGATAGTATCTCTTAGAAAAACATTACAGATGTAAAACTTACCGGCCTATAATTTCCAGACCCTTTTTGAATATTGGCACCATATTTTCTATGCGCCAATCCTTTTGAAAACTCCCTGTCAATATAGAGTCCTTAAATATCAGAAATAAGGGTCTGGCTATGACATTACTTAATTATCTTAGGATACGGGGGTGTATGCCATCTGGTCCTGGCGATTTGCCTATTTTAATCTTTTTAAGACGCCTCTGTACTTCTTCCTGGGTCAGACAGGGCACTTTTAATGGGGAATTTACTTTTACATTCTGCATTTCATCGGACAGTTTATTTTCTTCAGTGAATACAGTGGAGAAAAAAATATTTAATAGCTTTGCTTTCTCCTCATCACTCTCTGCAACTCCCCCCTCATTACTCTGTAGAGGGCCAACATCTTCAGATTTATACTTTTTTTACCATTTATATAATTGAAAAAACATTTTAGGGTTAGATTTACTCTCTTTGGCAATTAATCTCTCGGTCTCTAGTTTGGCTGCTTTTATTTGTCTTTTACATATTCTATTTTACTTATAATTTTTCAATGCTTCTTCGCTACCCTCCTGTCTTAGTGATTTCAATACTTCCTTTTTGTAATTTATTGCTTTACATTTCTATTTATCCACATAGTATTTTTCTTGTTCCTTAGCCTTTTATTCCCATAAGGTATTGTACCTCTCACAATTAGAGTTTAGGATGCTTTTGAAAATATCCCATTTTGTGGCTGTATTTTTTTTTCGAGGACTTTGTCCCGGTTAGTTAGACCTATGGCCTCTCTAAGTTGGCAAAATTTAGCTTTTTTGAAGTTTGGTATTTTTGTCCCTCCCTGAGGAAACACTCTTTTGAATGACAATTGGAAGGTTATTACTTTATGGTCACTATTTCCCAGGTGTCCCCCAACCTGTACATCTGTTATTCTGCCAGGTCTATTGGTTAATACTAAGTCCAGTGTGGCCATGCCTCTAGTTGGATTCTGAACCAGTTGGGAAAGGTAATTGTCTTTGGTTATTGCCAAGAACCTGTTTCCTTTATGAGATATACAGGTTTCAGTTTCCCAGTCTATATCTGAGTAGTTGAAGTCCCCCATAAAAATGACCTCATTATGATTTGCCGCCTCATCTATTTCATTTAGAAGTAGATTTTATATGGACTGTAGTATATTAGGTGGCTTATAATAAACTCCTATTAGTATTTTATTATTGTTTTTTCCTCCATGTAATTCTACCTACAGGGACTCCACATGTTCATGTCCCTCACTTATATCTTCCCAGAATCTGGGCTTTATACAGGACTTTACATACAGGCAAAACCCTCCCCCTCTCCGATTTTGATGATCCTTTCTAAACAGACTAATCCTGTACGTTAACCTCCCAGTCATAGCTATCATCCAGCCATGTCTCAGTTATTTCCACTATGTCATAGTCCTCCTCACACATCACTAATCACTAATTCCAGTTCACCAGTTTTATTAGTCAGGCTTCTGGCATTTGTATACATAAAATTAAGAGGTTTATGTATATTTTTTACCCTAAAATTTTCCTTATGAACTGTTCTAGTCCCTCCTTCCATTCCTCCTCTACTTCCATTACCTTGCCCCAGGTCTCTATCTTCCCCTCCTATAACGTAATTACCCTCCCTCAGTCCCTAGTTTAAACACTTGCAGTGGCTGGGTTTGGGGTGGCCCCAATGCTACGCTGGGTCACCCGGACACCATCGAGGTGTCACCACGTGTTACTGCTCTCTGGAAGGCATGGTGAGGGGTGGTGTACCCCAATGGGAAATAAGTCCAGAGAGTTAGAGTCTGTAGTAAACAGGGTGCTTTTTGACTGGAGGAATTCAGGTACAAAACAATAAAAGCGAGGCATTGGGCTGGCTTCTCCAGTTTTCTCCCTGGGAGAACAAGGGTTTTTGCTGAGGAAAGGCCTGAGCTAGCTGTCCCTCTTTCTCTTCAGAAGGCTAGTATCCTGGTCCAAGGCTGGTGATCCAGAGTCTGTGGCAGTGTATCCCCGTCTCAGCATCTTCTTCTGGTGTAGTCTGGCAGAGTTTCATCTTCTAAGCACTGTTCCCTAACTGTAGCGCACTGGGGGCTCTGACTGTTCTTCTTATATACAGTTTTTGCTAGACTAGAACCTTCTAGTGGGAGGGGTGGAGTGGAGAAACTCAGCGCAAACAGATACATTGTTTCAACTCCCATCTGGTATAGACTTACAATAAAGCTTCAATGATACTCAATTGTAATGACACAGCAGGTTTTCCAGACAAAAGCAAGTTTCCAGACATAACAACATAGCTAAAACCAGACATTTAAAAGGTCAGGCTATCTGCTTTTTGGTGGTAAACAAGCCTGGATTTTCCTTCCAAAACATGGTTGGTAAATAAGTCTGGGTTTTTCCCTCCAAAACATGGTGGTAAACAAGTCTGGGTTTTTCCCTCCAAAACATGGTCTTCTTTAAACCATATGGCAGCTGTGGAAAATTACCAGCTACTCAATCAAAGCCCCAACAGTCTCTCAGTATTCATTAACCCTTTCCACAGAGCCATATAAATACAGCGATAATGAACAGGATATACTTATATCAAGACATATATATAAAATGCAGTAACACAGTAATAAACAATAAAAGTTAACCCTTTCAAGAGAAAAAAGTAAGAAGTTTTAACTTTGCATAGGGGATATAGGCAAATGTCCACAAATATCCAAATGTCAAAGTACTCCCTGCTTCAGGGCACTACACACTCCTCCAACCTTCTAGCCATCTTCTCCTCCAAAACATCTGCTCCTTCCCCATTGGGGTGCAGCCCATCCCTACGATAGAGCCTGTAGCTGACAGAGAAGTTGGACCAGTTCTCCAGGAACGCAAACCTCTCCTTCCTACACCAGTTCTTGGGCCACTTGTTAACTTCCCTAATCTCCCGCTGCCTTTCTTGTGTGGCTCGTGGTACAGTTAGTATTTCGGAAAAGACTGCCTTTGAGGTCCTTGCCCTAAGCTTGTGACCTAAATCCCTAAAATCATTTTTTAGGACGCTCCACCTACCTCTTACTTTGTAATTGGTTCCAATATGGACCATGACTGTTGGATCTTCTCCAGCCCCTCCCAGTAAGGGTCTATTCACACGTCTGCAACAGTTTTGAGGTCTGAAAATTGCGGATCCGCAAAACATGGACACTAGCCATGCGCGTTCCGCATTTTACTACTAGAAATGCCTTTTCTCTTCCGTGTCTGTGAATAAGAATAGGACGTGTTCTATTTTTTTGCATGGCCGAGGAACAGAAGTGCGGATGCGGACAGCACACTGTGTGCTGTCTGCATCTTTTGTGGTCCTATTGACAATAAATGGGTCCGCACCATTCGGATTTGGACCGATTTTGTGGATGTGTGAATGGACCCTAATCTGTCAACCCAATCCGCGATGTGTCAAACTTGAGTGCCAGGAAGACAACACACCGCTCGACGATCCCGGTCTTTGTGACAAGTCCCCTTATCTGTACCCCTAATAATTAAATCTCCCACTAACAGAAAGTGTCTAGCCTGCACTCTTCCCTCTACCCCACTTTCTAACTGTTACCCAGCTAGCTACCTCACTTTCCATGAGCCTCCATGCTAGCACCCTCCTCCATGTCTACCCCATAGAGTGCCTGCTCAGTAAGCAGCAAACTCTGTTCCAAATTGCCAACGATTCTCAGTGTTGAAACTCGCCTGGTTAGATATGCGATTCCAAATGGACAATATGCACACATTTTGAACAAAGATATGCACCCTCAAAGGCTGTTCCAGGACTGCATGCATTGGACAAGATGTGCACTGGACTGAGCTGTCAGTAATGGAACACATACTAAATGGGTATTATGCAAGAAAAGAGAAAAAATACAATACAGTGCAGTGAAAAGCAACTGATTTACTGTAGTCCCCTCCTAAAGTCCCTGAATGTCAAGTCAGGTAATCTAAAGTCACACACTTAATACAAACACACACTTAAAATCAAATACGCGAACGCTCACAAACTCGTGTTGTTTGCCAGCTTGTATAAGTGCAGCTCCCAAATAGCTTAAACCAGTCTGCTTTTATCCTCTGGATTCAAAGAACTGAGCTGCCCTCAAGACTGGCTATTTAACTTCTCCTAATTAGATAGCCACACCCTAATTACTCACCTGTGCTACACCCTGGAAAAGGAAGAGAAAAAAAAGAAAAAAAGGGTACTATTTCACATCCAAAATGCCTGCTGGCTGGAATGTATTCATGTTGCTGTGTTTTTGCACTTTTGTCCACAGTTTGTAAGGAAGTCTGCGGTTCCGGTTCCCTTTCGGGCAGATACGGTGGAGTGTCCACATGGGCGCCGGAGGAGAGGGCCACGGGAATCCCGGAGGCAGACTTGCCAGGCTGATGGCAATACGTTGTGGCCGGCCCTGCCTCCGGTGTCTCCTGCAGATTCCATTCTGGCGTCCATGCAGGCGCGATCCCGCGCCGAGTCGGATGGGCGTCCGCGTGCACGCCCGAGGGGTGATTTGCAAAGGAATGGCATGTAAAGCACCTGTGCATAAATTCGGGATTTGCTGCACAGGTGTTAATGAGTAGGATAATCGCATGACCTATGAGGTTCTGACAAAAAGCACTCTGTGATTGTCCAGCAGGTGTTTAAAAGGTGATCTCCTTGGCTGATCAATGCTCACTCTCTACAACCTGGGAGTATGCTGGTTCATATTCATTAAGGTTGATCCATGCATGAGCTCTGTGTGTCTGTCACGGCTGAGGACGGGGAAAATCCTCAGCCGTGCGATGCCACATGATGTTAGGCTGCTCGGCCAGGACAACAGGATTAGGGAGAAGGCCACCTCCTAACGCGTCCCTAACCTGACCCTAACTCCTAGCTGCATGGGCCTACCTTTAAGGTAGGAGGACCCATGCTCCAGAACCTCGGATCCCTAACTCACACTCCGTCCGGTCCTTGGACTAGGAGTCAGGGTAAGACGGCCTGTTCCTCCAGGACACGGAGGAACAGGGGTCTCAATGGCCAAGCTGCTGGGAAAAGGGGAACACAAACAGACTTACGGAAATGGCAGGCGAACTAAGTAGTTCCACCTACCTGCCACAGCCTTACTGACTGGATCCCTGTGCACACAGGGATCCAGAACCATAAGCTGCACAAAACAACAAAGGAAAGTCCCAACAGAACATCACATGGACATCACACACAACAAGACATAAACATAATGTGACAATATCTTTATGACCACAGGGGTGGCTCTCACTGGCAGGTAGAAAACACAGGAGGCTGCTCCAGCTAAGCATGGCTGAAGCAACCCTCAGACCTGTGCTAACAGTGAGGCTTTATAGGCCAAGAAGCCACACCCCACAGTCGGACACACCCAGTGACACACACACACACACACTGGGAAGGGAGTTAACCCTTCCAGCACCAGGGAAGGGAAAACACAACTTAAAGGGGAAGTGTCCAAATCCAAGAAACACACTGTGGCTGTTGCCGCAGGCAACGACATGGGTGGCAACCATGCCCTGGGAGTCAGCCCGAAGGCCGGGACAACTGCCACCACATGTACACTACGACCAAACATTGCCACGGGCAACCACAGTGAGGGGAAGATGTGAGTGCACACCACACATAACACAGAGTGCACACCGACATACCAAAGTGCATACAAACGCGCACACAACTCCAAGGGAACCGCACACATAGCTGTTGTCCGCGACAACCGCACTTGAGGCCAACAACATTATGCCTCCAGCTGCGGTTGACACTACAACCCAAACCACGGGCAACTGTATGCGGCTCACAAGGAGTCACGGCCATAACATGGTCGTGACAGTGTCTTTATCTAGTAAATGCCTCTGGAAACCTCGTCTCTGCTCTACAGTTGCACCGTGTATGGCCTTGTATTAGACCCTGGATACTTCACCGTCTCATCCTTAGGTATCTGGTTTCACGGACGTATGGCTTTTCTCTAAAGTTTTCCCACAGAGGTTATTATTTGAACTACGTTATTTCTGTATGATTTCTGGCTTGGACTTTACTGCTGTGTTTTCAATAAATCACGTTTGTTCAAATCTTTGCCTGGTTGCTTGGGGTTCTGCAGCATCACACAGATTTCATGAAATCATTCCAAAATATTGCAAATTTGCAGCAATTTTATAAAAATTACAGCAACAATTAAATATGGCTGCCTCGTGTCAGTACTGTGGGGATTTGCTCTGGCAGACAGGCTTGTGGATGCAGTACAGAGGCAATGACAACGTCTTTAACTTAAACAGTTCAGTGTTTATTCACACATAGAATAAGCAAAACAAAAGGTCAGTTTCAAGGAAAACAGTCACCTTGAGTCTGGTGTTTATTCACACCATGCAGCAATGCAGAAGTCCTTGGACATAGCAGAAACCACCTGCTCTCACGCCAACAAGGTAGCAAGCCTTTACCCAGGCCCAAACTCCCAGGTCCCAACACAGAGATATAAAATGAGGGAATGCATTTCTGGATACTTGCATTTTGAGTGAAGATCTTTCAATATGTTAATGCTTTAAAAGTGGAGTAAGTAACAATGCAAACATAGGGAAAAAGTTTTTTAGTTTAGAGCTTCATTGTTAGGCCGGGTTCACATTGGCGTTTTTTAATTCCGTTATAGGTTCCGTTATAACAGAGTTATAACGGAATATGACAGAATTCTAGGATGGAATGCAAAACGGAAGCCATTAAGAGGAATTCCATTGTGCTCCATCCTAGTATATGTCTATGGAGGCACATAAAGGTTCAGTTTGTTTCTGTTATACATGACGGAAAAAATAGTCCTGTCAAGATCATTTGCAGAGTGAAGAGCATGGGTAGGATGGTAGATAGGGATGAGTGTGAGAGTGACATATAGGGGTGTGCAGCACTGTGGAGAGCTTTGTGGGTGAGTGTGAGAAGTTTAAGTTCAATCCTATACTGTATGGGTTTCCAATGCAATAGATGGCACAGGGTGGAGGCATAGGACTAGAGGTTAGACAGATAGATGTGTCTGGATGCAACATTCAGGGTGGATTGGAGAGGGGAGAGGTTAGTGGGGGGGGGGGGGGGGGTTTGACAATAAGTTACAGTAATAAAGATAAGAACGGATCAGAGCAACTGAGTTTTTGTTGCTTCCACTGTAAGAAATTGGCAAATCTTAGAGATGTTATTGAGTTGTAGGTGCTTAGAGGAGGCAAGAGATTGAATATGGAGGGTGAAGGAAAGATCAGTGTCAAACATGACACTGAGACAGCTGGCATGCTGCCTAGACATTATCGTAATCTAACACACTGATAGAGAAATATCAGGTTTAGGCAAGTTAGTAGATGGATAAAACACAAATAGTTCTGTTTTTTAAATTCTGTTTCAGCTAGAGAGAGGACATAACAGCGGACAGTCAGTGGTGTTCTGTCTTACAGCAGGGGTGATGTTGTCGGCATTGAGATGGTACTAAAACCCAAATATACTGACAGCAAGAGGGAGAGAAGTAAAGCCAGCAAATGATGCACAGAAAGAATGCCTAGAGAGCTAGGAAGAGAACCAGGAGAGAGTAGTGTCCTTAAGACCAATAGATTGATTCGTGATGATTAGGAGATGGTGGCATACAGTGTCAAATGCTGCTGAGACATCTAGGAGAATTAATAGAGAGTAGTTACTATTGCATTTGACTGTCAGGAAGTAATTTATCACTTTGGAAA
Organism: Bufo gargarizans; assembly: GCF_014858855.1. Lineage (NCBI taxonomy): Eukaryota > Metazoa > Chordata > Amphibia > Anura > Bufonidae > Bufo > Bufo gargarizans. Next base: position 487,918,997 of record NC_058080.1, on the reverse strand, counting down.
GGACAGTTTTTGTAGAGTGTGAAGGGCAGAAACCAGATTGAAGGCGGTCAAGGAAAGAGCAGTGAGATAGCAGATGAGGTAGAAATAGAACAGTCATTCCAGAGGTTTACAGATGAAGGGGAGATTAGAGACTGGTCTATAGTTAGCTGTGCATGATAGATAGAGAGAGTAACTGTGTTATGACAGAAGGAGGAGAAGATGCAGGAAGAGAAAAAAAGGTTGAACATTTTGGTTAGATGGGTAGTGAAGGCCAGGAAGAAAGACTAGAGGAAGTGTGAGGTAATAGTCAGTAGAGCAGGTAGGTCAATTAGAAAAGAGAAGCCTGTGGAGTTCTTTTGTGACTGGCTCAAATGTAGAAAGTGAACTAGAGGAGGTGTGAGTGGGAAGCGGATGCTTGGAGACTGGGAGCTAATTTCATGGTGGATGTTTTAAATTTTCTTTTAAATTGGTGGCCTGATCTTTACCACAGAGGTCAGAGATTGATGCCTGCACATTAGGACTGAGCAGCGAGTGTAAAGTGCCAAAAAGTTTTTTTGATTACTGGATAATGAAGAGATGAGAAAGGGCATGTAGGTCCGTTTGGTGAAGTAGAGGACACAGTTATAGGTCCTTAGTTTTTTGGGGTATATGAAATATTCTCCATGCATCTCTACCTGGTAATCTGATGCATGGGTCTGGGTTTGGCAAATGGCAGGAGAACATTACCTGCTGACTGCACTGTGAAAACTGTAAAGTTTGATGAAAGAGGGATAATACTATGGGGTTGTTTCTCACTGCTTGGCCTAGGCCTCTTAGTTCTGGTGACGGGAAATCGTACTTCTTTAGCGTAACAAGACAATGGTAAACTTCTACGTTTGTGGGAACAGTTTGGGAAAGGTATTTTTCTGTTTCAGCAGACTGTGCGCCAGGGTACAAAGCAAGCTCCAAAAAGGCATGGTTGAGGGAGTTTGGGAGACCTCTCAAATGTTTTTCTGGACGAATGGGCAAAATTTTCCACGGACAAACTCCAATATTTTGCCTTCTCAGAAGTCTGCAAAGGATGTGAAATAGGGTGTCAGAAAAGCTTCTATAGGTGTGATGTGTAGATACAGGGGTTCACCAACAATGAGAAGAGGTGTAGCGATTGCCTCAGGCAGCATAAGGTAGGGGCAAGAAGGGGGTAGTGGAAGGGGCATTATCCGTTTCTGTAGTGTAGTATTGGGAAGCACAATGGGCACAGTAGGTGGCGCTGCATTACCCTGTATGTTTTGTAGCTCTGTATGTAATGTTTTGAAAGTATGTCTTTAACAGTAGGGCTTGAAGGAAGGGATTAGGTTAAGAAATTGGCATTGAGGGGTTGGGGCGGTGTTTCAGTTTTTGCCTCAGGCAGCAGAAATGCTAGGTGCACCGCTGTGTAGATGACCCAATACTTTTATCCATATAGTGCATGTACAATAATGTATTTCTTATCTTTTATATAAACTTTGCTTTAAATTACTTGTAAAACATATCTTTGAGGAAACAAGAACACTATAAAATGTACATGAGATTTTTACTTCCAAATAAATAATCTTCTGGAATGGAAAGATGTGGTTGTATCGGCTTTTGTTTTAAAGCATTCTGCACTGCTACTGAGGCTCGAACTTAATTAGGGTGGCTGGCAAACTTGTTAAATTAGGATGCATTCTTACTCCAGTAGAACTGCTTATTATAAGTGGAACGGATCTATACTCATTCAGCCATAACTCTTTTTTAGATAGTGCAAAGAGGTAATTAAATGTGGAATTGATGAGCTATCAATGAAGTTCCAGCTCACTATGTAAGAAACCAGACTATTTATTCAGGATTTGTTCCTGTTTTCTATTATTAAATTGTTCTCATGACAGAGCACAGTAGAAATGACGTATCGGTCTATTCCTGAAGGAAAATATTAAGATTGCTATGATCTAAAAAAAGGCAGGTCTATGAAATGTTTTTGCAATTAACACAGAATGGTTAAAAACGTGGAGGAAAAACTTCCCCATCTCATTTAAACAATACTTTTAATCAATCATTTTATAGTGAACTTAATGGCCAGATAATAAGATAATGAAAAAAAAAACATCCTTGTTCATTGTCAAATATGTAGGTACACCTCTTGTATGTGTAACGGGGTGAAGTACAGAATGATTTACATGGAAGATGAAGTATGCAGGCTGTATTGTGTTAGGTTCACAATCTGCGTAGACATTCCATTTTATGGTCCTTTCCACACTTGACCTAATCCTCCCACTGCTAATCTCTCTAAGTGTTGACCAAGCAAAGTCAGATCTTCCATTCCACACAGGTAGTGTCTGCACATGAGTCTGGTTATACAAAATTAATGGCACTTACTGTTGCTCGAAATTTTTGTCCAGTTCGAAACTCTATTTATAACAGAAAAGGAAAACTTAGATTCCTCATAGATGCTTGCCATGTGTATGGGTAAAGCAGTCATCAATTGTAAAAGATTTAATAGAATAGTCTACGGTACGCAAAGAAAATATCCCAGAGTATATACCAAATAGAGATGAGTGAATTTCTCAAAATTTGATTTGGCCGATTTGCCGAATTTTCTTAAAAAATTCGATTTGATCCAAATTTATTTGTGGCGAATCGCGTTAAAAAGCTATTTCCTGGCTGCACAGAGCCTGCATAGTGGTGTAGAACACAAAACTGTGCCTTGCAGTAACACGCATAGGGAGTCTGCTTTGGTAGTGAAACAATACTGTGAGTCCGTATGACATGCAGATGACAGGCGTCGCTCTTAGAATCACTGCACACTTCACTTATTTAGTCAGTTATGGGGCCAAAACTGACCAAATAACTCAAGTGTGAACTCAGCCTTACAGGTCAATGTTATCGCCAGGTATAAAGAACTGTGCAGAGGCCCAAGATCCTACTGTAGCTTGAAAGAGTGCACTCCTTTTACACTGTCTTCAGCTGATTCCACATAGATGTCTACAGAACCTGTTCTATTAAACACTTATACAAGTAGAGCCCCCTGACAGAGTAGAGAGGGTGTCAGCAGTAAATTTGTGTTGACGTCACATTATTTTGCCCTTCCTCGGTTCCGTCAGAACAATTACCCCCCCTAAAAAATTGTTCCTGTCTGTTGAGCATCCGCCTTCACTTGGTCAGCATTTGGTCAGTATTCCATCAGTATTGCTAAAGCCAAAAAAAAAACAGGAGTGGAACCAAAACAGAGATGACACGTAAATGGAATATTTGCATGTCTTTTGTGTTTTGTACCCACCCCTGCTTTTGGCTACCAAATCATAAGCCAATTCTGCTGGGACTATACAGGCCTTACAGCTTCTACACAGACAGGATCCGTTGTGCGTCTCATTTTTCCTTCCTTCTGACAGATCAGAAGAAGGGTCAAATAAATGATGATGTCAACCAGGCCGAAAAGGCAAAACAGTGGCCCAGTCATGGAGTGGGGAGGGTGGGAGAACAGCTTGAGAAGTCCACAGTGTGGCTCAATGACATAGTGTTGGGGTAACAGCAGCTTGAGGAGACCACAGAGTGGCCCATTTACATAGTGTTGAGTTAGCAGCATGAGGAGGCCACAAACTGGCAGGGTGACATAGTGTGAAGGTGGCAGCAGCAGCAGCATGAGGAGGTCACAGAGTGGCCCAGTGACATAGTGTTGAGTTATCAGCAGCATGAGGAGGTCACAGAGTAGCCCAGTGACATAGTGTTAAGTTAGCAGCAACATGAGAAGACCACAAAGTGGCCATTGACATAGTGTGGAGGTGGCAGCAGCATGAGGAGGCCACAGAGTGGCCCAGTGACCTAGTGTTGCGTTAGTAGCAGCATGAGGAGGCCACAGAGTGGCAAGGTGACAGAGTGTGGAGGTGGCAGCATGAGGAGACCACAGAGTTGCGCAATGACAGAATGTGAAGGTGGCAGGAAAAGCATGAGAAGGCCACAGAGTGGCCTAGTGACATAGTGTTGAATTAGCAGAAGCATGAGGAGGCCACAGAGTGGCAAGGTGACATAGTGTTGAGGTGTAAGTAGCAGCAGCATGAGGAGGCCGCAGAGTGGCCCAGTGACATAGTGTTGAGTTAGCAGCAGCATAAAGAGGCTACAGAGTGGCAAGGTGACATAGTGTGGAAGTGGCCGCAGCAGCATGAGGAGACCTGAGTGGTGAGGTGGCAGCAGCATCAGGAGAACACAGAGTGATCCGGTGACAGAGTGGGGAGGTGGGTGTCAATAACAGTACCCGCTGACGATTGTGGGTGTAGAAAGGCGCACTTGGCATCAGATGTGTGGCATTAGGCGGATGGCAGCATCAGAATAGTAGCTGAGCAGGTAGCCAGAGGAAACCAGTCTCTTTTGTCAAGGTTTGGGTGAGGCAGCATTGATGCTCTAATCTGAAGCAATCAGGCATTGGTGGGAGGAAATCCTGGCTGATCCGCGCCTGATTAATCTTGACAAAGGTCAGTTTCTCCACATTTTGGGTGGACAGGCGAGTTCTCCTTGGGGTAACTATGGTGCCCGCCGCACTAAACACCCGCTCTGATGCCGCACTACTGGCCGGGCAGGACAGCTTTTTCAGGGCAAACTCGGCCAGTTGCAGCCACAAATCCAGTTTGGCTGCCCAGTAGTCCAGTGGATTTTCAATGTAGGGTGGCAGGGTGCTGTCTAAGTATTCCACCACCTGCTGGTTCAGGTTCTGCTCCAGGCCTAGCTGCTGGTGAGTAGTTTCTTCACTATGCGAGTTAAGAAAGCTGCTTATCATCGATTCTAGACTCAAGCTGCTGCTGCTGGAGCTGGTATTGCTCCTACCCCCCCTCCCCCCGCCACAGCAGCCATAGCAGTGGAACGAGAGCGCAGAGGGCTCCCCCGGTCAGACCTATAAGAGGATGGACGATGGCACAGATAGGCAGTGGCCAACTGACTACATAGGCTGTCTCTATAGTAGTTCAGTTTGTCCTCCCTCTCAGCGGGTGTAAAAAAGGCCCCCATTTTGGACTGGTAGCAAGGCTCCAACAAGGTGGAGAGCCAGAAGTCATCCCTCTGCCGAATGGTGACAATTCTGCTGTCACTACTCAAGAAAGTGAGCATGCAGCTGTTCATCTGCGCAAGTGACTCAGAGGGACTCCCTGCCTCCATGTCCACTGCATAATGACACGGTGTGCCTGGGTCATCTGCCTCGTCTTCCTTATCTCCCTCTTGCTCCTTCGGCTGCTCCTGTTCCTCCTCTCCTGTCATCTGTGTAAAAACACCACCCATTTTGCTATACATTGCTTGTGCTCCAATGTCCTTTTCCTCCTCCTCCAGTTCAGCCCCCACAGGGCTCATGTGGCCGTGAGATGTAGGCTCCATGTCTCCAGTCCCCTGACCAGACAGAATTACCAGCATATTTTCCAGGATATGAAGCTGTGGAATGATGTTGTTCATCCCGTAGTTCTGGCAACTGACAACGTGACATCCTCATAGGGCATGAGCAAATAGCAGGTGTCCTGCATGAGTTGCCACATCAAAGTTACACAGGGGAGAACTCCTGTCCACTTGCATCATCAAGAAATCGTTTATGGCCTTTCTCTGTTCATATAGTCAGTCCAACATATGGAGGGTGGAATTCCAATGGGTGGAAACGTCGCATATCAGCCTATGTTGGGGGAGGCCTGTTACATCCAAGTATAATACAGTCTCTAGTACATCCAGATATGAAATACAGTCTCTTTAAGAGGGACAGAGGTAAATCTGCAAGAGGTCCACTGCTTACAGGTGTGATGTCTGTCTCTCAGGCTATTAATAATATAAGTTTTATGCTTACTGGTAGAGGACTTCTATGCTGGTCCCTGTTATCCCAGTGTAGGTTAGTAAGGCTTCCGAAGGCCTGTAAATCCTTCACTTTTAACTCCAAAGGTCCTAAGGCGCGTATAGAGATGACCGTAACCCTTTGGGTCTCTGTTTCTTTAGTGCTTTCTGGATTAATATCCTTTTCTGAAGCTAAACTTCTAGCTGATGTCCACTAACTCTTAGCAGAGTTCTGAGCCAGATGTGGACCACTTCAGTTCAGGGATGAAGACTGACTACTACTCCCTAAGACTAGGCCTGATCTGGGCTATATATATGGGATATGTTGTCTCCCCCTAGTGCTAGGCTCACTGTAATGGACTGTAATACACCTGTAGGTAGGGATTATGCCTAAAGATGCTCTGCAGCATAAAACAGGTTATGTAAAGAATACAAAGCATAACAGTGGGACACTGAACATATTTTATCCTTGACTGTAGTTACAGCTCAACACGTCGGCGCTGCTATGCACTTTGGCAGCCACCGACAGGCTCAAGAACTGTCTCACCTTCTGTTCTACATATGTGTGCAGGGCTGGTACTGCCTTTTTGGCAAAGAAATGACGGCTTGGTACTCTCCACCTTGGCTCGGCAGAGGCCATCAGTTCTCTGAAAGGTGCAGAGTACACCACTTGGAAAAGGAGGGACTGCAGCACCAGCAACTTGGCCAGGAGTACGTTCGACTTCTGCGACGTTGGATGAGTGCACGCATACTGTTGTCTCTTGGAAAACAATCTAGTGATTGATTGCTGATGGAATGACTGATGAGGAGGAGGAGGAGAAGGAGAAGGAGCATCAGGACCGGTAGATGATGCGAAGGACAGACAGCTCCCTTTGGCTGAGGTGGTGGAGCCTTGACTGCCTGAAATCGGGTGCGTGTCACTGGGTGATGCAGTGGTTGGTGCGGAAGGCTGGGCCACCACATCAGAGCCACGGTTCTCCCAGGCCACTTTATGGTGATGCTGCTATGGCCGCTTCCTCTGTGAACCCCTGCACCGCTACTTTCCGGGAAGGCAAGCTCCTGTGAAGTGGGTGGTCTACCCCAAGCTTGTTTGGCTCCCGACCTCCCACTGCTGCCACCCTGCTGACTCCCGGCCATGCTACCGACTTGCTGGCTCTGCCGCTACCTCATGCGCAAGCTGCAGCCCTCTTCTCCCGATGATGATGAAGCCCCTTCGTTACCCGGCTCCCAATTGCAATCAGCTACATTATCATCAAGTACTGTCTGCACATCACTGATGTCCTCCTCAACGGTCTCTGAGCCAAGAGCCTGACTGCTCGCAACACCAGCTCCCACGCCACTCTTCTCATCACTACTTGCTACGGAGGAAGCGGCGGATGTCTCCTCCAGATCTTGGCTGGCCAGTAGCTGCTGACTGTCCTCTAGTAGCTCGTCCTCGCTGTATAGTGGAGCTGAGCCCACAGCATATAATATTTCGCTGGCTGAGGGAACAGAAAAGGACAGAGGCAGGTTTAGGACCGATGAGCGCTCAGGGCCTGCTCCCGGGCCATGCCAAATAAGGGTTGTGTCTGACGAACCCACCGACTCTTGGCTGGGGGTGTCTGATGTCACTTGGGATAAAGTGGATGACCGAGTCAACCATTAAAGAACCTCTGGGTTGCTGGTTAAAACATGACCGCTAGATGACACCAGGAGCTCAGGCCTCTCAAAGTGACCCCTGCTGCCTTGCCCCCTTACTCTGCTGCGACCTGTACCGATGCCTGAAAAATTTTGGCTTCTGCCATTTCCCTGTGCAGTGCCTGGAACTTCTCTGTCTGACATACTGTTAGATCAAATAAATAAATTAAAAGGAAATTAATATACCCCAAAAAAGCCTGTAATTTTGTCACTTCACCACACAACAGCTAATAAGCTAATCCCCCCCCCCCCCACTAATACACCCCAAAAAAGGCTTTAGAACATATAACTGCACTGCTGAACGGCAGATAAGCCCTTATTTTGTTCCACTTATACACGCCAAAAAAGGCTTTGAAACATACTGTAACTGCACCTCTGGACTGCAAATAAATAAAAAAATTCCCACTAATATACGCCAAAAAAGGCTGTAATTTTCTCACTTCACCACACAATTGCTAATAAGCCCCTTTTTCCACTAATACACACCAAAAAAGGCTTTAGAATATATAACTGCACCGCTAAACAGAAAATAAGCTAAAATTTTTCCACTAATACACCCCAAAAAAGCCTTTAGAACACATAACTGCACCGTTGAAAGGTAAATAATACTTTTTGTTTTCCACTAATACATGCCAAAAAAGGCTGTAATTTTCTCACTTCACCACACAACGGCTAATAATAAGCCCTTTTTTCCCACTAATATACCCCAAAAAAGGCTTTGGAACATATACCGCATTTTTCGCCCTATAAGATGCACCTGCCCATATGACGCACCTAGGTTTTAGAGGAGAGCAATAAGAAAAAAAAAAAATTCATTACACCTCGGGTCAGACCACCAATTAGACCACCAATATTAATCAGACTTCATCTCACAGCCCCAATCAGATCCCTAATGTTAATAAGACCTCAGCTCAGACCCCAATGCCGCTGGACCTAATTGTTGGGGTAAGAAGTCAATTCCCCTGGAACGTGCACCCGAACTTTTTCCATTATTGCCAGTGCGCCATTTTTCTTTGATATATATATATATATTACACATTGAGCCTATTACAATAACGGGCGATAGAACAGTAGTGCCTTAACATTAGTAGGAACAGTCTATATTAAATAGCAAGGGAACTTGACCACATTGGCTTTTGGTGTCAAATTACTCAATTCAATTGATTAATCGTTTCAGCCCTAGTATACCCTATAGTCCTCTGTGTGATCTCTGGACACTGCCCTCCATACATAAACCATACTGGAAAAAAGACCTCTCAGATACCAATCAGCACACAGCGCTCCAGTTACATAAAACTGCAGGTAAACTTACCACACAACTATCGAGTATAAGAATTCTCTTAAACTGGTGTGCATGCTTAATTTTTGCGCATGTGCTCTGTTCATCATATATTGTCTAATATATATATATATATATATATATAAATCCAAGGCAGCAAACAAATATCTGTGTAAAAAGAGGGTATTTATTCACCCATGTGAATACAGCAACGTTTCAGCTCTCTCTATAGAGCCTTTGTCAAGCCATATATATAAAAACATAGAATGTGTCGGCAGATAAGAACCATTTGGCCCATCTAGTCTGCCCAAAATACTGAATACTATGAATAGCCCCTGGCCCTATCTTATATGAAGGATGGCCTTATGCCTATCCCATACATGCTTAAACTCCTTCACTGTATTTGCAGCTACCACTTCTGCAGGAAGGCTATTCCATGCCTCCACTACTCTCTCAGTAAAGTAATACTTCCTGATATTACTTTTAAACCTTTGCTCCTCTAATTAAAAACTATGTCCTCTTGTAGCAGTTTTTCTTCTTTTAAATATTCTCTCCTCTTTTACCTTGTTGATTCCCTTTATGTATTTAAAAGTTTCTATCATATCCCCTTTCTTCTAAGCTATACATGTTAAGGTCCTTTAATCTTTCCTGGTAAGTTTTATCCTGTAATCCATGTACTAGTTTAGTAGCTCTTCTCTGAACTCTCTCCAAAGTATCAATATCCTTCTGGAGATATGGTCTCGAGTACTGAGCACAGGCTCGGACTGGCCTACAGGGGTACAGGGGAATCCCCTGATAGGCCCCTGAGCAAGATGGGCCCCTAGTCTCCCACCCCCTGCACAAGTAGATTTACTGCACTACATACATATATTCAATGTACAGCACCTCAACCAGCCTATGTTCATATAAAAAATTGTGTTAAATTATTTATTATATTTTAATGTATCCGTACGGTGGGCCCCCAAAATAAATTTTACTGGTGGGCCCTAGGTACCCCAGTCCGATACTGACTGAGCACAATACTCCAAATGAGGTCTCACTAGTGATCTGTAGAGCGGCATGAGCACCTCCCTCTTTCTACTGGTAATGCCTCTCCCTATATACCCAAGCATTCGGCTAGCATTTACTGCTGCTCTATGACATTGTCTGCCTACCTTTAAGTCTTCTAAAATAATGACTGTGACGAAACCAACCTCGCCACGGTGTTTTGGAGGGGGCTGGTTGCCAGCCTCCTGCCTCAGGATTATGGCCCATACTAACTTTAAAGAAGACAGGCCGGCCGCACAGCTTAAATCTGTCTTTGGAATTGTATTTTGTTATGTGAGGGTACCCAGATGGCTAGTTTAATTGTATTCGTGTGGTCTGAGTGCCATTCACCTAATGATATGCACTCAGACTTGAGCTATCTGGGAATATGTTAAATGTCTGTGGTTGCTGTGGGGGTGTGACATTGTGTGTTTAAATGGTGATGTCTGTCCTGTTGTCTCCACATGTGTATTGGCGATCTCCCCTTTGTCCTGAGAGATAATTGGATTATCCCTCGGTTGTCTCTGGGGCAGAGAGGAGGAAACCATGATGCATTGTGGGGATGTGTTGTATCTGTTCGGTGTGTCGCAGTCTCCATTCTGGTCCCCTGGGGGCGTGGCCACCAGATGAGGACCTGCATAAATACGGGCGGGTAGCCCTCAATAAAGTGTTCCTGTTTTATCCTTCATCATGTTGAGACTGGTGTTTGGATAACTGATCAAAACTGGGGGATTGCTATACGCTGAAGATTTGCTATACTCCCCTGGCATAACTACTAGCTCTTGTAAGAGCTGTTCCTGCTCTCTGGCTGTAGGATAGGTTCACCCACTGGAGCCTGGAGCCTTGTCGTAGGTCTAGCGTGGGGGGAGGACGGTTAGACCCCAACCAAGCTACGGCGGGTTCGTGGGGTCTGCAGTGCGTAGGGTGTCAAGTGGAGTGCTTGGAGTCCTCGGAAAGCACTAGGAGCATCTATCGACGGAGGTACCCGGTCGGGGTGCCAGGCATTCCGTTACAATGACCCCTAAATCTCTTTCCTCAGATACTGAGGTTAGGACTGTATCACTGATTTTATATTCTGCTCTTGTTTTTTTTTTGCCCCAGGTGCCTTATCTTGCACTTTTTTGATCATTCCTCTAGTTTTCCTAAATCCTTTTCCATTCGGTGTATCCCTCCAGGAACATCAACCCTGTTACAAATCTTTGTGTCATCAGCAAAAAGACACACCTTACCATCAAGGCCTTCTGCAATTTCGCTGATAAAGATATTAAACAATATAGGTCCCAGAACAGATCCCTGAGGTACCCCACTGGTAACAAGACCATAGTCTGAATATACTCCATTAACTACAACCCTCTGTTGTCTGTCCCTCAGCCACTGCCAAATATATATATATATGTATATATATATAACAGCAAATACCGCAGCAGCACAGTCAGACCGTGTGCACTGGGTGCAATTCCTCACAGAGGTCGGCTTCTCCTCCAAGATATGTACTTTTCAAAGAACGAGGCAGCACTTCCAGATTTCGGTGGCAGAGTGAAGACCCCAAAACTTTATTCCCAGCATTTATTCGCAGCTGGGAATAAAGTTTTGGGGTCTTCACCCTGCCACCGAAATCTGGAAGTGCTGCCTCGTTCTTTGAAAAGTATATATATATATATATATATATATATAAAAAGAATCGTTTGAATAAAATACAATCATGCAGTGTTACGCTTTATTCTCCCAAAATTATATTATTTTTTTACTTTATTTAATTCTATATGTTATAATTTTTCTTTACTTGGGTTTTGGGCGGTCCTGGTGTGGTTCTTACTAACGCTAGGTGGGGACGGCATGTGGGCTTCCCTTGTCAAAAGGTCTTGTGCAGTTAACATTGTACAAGACTGATTGAGGGACCTAATTACGTTTTATTATTTTATCATTTTATTTTATTTTTTTCAAGGATTTAGGTTCGAACATGGTGTTGTTTGTCGTCCTGAACAGGATGCCTGACTTCCAGGTTGACCTCTCTACATGGTTGGGTGTGACTGGCGTTATACTGATCCATGTGGTAATCCGGTTTTGTGACTGTAGTGTAATTGCCACATGTATATATCTATATATACATTTATATTTTATGTTACTTCTTGACAACTATGTAATGATAAGTTGCACATGCTATTTTTATATTTAATCACATCTTTTCACTTGGCAATATAAACTGTTGAATATATAATGTTCTTGAAGCAAGGTCGGTACGATCATGTGATTGCATTTCATGTCTCTTTATGTAATGCGGAAGCTATGCGCCGACATTCGCGCTGTTAACCAAACGGGACGCTGTATTGGATCCATGCTGGTTAGTTCTTGGCCCCCTCCATTAAGTTTTTAATCGGTACACCTGATTTTTTAATGACTAATTGGTTTTGGACACATTTTTTAAATATGTTATTATGATGAATTAAGCACATATTATGAATTCACATACAGTAGTTTAATTGAAGTTATTAATCTCTTCACAGTATGGATCCTTGTATATTATGTCATTTTTTTTAAACAGTATTTTTTAATTTTAGACACTATACTAATGAAACACATTAATTATAATTCACTTATTAATAGTTTTCATTGAATAATCGCCTGAGTTTGTATTTATACTTGGCACCATTCACTTTTGCCACTGCTTGCAAAAGGTTCCATTGTGTGGAACGAATGGTCACTTTTGCTTGAATAAACGCACATTTTCTGGAGGCTGTGCTTAGAAAAAAAAAATTGTCAAAGGAATAAAGAACAAAGAACCTGCTGCTGTCAGAGGTGTATAAGTTTATTTTTGGTGTTGCTCCGGTCTGGCGGGGGCCCATTCCTGGGAACACATTCCTGCTACAAACATAGAACCGGCTCCTGTCTGTTCTGGCTAAGTTTGTCCCAGCTATGTGTACACCTTATACTATACCGTTACCATTTACCTGCTGCTTTCTGTCCTGATGATTTTGGCCGAGCTATGTGTAGGCCTTATACTACACCATTATCATACACCATTACCATTTACCTGCTGCTTCTGCTGTCTGTCCTAATGATTTTGGCTGAGCTTTGTGTAGGCCTTATACTACACCATTACCGTTTACCTGCTGCTGTCTGTCCTGATGAGTTTGGCCGAGCTATGTGTAGGTCTTCTAATACACCATTACCATTTACCTGCTGCTATCTGTCCTGATGATTTTTACCGGGCTATGTATAGGCCTTATACTACACCATTACCACTTACCTGCTGCTGCTGCCAGTCCTGATCCTGATGAGTTTTACCCTGGACTAAAGGGGCCTTACTGAAACCTTATCGCTTAAAATTACATGAAAACAAAACAATATTAAAAAGCGGAAGCACAAGTTATAACTGAAAAAATATATTTACATACAAACATGGCTCTATGGCAACTTTTTTAGTTGGTCATGAAGGTCCAACATCTCCTGCATCCTTTTGCGGTGCAGCGCCTCCATCTTCAGCATCTGCTTGCACATCTTCCTCCCCATCTCGTGCAAGCCAGCTACGTGCTCCTGCTGCATCTGCCTCATTTTTCTTAAATTAAAATGTACTGTTAGGATAGAAAAAAAATATGAAAATGACTTGCAATTTAGATTAAGAGGCATGGATACAGAACAGATACAGAATTATATTGCACATATTTATCCTCCTAGCGGGGGCTGGTGACAACCTCCTCCTCTGCATTGTCATTAGGAGCTGGTTGGGGGATCCGGCTGCTGGGAGGATCCAGCCTCTTACACCTCCAGCTCTTCGCCCACATCAGGTGGGGATGGCGCCTCATGCTGCTGCTGCTGGGAGGTTCCGGTATTCTTTCTCTCCTCTCCCTCCTCCTCCTCGGCGGACAACACCACCACTTTAAGATCCTCTGTCGAAGGCCTGCGGCGGACAGAGGGGAGGGTAACACCTGTAATCACACAATGTTCAGAATTTAGACAAAACGCAGAACTCATAACAAATGCAAATTAAGGGGGGATGCATCTAATGTAATGATGGACTGGGCCTTTTGCTGGAATACAGAATGATGATTGCAGACATATATATATATATATATGTATATATATGTACATATATTTATGTGTGTGTGAAAACGCACAAAATCAGCCGGTTACATCATATATCTGTACCTCGTTATACAAAAAAAATAATTATTTGGAACACCATACTAATACGGTGTTGGACCCCCTTTTGCCTTCAGAACTGCCTTAATTCTACGTGGCACTGATTCAACAAGGTGCTGATAGCATTCTTTAGAAATGTTGGCCCATATTGATAGGATAGCATCTTGCAGTTGATGGAGATTTGAGGGATGCACATCCAGGGCACGAAGCTCCCGTTATACTGCTGGAAGTAGCAATCAGAGGATGGGTACATGGTGGTCATGAAAGGAAGGACATGGTCAGAAACAATGCTCAGGTAGCAAGTGGCATTTAAACGATGGCCAATTGGCACTAAGGGGCCTAAAATGTGCCCAGAAAACATCCCCCACATTATTACACCACCACCAACAGCCTGCACAGTGGTAACAAGGCATGATGGAAACATGTTCTCATTCTGTTTACGCCAAATTCGGACGCTACCATTTGAATGTCTCAACAGAAATCGAGACTCATCAGACCAGGCAACATTTTTCCAGTCTTCAACAGTCCAATTTTGGTGAGCTAGTGCAAATTGTAGCCTCTTTTTCCTATTTGTAGTGGCGATGAGTGGTACCCGGTGAGGTCTTCTGCTGTTGTAGCCCATCCGCCTCAAGGTTGTGCATGTTGTGGCTTCACAAATGCTTTGCTGCATACCTCGGTTGTAACGAGTGGTTATTTCAGTCAACGTTGCTCTTCTATCAGCTTGAATCAGTCGGCCCATTCTCCTCTGACCTCTAGCATCAACAAGGCATTTTCGCCCACAGGACTGCCGCATACTGGATGTTTTTCCCTTTTCACACCATTCTTTGTAAACCCTAGAAATGGTTGTGCTTGAAAATCCCAGTAACTGAGCAGATTGTGAAATACTCAGACCGGCCCGTCTGGCACCAACAACCATGCCACGCTCAAAATTGCTTAAATCACCTTTCTTTCCCATTCTGACATTCAGTTTGGAGTTCAGGAAATTGTCTTGACCAGGACCACAACCCTACATGCATTGAAGCAACTGCCATGTGATTGGTTGACTAGATAATCATCAACATTAATGAGAAATAGAACAGGTGTTCCTAATAATTATTTAGGTGAGTATATATATATATATATATATATATATATATACACACTCATGGCGAGGTAGAGATGCATGATGTAACCTGCTGATTTGCTACGTGTCACACCAGGTACTAAGTAATCATTTGTAAAGGGATTAAATACTTATTTGCATAACTGTATATATACATTACAGAGTGTTGGCGAGAGATACAAAAGTAATGTAAGCATTGTATCCCGGCATTTTCTGTCAGTAATCTCTCTGATCCACTCCGAGCTCCTCCTCGTCAGATCGGACCATTTCTTTAGTATGGCCATCTTAGTGTGCCTGCCATTGAACTACTTCCATAGCTCGAAACAGATCCCCCTCAAAATGGCCTGCTTCTCAGACTGAACCCGGGTCCTGTCATAGCCCCGCTTCAACATGCGCTGATCACAAGCATACGATCCCAATTTTTTTAATACAAGTATTGAAAATAATGTCCTCAAGAAAAAAGTTTAAGTCTTTGAAGGGGAAATATTAGATTTTAATGTTACCGTTATAAGATTGGATTGTATTGCCATTGTATGTGTGTGGGGTCTGAGCAATCGTATATTGGCCAGCTGAGCAGAGATGTACCTGTCTAGTGAAGTGACGGCACGGTATGGGGTGTAAAGATGGTTTGCCTCCCCATGGTGCACCCTGGGTAACTGTAAATGAACCAGCAAATACTTGCTGTCAGACAAACAAAGCTTCTCCTGAGTCCTGACCAACAGGACACAAACTCTAATCTATAGACTGTGTTTTTGTGTGTGTGTGGTATATAGTGTGCGGCAGGAAAATGGATGTGCAATTTGCATGTGAGGGATATTTCTCTGCTGTCCATACATACATGCTGCAGACATAGTGCTCTGATGTCACAACAATACTTAGTGCACCAATCAGTAATATCTACTGAGAGCTGATAAAATGTGAAGTTGTATGTATTGTGAAAAAACATTAGCATCATTAGCGACGATTTTCACAATCGTGAATGTTTTAAAACACTATCTGCATATACAGGTGAAACTCGAAAAATTTGAATATCGTGCAAAAGTTCATTTATTTCAGTAATGCAAATTAAAAAGGAGTTGCATTAATGCAACTTAAAATTTGAATATTGTGAAAAAGTTCAATATTCTAGGCTCAAAGTGTCACACTCTAGTCAGTGAAATAATCCATACTCCCTTAGCAAAAGGTACCTGAGATTATGACTTTCGGGTTCTCATAAACTGTAAGCCATAATCATCCAAATTATAACAAATAAAGGCTTGAAATATCTCACTTTACATGTAATGAGTCTATCTCATATATTAGTTTCACCTTTTACGTTGCATTACTGAAATAAATGAACTTTGCACGATATTCTAATTTTTCGAGTTTCTCCTGTAAAGCGATTGTTCTGACATGCATGTGAAATGTAATCAAATACACTGCTATAATGTCAAATTACTTACAGTGATCAGGAGTAGTGTTGATCACGAATATTCGAATTGTGAATTTTAATCGCGAATATCGGCACTTCGAGAAATCCCGAATATTTAGAATATCGCAAAATATCTTCGTAATTGCGAATATTCGATTAAAAAAAAGTTCCTGTTCATGCGAATTTTTTATGTGAAACTAATCAAGAAACTAATGCCTGGAGATCACGAATTTGCTAATTCTTGAATATATGGCGAATATTCGCCCAAATATTCGCGAAATATCGCAAATTCGAATATTGCCCCTGCCGCTCATCACTCAGGAGTTCTACCTCACTGTCGTGAAAATTGCTGCCAACCATTTTTCGGGTAGTTTGAGAACAGTTGCTAAACTAGGCCACGCCCGTTATGCGCAATACGCGAATATTACATTGCTGATTTTCCCAATGAAGAAAATAATGAATGGAGATATTCGCTAATTCGAATATAGCCCCTGCCACTCATCACTAGTGGCGAGTACAGAGCCTTCACCGCTTCCTGGTCCTTTGGTACTAATAAGCGCTTTCATAATGGAAGCGCTCATTAGTATTCTCCCCATAAGACACAGGTTGGGGGGATAAAAAGTGCATCTAATGGGGCAAAAAATGCGATAATTGCATGGCAAATAAGCCCATATCTTTTTTCCACTTCTACACGTCAAAAAAGGCTGTAGAACATATAACTGCACCGCTGAACGGCAAATAATACTTTTTTTTCCCCACTAATATACGCCAAAAAAGGCTGTTATTTTCTCACCACCACACAACGACTAATAAGCACTTTTTTTTGCACTAATACACCCCAAAAAAGGCTTTAGAACATATTACTGCACCGCTGAATGGCTAATAAGCGCCCTTTTTTCCACTAATATACCACACAAAAGACTTTAGAACATAAAATTGCACCGCTGAATGACAAATAAGCCCTTATTTTTTTCCACTGATACACCCCAAAAAAGGCTTTAAAACCTATAACTGCATCGCTGAAAGGCTAATAAGCCCTTTTCCCCCCCCACAAATACACTCAAGAAAGTCTTTAGAACATATAACTGTACCGCTGAACGACAAATAAGCACTTTTGTTTCCCCACTAATACACCCCAAAAATGTTTCCCCACACAAGGGTTAATAAGCCCCTTTTTTCCACTAATACACCCAAAAAAAGGCTTTAGAACATATAACTGCACCGCACAAGGGCTAATAAGACGTACAACAACACTTGCACCCCAATAACAAGCAAGGTTTGCTGGAATTACAGAGGTTTTGTCTATTGCAAACCTGAAAGCAGCAGTATAATGGCAATTTGGATCCACAGTCAGTGCAGCAAGGTGTAATAGGATTGTTCCTATTACCCAGGCTGTCACCTCCCATATTGGACCATGTTCTGCTTCAATGCTGTGGAATAATTCCTCCCTTTCCTTTCCCTACACTTCTAATGATCTTTCCCTGAACTTCTATTCAACAAAATAAAAGTTTTCAAGTCTTTCCTAGCACTGACCCTAGCACTGACCCTAGCACTTGCTAACGTCTCTACCTTCACTAACTACACTGGAAGATGGCTGAATCCAAGATGGCTGAGGCTACTTATAGGGCTGTGACATCACAGAGCTGGCTGGCTGCTGATTGGCTGCATGCATGGAATTGTGGGTGATCCCTCGTTCCCAGAGTTCTTTGCTTCATGTCCTAACATGTGCAGCAGCCATTTTAGGAAAAAATTTGATTTGTTACCACGAAGCGTCAGGAAATTTGGATTCGGTGCGAATCGAATTCCCCTCCATCAACTTTGATTCGCTCATCTCTAATACCAAACATAGAGCCCAAATGTTGTATGAATTAAGCAGGGCCTTTTTAATACATTAGTGTGCCCATTGCAAAGGTCTCATGAGTGGGCCTCCCTCAAAACATTGTTTATTATTTTCCGATGCCTTTATGGTCAAATAAACAGGTAGTACCCACATGATAATAGTGCCTAAATCGTGTCCCATAAATACTGTAGGATAGGAAAAAAACATGGTACTTTAAAACTACACTAATCATTGTAAATTTTCAATCCAGCACCAGCAGCATATCATATAGGCAGAGATGTAGCTAAAGGCTCATAGGTCCTGGTGCAAGAGTTCAGATTGCCCCCCCCCCCGACCCCTTCTGTAAGTGCTTTGTGGCAAAGGGCAGGGATGCACCTAGCCTTTCTGCTGCCTGAGGTAAAAATGTAAATGCCCTCCCTCCATACTAAATTCTCAACCTAACCCCTTCCCTCTAGCCATACTATTAAAGACATCCATTACATACAACGCTACAAAACATACAGGAACTCCTGTGTTCGGTGTGAAGTGTTTTTCCCCACACCGCGCCATGACACCTAGCCTTTCTGCTGCCTGAGTCGAACCATGAAATGGCGTCCCCCTTTTCCCACACACCAGGGTGGGTGTGCAGGTACAGTAGAGGACAGATAGCAGAGAAAATAAATAATTTTATGTTCACGTTATAAAATCTGCTGTGTAATAGTTACAGATGTAGCAACTACCAAAAAGATGTTACATTACATGCTCAATCACATACAGTCTCCTTAGTGCCCCCACATGGTAATCATTCCCCCTTGTGCCCCTGCACAGGAGTTATGCCTACATTGTGCCCACTCACAATAGTTATGTACACATTGTGCCCGCACACAGTAGATATGCACACATTGTGCCCTTTTCCCAGATATCATGCCCACATTGGGCACTATTACCATAGTATTGCCCACATTGTGCCCCTTTACAGTAGTTATGGCTAAATTGTGTCCTTTTCACAGTAGTTATGTCCACATCATGTCCCTACAATAGTTATGCTTCCCTTTCAGTAATGCCCATTTCATAGTAGGTATGCCCACATTGTGACCCCTTTACAAGTAGTTATGCCCGCATCATGCTCCCACAGTAGTTATGTCACCCTTTCAGTAATGCCCCTTTAATAGTTATGTCCACATTGTGACCTCCTTCATAGTAGTTATGCCACCTTTCAGTCAATAAATACGGCCATAAAATACAACAATTTAAGTAAATGGGACAGCAAAACAATGTGGATCACACACAGACCGCATCCGTATTTTGCAGAACTGTGGTTTGCGGACTGCAAAAATATATATGGTCACATAAATGTAGCTTTACAGTGTGTGAGCCAGGTAGTCACAGGACTAATGGGGACAAGGGTGATGACCAGGGTAAAAAGAAAACATACCAATCAGAGTCAAACTGCTTGTAGGTTGTAGGAGTCTGGGCTGGCACAGTGGGGACACAGGCAGCCTGCAGTCATCACTTGTTCCTCCTATATTGAACAGGCTCTTCAAATCACACTTTATTTGAGCACCCTCTCTGAGGTGCTGCACACTGCCAGCCAGGAACCTGAGAATGAGGGGGGGCAGAGTTAGCTGCAGGCATCAGGTTACAAGTCCATCTCCAGAGAGCTTGATGTTCCTTTGTCCACGGTGCACAACATAATCAAGAAGTTTACAACCCATGGCACTGTAGCTAATCTCCCTGGACATGGACAGAAGAGAAAAATGTATGAAAGATTGCAACGCAGGAAAGCGGATAAGCAACCCCAATCAAGTTCGAAACAAATTCAAGCTGCCCTGCAGGTTCAAGGTGCATCAGTGTGAGTGTTAACTATATGTTGACATTTGAATGAAATGAAACGCTATGGCAGGAGACCAAGGAGGACCCCACTGTGACACAGAGATATAAAAACGCTTGACTGCAGTTTGCCAAAAGGTACTTGAGTAAGCCCAAATCATTCTGGGGAAACGTCTTGTGGACAGATGAGACCAAGACAGAGCTTTTTGGTAAAAACACATCATTCTGCTGTTTGCCAAAAATGGAACGAGGCCTACAAAGAAAAGAACACAGTACCTACAGTCAAATATAGTGGAGGTTGAAAGATGTTTTGGGGTTGTTTTGCTGCCTTTGGAACTGGGTGCCTTGACTGTGTGCAAGGCATTATGAAATCTGAGGATTGCCAAAGGAGTTTGGGTTGCAATGTAGGGCCCAGTGTTCTGAAGTGGCCAGCAATGGGTCCGGATCTAAATCCCATTGAACAGTGGAGAGATCTTAAAATGTCTGTTGGGAGATGGCACCCTTTAAATATGAGAGACCTGGAGCAGTTTGCAAAAGAAGAATGGTTCAAAATACCAGTTGTGAGGTGTATGAAGCTGGTTGATGGTTATAGGAAGCAATTGATTTCAGTTATTTCTTCCAAACGGTGTGCAACCATATATTAAGTTGAGGGTGCCAGTAAATTTGTCTGGCCCATTTTTGGAGTTTTGTGTAAAATTACAGTATATCAGGTTTGGCTTTTTTCCTGTTTTTTTTTTGTGTTGTTCCAATACACACAAATAGAGTTGAGCGAACACCTGGATGTTCGGGTTCGAGAAGTTCGGCCGAACATCCCGGAAATGTTCGGGTTCGGGATCCGAACCCGATCCGAACTTCGTCCCGAACCCGAACCCCATTGAAGTCAATGGGGACCCGAACTTTTCGGCACTAAAAAGGCTGTAAAACAGCCCAGGAAAGAGCTAGAGGGCTGCAAAAGGCAGCAACATGTAGGTAAATCCCCTGCAAACAAATGTGGATAGGGAAATGAATTAAAATAAAAATTAAATAAATAAAAATTAACCAAAATCAATTGGAGAGAGGTTCCATAGCAGAGAATCTGGCTTCCCGTCACCCACCACTGGAACAGTCCATTCTCAGATATTTAGGCCCCGGCACCCAGGCAGAGGAGAGAGGTCCCGTAACAGAGAATCTGTCTTCATGTCAGCAGAGAATTAGTCTGCATGTCATAGCAGAGAATGAGGCTTCACGTCAGCCACCACTGCAACAGTCCATTGGCATATATTTAGGCCCAGCACCCAGGCAGAGGAGGGAGGTCCCGTAACAGAGAATCTGTCTTCATGTCAGCAGAGAATTAGTCTGCATGTCATAGCAGAGAATTAGGCTTCACGTCAGCCACCACTGCAACAGTCCATTGGCATATATTTAGGCCCAGCACACACACAGGCAGAGGAGAGAGGTCCCGTAACAGAGAATCTGTCTTCATGTCAGCAGAGAATTAGTCTGCATGTCATAGCAGAGAATGAGGCTTCACGTCAGCCACCACTGCAACAGTCCATTGGCATATATTTAGGCCCAGCACACACACAGGCAGAGGAGAGAGGTCCCGTAACAGAGAATCTGGCTTCATGTCAGCAGAGAATCAGTCTGCATGTCATAGCAGAGAATGAGGCTTCACGTCAGCCACCACTGCAACAGTCCATTGGCATATATTTAGGCCCAGCACACACACAGGCAGAGGAGAGAGGTCCCGTAACAGAGGATCTGGCTTCATGTCAGCAGAGAATCAGTCTGCATGTCATAGCAGAGAATCAGGCTTCACGTCAGCCACCACTGCAACAGTCCATTGTCATAAATTTAGGCCCAGCACCCAGGCAGAGGAGAGAGGTCCCGTAACAGACAATCTGGCTTCATGTCAGCAGAGAATTAGTCTGCATGTCATAGCAGAGAATCAGGCTTCACGTCAGCACCACTGCAACAGTCCATTGGCATATATTTAGGCCTAGCACACAGGCAGAGGAGAGAGGTCCCGTAACAGACAATCTGGCTTCATGTCAGCAGAGAATCAGTCTGCATGTCATAGCAGAGAATGAGGCTTCACGTCACCCACCACTGCAACAGTCCATTGGCATATATTTAGGCCTAGCACACAGGCAGAGCAGAGAGGTCCCGTAACAGACAATCTGGCTTCATGACAGCAGAGAATCAGTCTGCATGTCATAGCAGAGAATGAGGCTTCACGTCACCCACCACTGCAACAGTCCATTGGCATATATTTAGGCCTAGCACACAGGCAGAGCAGAGAGGTCCCGTAACAGACGATCTGGCTTCATGTCAGCAGAGAATCAGTCTGCATGTCATAGCAGAGAATGAGGCTTCACGTCAGCCACCACTGCAACAGTCCATTGGCATATATTTAGGCCCAGCACCCAGGCAGAGGAGGGAGGTCCCGTAACAGAGAATCTGTCTTCATGTCAGCAGAGAATTAGTCTGCATGTCATAGCAGAGAATGAGGCTTCACGTCAGCCACCACTGCAACAGTCCATTGGCATATATTTAGGCCCAGCACACACACAGGCAGAGGAGAGAGGTCCCGTAACAGAGGATCTGGCTTCATGTCAGCAGAGAATCAGTCTGCATGTCATAGCAGAGAATCAGGCTTCACGTCAGCCACCACTGCAACAGTCCATTGTCATAAATTTAGGCCCAGCACCCAGGCAGAGGAGAGAGGTCCCGTAACAGAGAATCTGGCTTCATGTCAGCAGAGAATCAGTCTTCATATCATAGCAGAGAATCAGGCTTCACGTCACCCACCACTGTAAGAGTCAATTTTCATAAATTTAGGCCCAGAACCCAGGCAGAGGAGAAAGGTCCCGTAACAGACAATCTGGCTTCATGTCAGCAGAGAATCAGTCTTCATATCATAGCAGAGAATCAGGCTTCACGTCACCCACCACTGTAAGAGTCAATTTTCATAAATTTAGGCCCAGAACCCAGGCAGAGGAGAAAGGTCCCGTAACAGACAATCTGGCTTCATGTCAGCAGAGAATCAGTCTTCATATCATAGCAGAGAATCAGGCTTCACGTCACCCACCACTGTAAGAGTCAATTTTCATAAATTTAGGCCCAGAACCCAGGCAGAGGAGAAAGGTCCCGTAACAGACAATCTGGCTTCATGTCAGCAGAGAATCAGTCTTCATATCATAGCAGAGAATCAGGCTTCACGTCACCCACCACTGTAAGAGTCAATTTTCATAAATTTAGGCCCAGAACCCAGGCAGAGGAGAAAGGTCCCGTAACAGACAATCTGGCTTCATGTCAGCAGAGAATCAGTCTTCATATCATAGCAGAGAATCAGGCTTCACGTCACCCACCACTGTAAGAGTCAATTTTCATAAATTTAGGCCCAGAACCCAGGCAGAGGAGAAAGGTCCCGTAACAGACAATCTGGCTTCATGTCAGCAGAGAATCAGTCTTCATATCATAGCAGAGAATCAGGCTTCACGTCACCCACCACTGCAACAGTCCATTGGCATATATTTAGGCCTAGCACACAGGCAGAGCAGAGAGGTCCCGTAACAGACAATCTGGCTTCATGACAGCAGAGAATCAGTCTGCATGTCATAGCAGAGAATCAGGCTTCACGTCAGCCACCACTGCAACAGTCCATTGTCATAAATTTAGGCCCAGCACCCAGGCAGAGGAGAGAGGTCCCGTAACAGACAATCTGGCTTCATGTCAGCAGAGAATTAGTCTGCATGTCATAGCAGAGAATCAGGCTTCATGTCAGCCACCACTGCAACAGTCCATTGGCATATATTTAGGCCTAGCACACAGGCAGAGGAGAGGTTCATTCAACTTTGGGTAGCATCGCAATATAATGGTAAAATGAAAATAAAAATAGGATTGAATGAGGAAGTGCCCTGGAGTCCAATAATATATGGTTATGGGGAGGTAGTTAATGTCTAATCTGGACAAGGGACGGACAGGTCCTGTGGGATCCATGCCTGGTTCATTTTTATGAACGTCAGCTTGTCCACATTGGCTGTAGACAGGCGGCTGCGTTTGTCTGTAATGACGCCCCCTGCCGTGCTGAATACACGTTCAGACAAAACGCTGGCTGCCGGGCAGGCCAGCACCTCCAAGGCATAAAAGGCTAGCTCTGGCCACGTGGACAATTTAGAGACCCAGAAGTTGAATGGGGCCGAACCATCAGTCAGTACGTGGAGGGGTGTGCACACGTACTGTTCCACCATGTTAGTGAAATGTTGCCTCCTGCTAACACGTTGCGTATCAGGTGGTGGTGCAGTTAGCTGTGGCGTGTTGACAAAAGTTTTCCACATCTCTGCCATGCTAACCCTGCCCTCAGAGGAGCTGGCCGTGACACAGCTGCCTTGGCGACCTCTTGCTCCTCCTCTGCCTTGGCCTTGGGCTTCCACTTGTTCCCCTGTGACATTTGGGAATGCTCTCAGTAGCGCGTCTACCAACGTGCGCTTGTACTCGCGCATCTTCCTATCACGCTCCAGTGCAGGAAGTAAGGTGGGCACATTGTCTTTGTAGCGTGGATCCAGCAGGGTGGCAACCCAGTAGTCCGCACAGGTTAAAATGTGGGCAACTCTGCTGTCGTTGCGCAGGCACTGCAGCATGTAGTCGCTCATGTGTGCCAGGCTGCCCAGGGATAAGGACAAGCTGTCCTCTGTGGGAGGCGTATCGTCATCGTCCTGCCTTTCCCCCCAGCCACGCACCAGTGATGGACCCGAGCTGCGTTGGGTGCCACCCCGCTGTGACCATGCTTCATCCTCATCCTCCTCCACCTCCTCCTCATCCTCGTCCTCCTCGTCCTCCAGTAGTGGGCCCTGGCTGGCCATATTTGTACCTGGCCTCTGCTGTTGCCAAAAACCTCCCTCTGAGTCACTTCGAAGAGACTGGCCTGAAAGTGCTAAAAATGACCCCTCTTCCTCCTCCTCCTCCTCCTCCTCCTGGGCCACCTCCTCTTCCATCATCGCCCTAAGTGTTTTCTCAAGGAGACATAGAAGTGGTATTGTAACGCTGATAACGGTGTCATCGCCACTGGCCATGTTGGTGGAGTACTCGAAACAGCGCAACAGGGCACACAGGTCTCGCATGGAGGCCCAGTCATTGGTGGTGAAGTGGTGCTGTTCTGTAGTGCGACTGACCCGTGCGTGCTGCAGCTGAAACTCCACTATGGCCTGCTGCTGCTCGCACAGTCTGTCCAGCATGTGCAAGGTGGAGTTCCACCTGGTGGGCACGTCGCATATGAGGCGGTGAGCGGGAAGGCCGAAGTTACGCTGTAGCGCAGACAGGCGAGCAGCAGCAGGATGTGAACGCCGGAAGCGCGAACAGACGGCCCGCACTTTATGCAGCAGCTCTGACATGTCGGGGTAGTTGTGAATGAACTTCTGCACCACCAAATTCAGCACATGCGCCAAGCAAGGGATGTGCGTCAAATTGGCTAGTCCCAGAGCTGCAACGAGATTTCGCCCATTATCACACACCACCAGGCCGGGCTTGAGGCTCACCGGCAGCAACCACTCGTCGGTCTGTTGTTCTATACCCCGCCACAACTCCTGTGCGGTGTGGGGCCTGTCCCCCAAACATATGAGTTTCAGAATGGCCTGCTGACGTTTACCCCGGGCTGTGCTGAAGTTGGTGGTGAAGGTGTGTGGCTGACTGGATGAGCAGGTGGAAGAAGAGGAGGAGGAAGCCGAGAAGGAGGAGGTGGCAACAGGAGGCAAAGAATGTTGCCCTGCGATCCTTGGCGGCGGAAGGACGTGCGCCAAACAGCTCTCCGCCTGGGGCCCAGCTGCCACTACATTTACCCAGTGTGCAGTTAGGGAGATATAGCGTCCCTGGCCGTGCTTACTGGTCCACGTATCTGTGGTTAGGTGGACCTTGCCACAGATGGCGTTGCGCAGTGCACACTTGATTTTATCGGATACTTGGTTGTGCAGGGAAGGCACGGCTCTCTTGGAGAAGTAGTGCCGGCTGGGAACAACATACTGTGGGACAGCAAGCGACATGAGCTGTTTGAAGCTGTCTGTGTCCACCAGCCTAAATGACAGCATTTCATAGGCCAGTAGTTTAGAAATGCTGGCATTCAGGGCCAGGGATCGAGGGTGGCTAGGTGGGAATTTACGCTTTCTATCAAATGTTTGTGAGATGGAGAGCTGAACGCTGGCGTGTGACATGGTTGAGACGCTTGGTGACGGAGGTGGTGGTGGTGGTGTTGGTGGTACATCCCCTGTTTGCTGGGCGGCAGGTGCCAACGTTCCTCCAGAGGCGGAGGAAGAGGCCGAGGCGGCAGCAGCAGAATAGGCCGAGGCGGCAGCAGCAGAAGAGGTAGCAGGGGGAGCCTGAGTGACTTCCTTGGTTTTAAGGTGTTTACTCCACTGCAGTTCATGCTTTGCATGCAGGTGCCTGGTCATGCAGGTTGTGCTCAGGTTCAGAACGTTAATGCCTCGCTTCAGGCTCTGATGGCACAGCGTGCAAACCACTCGGGTCTTGTCGTCAGCACATTGTTTGAAGAAGTGCCATGCCAGGGAACTCCTTGAAGCTGCCTTTGGGGTGCTCGGTCCCAGATGGCGGCGGTCAGTAGCAGGCGGAGTCTCTTGGCGGCGGGTGTTCTGCTTTTGCCCACTGCTCCCTCTTTTGCTACGCTGTTGGCTCGGTCTCACCACTGCCTCTTCCTCCGAACTGTGAAAGTCAGTGGCACGACCTTCATTCCATGTGGGGTCTAGGACCTCATCGTCCCCTGCATCGTCTTCCACCCAGTCTTGATCCCTGACCTCCTGTTCAGTCTGCACACTGCAGAAAGACGCAGCAGTTGGCACCTGTGTTTCGTCATCATCAGAGACATGCTGAGGTGGTATTCCCATGTCCTCATCATCAGGAAACATAAGTGGTTGTGCGTCAGTGCATTCTATGTCTTTCACCGCTGGGGAAGGGCTAGGTGGATGCCCTTGGGAAACCCTGCCAGCGGAGTCTTCAAACAGCATAAGAGACTGCTGCATAACTTGAGGCTGAGACAGTTTCCCTGGTATGCATGGGGGTGATGTGACAGACTGATGGGGTTGGTTTTCAGGCGCCATCTGTGCGCTTTCTGCAGAAGACTGGGTGGGAGATAATGTGAACGTGCTGGATCCACTGTCGGCCACCCAATTGACTAATGCCTGTACCTGCTCAGGCCTTACCATCCTTAGAACGGCATTGGGCCCCACCATATATCGCTGTAAATTCTGGCGGCTACTGGGACCTGAGGTAGTTGGTACACTAGGACGTGTGGATGTGGCAGAACGGCCACGTCCTCTCCCAGCACCAGAGGGTCCACTAACACCACCACGACCATGTCCACGTCCGCGTCCCTTACTAGATGTTTTTCTCATTGTTATGGTTCACCACAACAACAAATATATTATTTGGCCCAATGTATTGTATTCAAATTCAGCGGGATATAAATTTGAGGCCTAGTATTTAGGCGCTGGGTGACCGGTATGGATTTAGTGACAGAATTAGACTTGGAAATGCACAGAAGCGTGTGTGTGAAGTTATTCTGAATGACCCTATGTGCACCTTCAATATGATCTACCCTTTTAGGGATAGATTTCAAATAGCTCTGATATAGCAGAAACGACTAAATTATGAAATTGCTAAATTGGGAATTGTATTTCAACCCAGAACAAAAAATGTGCTTTGACGGACACTAAATAACTTTCCCAGCCACAACAGGACAGCGGTAACGAGAGATTTAGCGGGATATAAATTTGAGGCCTAGTATTTAGGCGCTGGGTGACAGGTATGGGTTTAGTGACAGAATTAGATTTGGAAATGCACAGTAGCGGGTGTGTGAAGTTATTCTGAATGACCCTATGTGCACCTTGAATATTATATACCCTTTTAGGGATAGATTTCAAATAGCTCTGATATAGCAGAAACCACTAAATTATGAAATTGCTAAATTGGGAATTGTATTTCAACCCAGAACAAGAAATGTGCTTGAACGGACACTAAATAACTCGCCCAGCTACAGCACTAGGGACAGATTTAGCGGGATATAAATTTGAGGCCTAGTATTTAGGCGCTGGGTGACAGGTATGGGTTTAGTGCCAGAATTAGACTTGGAAATACACAGTAGCGGGTGTGTGTGAAGTTATTCTGAATGACCCAATGTGCACCTTGAATATTATATACCCTTTTAGGGATAGATTTCAAATAGCTCTGATATAGCAGAAACCACTAAATTATGAAATTGCTAAATTGGGAATTGTATTTCAACCCAGAACAAGAAATGTGCTTGAACGGACACTAAATAACTCGCCCAGCTACAGCACTAGGGACAGATTTAGCGGGATATAAATTTGAGGCCTAGTATTTAGGCGCTGGGTGACAGGTATGGGTTTAGTGCCAGAATTAGACTTGGAAATACACAGTAGCGGGTGTGTGTGAAGTTATTCTGAATGACCCAATGTGCACCTTGAATATTATATACCCTTTTAGGGATAGATTTCAAATAGCTCTGATATAGCAGAAACCACTAAATTATGAAATTGCTAAATTGGGAATTGTATTTCAACCCAGAACAAGAAATGTGCTTGAACGGACACTAAATAACTCGCCCAGCTACAGCACTAGGGACAGATTTAGCGGGATATAAATTTGAGGCCTAGTATTTAGGCGCTGGGTGACAGGTATGGGTTTAGTGCCAGAATTAGACTTGGAAATACACAGTAGCGGGTGTGTGTGAAGTTATTCTGAATGACCCAATGTGCACCTTGAATATTATATACCCTTTTAGGGATAGATTTCAAATAGCTCTGATATAGCAGAAACCACTAAATTATGAAATTGCTAAATTGGGAATTGTATTTCAACCCAGAACAAGAAATGTGCTTGAACGGACACTAAATAACTCGCCCAGCTACAGCACTAGGGACAGATTTAGCGGGATATAAATTTGAGGCCTAGTATTTAGGCGCTGGGTGACAGGTATGGGTTTAGTGCCAGAATTAGACTTGGAAATACACAGTAGCGGGTGTGTGTGAAGTTATTCTGAATGACCCAATGTGCACCTTGAATATTATATACCCTTTTAGGGATAGATTTCAAATAGCTCTGATATAGCAGAAACCACTAAATTATGAAATTGCTAAATTGGGAATTGTATTTCAACCCAGAACAAGAAATGTGCTTGAACGGACACTAAATAACTCGCCCAGCTACAGCACTAGGGACAGATTTAGCGGGATATAAATTTGAGGCCTAGTATTTAGGCGCTGGGTGACAGGTATGGGTTTAGTGCCAGAATTAGACTTGGAAATACACAGTAGCGGGTGTGTGTGAAGTTATTCTGAATGACCCAATGTGCACCTTGAATATTATATACCCTTTTAGGGATAGATTTCAAATAGCTCTGATATAGCAGAAACCACTAAATTATGAAATTGCTAAATTGGGAATTGTATTTCAACCCAGAACAAGAAATGTGCTTGAACGGACACTAAATAACTCGCCCAGCTACAGCACTAGGGACAGATTTAGCGGGATATAAATTTGAGGCCTAGTATTTAGGCGCTGGGTGACAGGTATGGGTTTAGTGACAGAATTAGACTTGGAAATACACAGTAGCGGGTGTGTGTGAAGTTATTCTGAATGACCCAATGTGCACCTTGAATATTATATACCCTTTTAGGGATAGATTTCAAATAGCTCTGATATAGCAGAAACCACTAAATTATGAAATTGCTAAATTGGGAATTGTATTTCAACCCAGAACAAGAAATGTGCTTGAACGGACACTAAATAACTCGCCCAGCTACAGCACTAGGGACAGATTTAGCTGGATATAAATTTGAGGCCTAGTATTTAGGCGCTGGGTGACCGGTATGGATTTAGTGACAGAATTAGACTGGGATATGGCCAAAAAATAAACAGACTATTGCTGGTTAAATGCACTTGGTGTGACAGCTTCACCCTGATGTAGGCTTTAGCCAAAAAACAACCACACCATTGAGGGTTAAATGCACTTGGTGACAGGCGCAGCTTGCCCCTGATTTAGTATATGGCCAAAAAATGAACAGACTATTGCTGGTTAAATGCACTTGGTGTGACAGCTTCACCCTGATGTAGGCTTTAGCCAAAAAACAACCACACCATTGAGGGTTAAATGCACTTGGTGACAGGCGCAGCTTGCCCCTGATTTAGTATATGGCCAAAAAATGAACAGACTATTGCTGGTTAAATGCACTTGGTGTGACAGCTTCACCCTGATGTAGGCTTTAGCCAAAAAACAACCACACCATTGAGGGTTAAATGCACTTGGTGACAGGCGCAGCTTGCCCCTGATTATGTATATGGCCAAAAAATGAACAGACTATTGCTGGTTAAATGCACTTGGTGTGACAGCTTCACCCTGATGTAGGCTTTAGCCAAAAAACAACCACACCATTGAGGGTTAAATGCACTTGGTCGCAGCTTGTGCTGGCGCACCACAAGACACAAAATGGCCGCCGATCACCCCAGAAAAATGTGACTGACAAACGGTCTGGGCAGCCTAAAAACAGTGAGCAATTGAGGATCAGCAGCTCAATGATCCACAGCTGCAGATCGATCAGTTAATCAAGTCCTTTGGAGGAGTTAATCTGCCTAATCTCGCCCTACTGTCGCAGCCGCAACCTCTCCCTACGCTAATCAGAGCAGAGTGACGGGCGGCGCTATGTGACTCCAGCTTAAATAGAGGCTGGGTCACATGGTGCTCTGGCCAATCACAGCCATGCCAATAGTAGGCATGGCTGTGATGGCCTCTTGGGGCAAGTAGTATGACGCTTGTTGATTGGCTGCTTTGCAGCCTTTCAAAAAGCGCCAAGAAAGCGTCACAAAAGCGCGAAGAAAGCGACGAACACCGAACCCGAACCCGGACTTTTACGAAAATGTCCGGGTTCGGGTCCGTGTCACGGACACCCCAAAATTCGGTACGAACCCGAACTATACAGTTCGAGTTCGCTCATCCCTACACACAAAGGAAATAAACATGTGCATTACAAAACATGTGTAATTGCAATAATTTCCTGGTGGAAATAATTTTCTGAAAAAATTTCAGGGCTATATCAACACTTCCAGCCATGATTATCTGCATAGTGCATAGTGTTAACAGTGCTTCCAATAGTAATAATGCCCCCATTGTGTCCATACTGGTAATCATGTTCTCCGTAGTCCCCCAGTAGTAATAATTCTCCTAATAATGGGTACCAGTATAAAAATACCCCCTAGTGTGTGCCAGTACAAAAATACACCTTTTTAATGTGTGACAGTACAAAAAATACCCCTTATCATGTGTGCCACTACAAAAATACCGTTATAATGTGTGCCAGTACTAAAACTACCCCCTTGTAATGTGCACCAGCACAAAAAACTACGCCCTTTTAATGTGTGCCAATACAAAAAATAACCACTTATAATGTGTGCCAGATACCCCAGATCAAACCCTCATATTAGATGCTCAGATCAGACCACCATATCACACGTCATATCAGACCACCACATCAGATCCTCAAATCAGACCCCCATAATAGATCCTCAGACCCCAACATCAGACCTCAGATCTGACCCCCATATCATACCTCAGATCAGACCCCCATATCAGATCCTCAGACCCCTACATCAGATCCTCAGGTCTGAACCCCATATCAAACCTCAGATGAGACCCTTTCAGACCTTAATTTTAGACACCCCCCGCCACCATCATATCAGACCTCAGATCAGACCTTAGAATCAGGTCATAGTGCGTTCTGTACATCCTGGTGCTGTACCAATCAGGACAGTGCAGCATTGCCTGGAGGAGACCAGAGAGGAGGAGTGAGTACAGCACTCTCAGCGCTTCACTACCCCTCCTCTTGCAGACTAGTGAGTGCTTCCATAATGGAAATGCTCACTAGTATTAACTTTATGAAATGCATGTCTTATAAAGGGAAACATACAGTGCCACTGCACTCCTTTCTTAGAGGCCTGGTTGCAGCTGCGACCACTGCAACCACTATAGCTACGCCACTGCATATACAGTAGGTTAGTTCACACTTTAATCTTTAATTTATGGCCTTTCCAAATCATGCTCATAACCTAAGGTTAGTGTGACATGTGCCTCTGTTTGGCTGGAGCGAGTGCATGATAATGAATCCCTGTCTCCCCAAAGTGGTAATGTCCATAGGTCATCAATATCAGATTGGAAGGGATCCGACACCCAGAAGCCCTGACAATCAGCTTTTTGATGAGGCCATGGTGATCTGGTGAACGTTGCAGCCTCCTTGAGGCTTACCAAGCATAACACCATGATTTGCATAGCTGCTATGCTTGATAGTGCAGATCAGGTCCATTCACTTGAATGGGACTGAACTGCTCCTAGGCCATGGGATAGTTGAACATGACATCACAGGCCTAGGAAGAGGCCATGATGCTCACAGGACATCAGCATCGCTTAAAACAGCTGATCATCATGGGTGCCAGGACCTATCATGAGGATAGAGCATTACTATTACACCCGGAAAACTCCTCTAACCCTTTCACTCATGCACAATTTTTCATTTTTGTGTTTTCATTTTTCACTCCTTGCCTATCCTGAGCCATACCTTTTTTTATTTTCTTCTTCAAATAGCCATATGAGGGATTTTTTGCAGGACAAGTTGTACTTTCTAATGGCATAATTTAATATTGAATACAATGTAGTGGGAACCTAGAAAAAAATATCCAAATGGCGTGGAATTGAAAAAAAAAAAAAAAAGACACAACACCACAGTTTTATGGGTTTTGTTTTTACCCTATGCAGTAAAACTGATATGTTACCTTCATTTTCCAGGTCAGTACACTTACGGCAATACCACATTTTTTAAAAATTTTCTTGTGTTTTAATACTGAAAGAAAAAAATATTTCCATCACCATATTCACCCTTATTTTAACAGTATGGGTGTTTTTGCATGCCGTGATGCCCATGAAGTTCCAATAGGGAAGTAGAATATTCAATTATTAGATTGCTTCTCTAATAGACTCCAATTAATTAACATTGGAGTCTATTAGATTTTCGCAATATTACTATGGAGCCCTGCAACAGGCAGAGTCTCCATAGGAACATATATGCGGCAGCCTTGGATCATTCAGGAGAATAACCGCTAGGGGGAGGCGTTGCAGACTCCGGGAGTGCCCACTCCCAGCTATTTTAGCTCCCAGATGCCATGCCCAGATGCCACAGTATCTGAGATCGCTATAGTTGATTGCAGAGATTAGCCCAGGGTGTCTGCTGTTTAAAACGAAAGCAGGCTCCATCTTTAATGGCCCGCATAGTGCAGTACATGTAGGGAAGGGATTAAACCCTTACCTATGAGAAAGTGATGGCATATAATAGTGATTTAAAGGGGTATTCCAGTTACCATAAATATAACTTATGTTTTAGACTAATTCATCATCAATAATTACCTAATATAATTGAAATTTCACATATTTACCGTTCAGTAGTTAAAAAAGTAGTTTTCTTCCTCTGCTACCCACTGTGTTTCCTCATATATTACCATGGCATCGATCTGTAGTTCTGACCCTTTGTTAAGTCGCACATGCTCAGTGTGCTTATGAATCCTGAGCAGATGGGGCGTGACTGGACTGTATATCAGGCAGCCAATCGATTAAACATCAACACTCATGAACAAGCACAAACTAACGGCAGGAAAGCTAGGGATTGTGGGGATTGTAGTTTTGTGGGGGAAGATCAGGCGCCATGATCCTCAGTGTGTTGCAGGCTCACACAGAAACTAGACAAATGAATTGCAAGGTAAATTGAAACTCTAGTTATATGTATAGGTATGGGTTCTGGTTGGGTCACAGCTTGCAGCCTTAATGCAGTTTTTCTAAAATTAAGTTACTTTACCGGAATACCCATTTAACTAATATGTTTACCAGAAAATGGTTGATCAGGGTAGTATTTGTATTTTCAACATCATAACTGATTCTAAATTTACAACAGATACAGTAATTGCTTCCACAGATACAGCAGTTTTTAATTCGCAAACATATGTACATATCCTCATCTGTAATGGATAGTAAATGAGTATGGTTACAAGAAGGCTTAAAAACTGCAATAAGGAAAATAAAATAGGCCATATGTAAATTTTCTTTCAGATTACAGTTACTGACCCCGTGTATTTTACCATATTGTCATATGTGCATTTTACCACAAATTCATCTTAACTGATAAAACCGGGACAGATGGTAGTTCTCATCTTGTCCCTCAATGAACAGATGCTCTTACTAAGAATCCACCGGCTTCAATGGATACAAATGCTTTCTGAAAAACTATTTATTTTCTTACCCAATTTTGCATCTGCTGAATTGGTTTTGCAACTCATAATCCACCCAAATAACACATGCTGCCATTCAGGATAGCTCACAGTTTTTCTGTGCTGTGACTAGAAAAGAAAAAAAAAACAAGCTGAAATAAATTTGTCTATTTTAAGCAACACACGTATGCTTTCTTCTGTATTTGCAGCATTTTATCATGGCTTAATGCATATTGTAGGTATACTGTTCAATAACAAGTAAGCAAATACAACAGTAAAGTATGTAAATGATCAATTAATTAACAAACACTAGACTATTGGGGCCTCCTGTCTGGTGGTCGTGGTGGGGGGCCCTTGATGCTAAGGAAGAATGAGAAGTGGGGTGCAAAGCAGGAGGAAAGAAGGGTAGGAATCACAGCCCAGGCCAACTCAATTACAGCAAAATAAAGTCTCTTCTTTATTGAATAGATGAGAGTGGTCACAGTACAAATACATGCAGCAGGCACAGTCCTAAAATACTCCACAGGATAGCCTTTCCCCAGAAGACCATTTATAGAAAGTGTCCGTTGACCCTAATCTCTAGCAATCTTCCCAAAATGATGAAAGTTGTACAATTCCTCAAGATTTCTCTGCAATTAATAGCTGTAGGGTGCAGTCCCAGTTTGGACAGCCAGTCCATCTCAGAAGTGTGGCCAGTACCCAAAGAAATAAACCCAGACCACAGGCACTAAAGTCTAAAGCCAAATGTGTGCGTTACCTTTATTGACTCAGTTCAAACACGGCCTTGTGGTCCTCAACCTTCTGCAGTAATGCAATGCTTGTTTCTGTCAGCGGTAACTTTTTTCTGGTGGCTTTCACTCACAAGAGTACGTAGTGTTGTTCTGGAGAAGAATCTGTCTTGACCTGACTGACAGGAGCACACACCAAACTGGTCTTCACTCTAGCTTGCTTGCTAGCAGACTCTACTAACCAAGGGAAAATGCAACCAGCCCATTACCCAGCAACTAACACTAAGATACTACCAGTTAACCCTTTCCTAGAAATCCCATCACTACATGATAAGTGTAGGTCCAATCCCTGGGACCCCCAATAATCAGCAGAACAGTACTGGAGCACAGCATTGCCCAGCTCCATTCACTTGCATGGTCTGAGTTGAAATAGCACAGACAGTCACATGTGTATGGCATCCATGGGTCATGCAGTGCAGTAGAACTGCTGCAGCACTACAGCAAAAACCATAGCACCTTCATTCTGTTGGTTAGTGGTGGTCCTGGAAGACCTCCAACGTCCAGACATAAATGGCATATTCTAAGGATAGCCTATCATTGTAAAATCCAAGAAACCCCTTTAAGTGCAAAAATACTTATTTAAAATTCAAGTGTTAAGGCTTTAGCTAAGTACTGGATATATAAAATACTATGAGAGAGACAATTATATGATATTACATAGAAAAGGATGTAATTATGTAGAAATGAGAGTATAATTTAATAGCATAGGATTTCAATTGCTTGCTGAATTAATATTATTCACTGACAAACAGCCTTGGATTGCTTTATTTTTTAAGTAACAGCTGCAAAAAAACTGAAAAATATGGTCTTTGAGTTTCAAGCAAATAAAGCTTAATCAATGTAAAATGAACAGTTCTAAACATATATGGTGATTAAAACATTCCTCACTATTTCCATCTCTACCTGCTTTCAGAGAAAGGGAACATAAAGAGGTTGAAAAGCAGACTAACTCTCAGAGGATTGCCTAGACTGGACTCATTGGGGTATACACTGACAAGCAAAAGGGTAACAATGTTTTGAACTTTTGACTTTCAGGCTCCATAGCTCACTATCCACTACAGTTTCGAACGTGAGACTATCATCATTTTATAGACAATTATCTTGGCATACATAAAATGGACTTGCAACTATTTAGCATATGATTAATTACAAACCGGATTCCAAAAAAGTTGGGACACTATACAAATCGTGAATAAAAACTGAATGCAATGATGTGGAGATGGCACATGTCAATATTTTATTTGTAATAGAACGTAGATGACAGATCAAACGTTTAATCCGAGTAAATGTATCATTTTAAAGGAAAAATACTGTGAAACGAACCCATTGTCATTTTTTCATGCCACCATTCCATACTTGTGTAATGCACGTCGCACAGTGCTTGCATGGACATCGGTGATCTCACTATTACAAAACATACAAGCCACCTCCACTGCCATGTTTGTCACGCTTGAACTGATAGACCTTGTGATAAGATGACTTGTTGTCTCCGATATTTTGCCTGGATGTCCACCTTTTGAATTTGGAATGGAAAGACGGACATCATTTTGTATTCTTCCAACTGTCATGGCACTCACATGATGCAGTTTGCCAATTTTTTGGGCCGAAATACCTCTGTCAATGAGTTAGATGATGCTCTCTCTCTTTTCTTGGGAAAACCTCTTCATGGCTGCTCCTCGATTTAAACCAGTGACCTTTCGTTTGGGAATCAACCTAATAACACACTGAGCTATTAGGGAATGTGAGAAGAGTTTGTAATTTGCAGGTTACAAGAAGAAAAAGATTGTTACCCCAGCAGGAGCAAAACAGTAACAATGCAATTACGTGACAAAAATCTGCATAAGTAATCATATGCTAAATAGTTGCAAGTCCATTTTATGTATGAGATGGTGGGGAGTGTCGGCTGAGCATGTTGTGCCGCGCTCCTCTCCTTCCCCCCAAGGCCCGACTTCTGCTGCCTTGCCTGGAAAGCCACGTCAAATCGTTCAGGATGATCCAGGGACGCTTAAGCCATGTGTAGATGCTGAACACCTTGGCGTCCAAGAGGGATTGGTATACTGTTGCCCCACTGCCTCCACCGCTTTTTGCCATGGCGTGGCTCCTACTCCCCCTGCATGATGTCTGATGCTGCTGGATGTGATTCATCTGGTCAGTGGATATGGATATTTGCTGCCCGTCATCCCCTCTGGCTCTGTTGTCCCATCGGATGAAACCTGTCTGCTGCTCTGACTGCTGTCCTGCTGCCCTCCTCACCTAAGGAGCTGGACACTCTAGACAACCTTCTTCTGGTAGATGATATTTGACTCCGGCCGGGAGATTGTATGTGTGGTTCCAGGCACTGGCGGAACCGGGGGGGGGGGGGGGGGGGCAATAGGTCAATTGCCCCCCCTGAGAATATAGTGAGAGAGTGGGCACCGCTCCGTTCGCCCACTGTGGCCCCGTTACCTTCTCCCGTGCTGAATGGGAATTGCTACTATCTGAGCACCAGGAAAGAGTCTGCCCTGTTTCTCACTCGGCGTTCCTTCTCCCTGGCTGTAGAGCTGTCCAGGAGAAGGAACGACCAGGGAGAAACAGGGCAGACTCCTCCCTGGCGTTCCGATACAGCATGGGAGAAGGCAACGGGGCCACAGCATGCAAAACAGAGCAGCACCGCTCTACCTATACAGATAGTTATCTTACAATGTTTGGACCCATGAAAGGACCTCGTTAATAAGTATTTAAGGGCCCCTTCACATACACTGGCACGGCGGTGGTGGTGCTTGCGACATTGGTGGCCCACCCTGTCCCCCCCGTGCATATTACTGCCAGCCAGCCAGAATCAAGCCGGTACAAGCCGGCACCATTACAATTAGGCCCGCCCACCAAGTTATGGGCCCGAGAACTGGAAGTCCGGACCAGAGGAGCGCCGTGCGGGAGTCTACACAGGGACAAGACCTTACCTCACGAGTTGCGGACAACTGCGGTGGTGGCAGTGAAAGTCTGACAGACTGTGCCCCTCCCTAAACCAGGCTCTGTATCTGCCACTGGTTCCAGGTTTGGTGAGAATTGCCTTTTGGACTTTTGTTTTTCCTTTTCCTGGCTATATATGTTATTTTATGCTTTTCAAGATTAATAA
Source organism: Bufo gargarizans (assembly GCF_014858855.1). Taxonomy (NCBI): domain Eukaryota; kingdom Metazoa; phylum Chordata; class Amphibia; order Anura; family Bufonidae; genus Bufo; species Bufo gargarizans. The sequence continues at coordinate 487,880,734 of NC_058080.1, read as the reverse complement.
AGATCCTTTTCGATCATGTGGCCTTAAGGCTTGAAAGGGAAAAGGAGAGAAAAGAAAGAAAGGGGGGAACAAAAAGATAGAAAACACTATAAATACCTTCTACAGATACAGCAAGTGACGCTTGGTGATATACCTTGCAACATAGGAGGGACGAGTCCGTCTTAAAATAAAAGGACTATACGTAAGGGATCAAACTATAAAAAGGGATCAAACTATAATATAACATAAAACTATGGGTCCCAAGCATAACAGAAAATCTGCGGACTACTTTACTAAAGGAGAAAACAGTTAATTAGCTTGGATCTGCTAAAATTAAACAATTTCTAAAATATGCAATCTCCAAGAGGAGACTAGGCCAAAAAGGGACGTAGGATATTGGGCAAAAGAAATTCACATCTGGATCCAGATTCGAGGAGTTAGAAGCTGATGACCCTGAGGATGGGGGCGCAGAGAATGTGTAGGAAAGTAATACCCCTACTATTGAACTCCCGATATTGGAGGAGATTCTGGTTGCTGTTAAAAAAACTGAGAATGTGATCTTATAATACAGTTTTGGGCAGTCCAGTCCGATGTGTCACTGATACCGGACGATGTGACAAATATTTGAGATAGAGTTAAAGACATAGAAAAATATTTGGGGCTAGCAGAAAAGGAAGTAACATTTCTTAAAATGGAAGCATTCACCCTGAGGACAGACTATACATGCTACAAAAGAAAGTGGTGGATTTGGAGGGCAGATCAAGATGATCCAATATTAGAATCCTGGGTTTACCCTAGGGAGTGGAGGAAAACAACGCTACTCGATTAATTCAGACTTTGATTTTTGAGTATTTTGGAAAGGAACGCTTTTCTCCCTTGTTTTTGGTGGAACTGGCTCATCGAGTCCCAGGTGGTAATCCAATTCCCAGAAGACAACCGCGGGCACTCTTGGCAAAAATACTTTGCTCTAGGGATAGAGACATGATTCTAAAAAGAGCAAGGGAGTGCCCGGTAATTTCTATAACGGGAGTAAGCTGTCTTTTTTTCCAGACATTTCTCAAGATGTACAAGACACAGTTTTATGGTAGTAAAAAAGCATCTACAGAAAAAAAATATCAAATAATCTTTTGTATATCTAGCCAAATTGCATATAATATACAATGATTCAACTCTCTTTTCTAGATTTTCCCGCTCTAGTTACTGAGTGGCTAAATGTGAATAATATCTGACTTGGCTTTTTTTTTTTTTCTTTTGTTGTACTTTTTTCTTTGGAAAGGGGTGGTCTGGGTATAGAGATCTGCTTTGTTAATCACGGAACAATAGATAGAAAGGGTGGGGGTTGGGGTTTAGGTTTTGGGTGGGTTGAGATATGTTCCATGGGGTTGGTGGGGAGGATAGGGGGATTGAGGTTTATATTTTTACGAGCTATTTTTAATGGACTAAATGTCTGTAAGAATTGTAACATGGAAAGTTCGGGGGCTTGGGGATAAAATCAAGAGACAAGCTGCTTTTGATCTAATTCATAGACATCTTCCAGCTATTTGATGTCTAGTGGAGACCCATTTTACTGAGGAGGCTCTCCTGCTGATCAATAGGAGATGGGTTTCACAGGCATTTCATTCCACGTATACTAGCTACTCCAGAGGAGTGACAGTTCTTATACATAAAAAAGTGGACTTTGCCAGTGAATCATCCTCTGTTGATAACCAGGGGAGATTTGTTTTCCTCTATGGGAAACTTCATAGAATGTCCTGCATTATGTCTTTTATTTATATTCCCCCTCCTTTTTCCCCTCTCTGTACTTCGTTTATTGGTATTTATGGTGCGATGGCCGGAATGCCTTACGCTAATTATTGATGACTGTAATTGCGTCATGGACCCCAAGACGGACAGGATTTCCCTAGGGCGGACTGACCCTTCAGTTCTTAGTCATTCTTCCCCCCGGCACGATTCTGTCAGGAGTCTGGCTTTGTCGATGCCTGGGGACCTTTGGGACGGGGAAGAAGTGCCTATTCATGTATTAGTAAATCTAGGAATTGCATGTACAGGATCTGGCTGTAATAAATAATAAATACTTAGGCCATATAAAGCAGATGATATATGAAGCCAGGTCACTCTCGGACCATGTACCTCTATCTCTTGAGCTTCTTACAGGATATGATAAGGAAAGGGGAAGAACCCCATTTGGATGTAATCCTTACTGGCTGTCCGTCTTGGATAACCATGAAGCAATAAAGAAAAAAACGAAAACTGCCCCATTTTTGGGATGTTAACTATAACGCTGCAAAGATTCAATGGGTTTGGGATGCATTTAAGGCCTTTATGAGGGGGGTATTCATTAGTAAAATTTCCACTTTAAGAAAGAGATATGGGATTAAGGAGAGGAGCTTGAAGGGAGCCGCTTTGTTTAGTTCAGACCAATTTCTTAAGAATAAAACAGAAGAAAATAGAAGAGCCATGCAGAGCACAAGTCAGATATATTCAGATTTTCTCCTGGAAAAAGCTCAACAGAGGTTATTCTTTATGGGGCAGAAATACTTCTGTGAATTGGGCCGTCCAGGAAAATTACTTGGGAAGGTGAATCGCAATCAGGATCCAAAAAAAGCTATAGTCAAGTTCCGCACTGTTGAAGGAGGAATTGTAGAGAATAAAGAGCAAATTAGGGATGTATTCCTTAATAGTGATGGGCGAACATCGGCCGGGACAATCAAATGTTCGCAAACCGCGCGTTCGCATCGCGCCCATTAACTTTAATAGCAGGTGAACCTGGAAAACCTTAAGGTCATATTTGCAGCAACCAAGTACAAGCTATGAGTGCACAAATAGTCCCGCAACATGGACAGTGACATACCAGAGGGGGATCATTGGCAAACATTCCCGCAAAAAATATGTATTTTAATCAGAGACCATTTTTATGCGTCTTAAAAGGGAAACTTTATGCCTTTCATTTCGGTTTGATGTATACAAATCTGCAGCTCTCTCTGTTAATTTATTTTTTTCAATGTGAAAATTGCATAGTTAAATTTCGTATAATGTGCATGCGCAAAAAGGACATGGCCTAGTCTAGCAACTGGTTTGAACTACCCGAAGTTTGATACCATTGGAAAAGATGGTTGGAAGCAAATTTCGCGACAGTGAGGAAGAACTCCTGATCACTGTAAGTAATTTCACATTACACCAGTGTATTTGATTCCATTTCACATGCATGTCAGACCAATCGCTTTATATGCAGATAGAGTGTTATAAAATATTCGTAATTGCAAGAATAGCCACTTATGATGCAAATATCTTTTTCGCCATACCTACAACTTCACTTTTTATCAGTTCTAAGTAGATATTACTGATTGGTGCTGTGCAGGGGGAATATTAATCATCAATATTTATGCAAATATCGATAATTAATATTCATAAATAGGAGGAGCCGTCTAGTGATGACTCCGCCTATTTATACCTTTATATATTAATAACACTAATATCACTTTGCCTTACGCTAATCACTAAACTAGCTGCATGCGCCTTACTGAACTATCGCTAATAACCACACGTTACACAGATAGTTACAAGTGAAACAAGATATTTATTAATAACTAGTACACTACGCACGCAATGCACTAACAATACAGCACTATAAATACAGTACTAAACTACACTACACGGTTCCCAAATTCCACCCACAAAGCTATCTAATGCAGTACACACACACATATATTAACATCCCACCCCACCTGGTACTAATCCTATCCCTAAGGGAACAACGAGGGTTAACGTTGGCACTGCAGGGGTGAATGCAGGCCACATGCACAGAAAATGGGGAGCAGGGATGCTCCTGCAGGACTTGGGTAGGGGATTGGTCAATGCAAGGGTTAATACCTTACAAGTGTATGATGGGGTACAGGGGAATAATAGGGATAGATCAGTGAGAGGGATGGTGGTGAGGGTAAAATAAGGGTAAATCGCTGGTGGGATAGTGGCAGGGGTTAATCAGGGGAAATCATTGGTGGGATAGTGGTAGGGGTTAATCAGGAATCAGGGGAAATCGCTGGTGGGGTAGCGGTAGATCAGCGGTGTAGGGGTTAATCAGGGGAAATCGTTAGTGGGATAGCGGTAGGGGTTACTTAGAAGGATACTCAGCGCTTTGTTGCTCGTTCGTCTAGGGGGTGCTCGTTCGTGCAGGGGTTGATCCTCTTCAGGCGGGGGGGGGGGGGGCAGCTCCGCTCTCCTCAGTGCAGGGGCCGCCGGATATGGTGTGCCACCATCAGGGACACGTGGGCCGGCGCAGTGAGATGACGTCACTGTGCCAGCCCGCGTGCCCCGGACGAGCTGGGAGAAGGAAAGGAGATGACAAAGTGAAACCGAAACAAAGAACGTCATGCAAGAGGCAGAGAAGAACGTCTAACAGACCTTCTCACAGAACTTTTTTTCCAGTTTAGCGTACAATTTATTATCCCGCAGAATCAGCAAGACCTGACGTAGGTGGTCTCGATGAGTCTTGAAATCAGGAGAAAAAAAATCTAAATGTCATCCAGATACACCAGTACAAATTTCCCTATTAAATGATGAAAAATGCTGTTCACAAAATGTTGGAAGACGGCCGGAGCATTCATCAAACCAAAGGGCATAACCAAATTCTCGAAATGACCCTCAGGGGTATTGAAGGCAGTCTTTTATTCGTCCCCTTCCCTGACCCTGACTAGGTTGTATGCCCCTCTTAAATCCAACTTAGAAAAAACCTTAGCCCCAACAATCTGGTTAAACAGGTCCGGGATCAGAGGAAGCGGATATGGGTCACGAATCGTGATACGGTTCAGCTCCCTGAAATCCAGACAAGGTCTTATAGAACCATCTTTTTTCTTAACAAAAAAAAAAAAAACAGTGGCAACCGTTGACTTCGATCGTCGGATGTGTCCCTTTCTCAGGCTCTCAGAGATATAGGTACTCATAGCGACTTTCAGGTTGGGAGAGATTGTATAAACGCGATTTTGGCAGTTTGGCGCCTGGGATAAGATTTATAGGGCAGTCGTACTCCCGATGCGGGGGCAACTCCTGGACACCACTATCGGAAAACACATCCGAAAATTCAGAGAGAAAAGATGGCACAGTCTTGGTAGAAAACTCTGAAAGAGACGCTGTGAGGCAATTCTCTCTGCAAAACTCACTCCAACCATTTATTTGCCTTGCTTGCCAATCAATGGTGGGGTTATGTTTAGTGAGCCATGGTAGCCCCAACACTAGAGGAGTAGGTAATCCGCTTAAGATGAAACATATCCTTAACATGAGCGTCACCCACAGTCAAACGGATATTGTGAACTATGCCCTTTAACGATCTTTGAGAAAGTGGAGCGGAATCGATAGCAAAAACAGGTATATCCTGGAAACCATGCATACCTGGAAACCATGCGTTATTGCAAATTGATTATCAATGAGATTGACAGCTGCTCCACTATCTACAAAAATCTCACAAGCAATGTTCTTGCTGTCTAGCACCACCCTGGCAGGTAGGAGAAAACGGGAACTACAAGTAAATGGCAAACCTTCAATTTCCGCATCAACCTTGCCAATAGTAGCAAATGGAAAGTTTTTAGAGGGTTTTTTTCTTTTTGTTTTTCTTTTATTACCCTCAGAAAACTCCATAAATCTCCTAGAGGGGGCAAACATTAGCCAAATTATTTATACCCCCACAACAGAAACAAACCCTCCTCTGAGAGCTGAATCCTCTACTATCAGAGGCAAGCAAACCCAGCTGCATGGCCTCCTGCTCAGAGGGGATTGAGAGAGACTGAGACCCCTGCACACTGAATAAGACAGCCCCACTGTCCTTGGACTGAATATGACAGGAAGGAGTAGTCTCCTCTCTCTCTCTAAGACGCCTGTCAATACAAACAGCTAGAGACATGGCAGAATCTAACGACGTTGGTCTCTCATGAAAAGCAAATGCATCTTTCAATCTTTCCGAAAGACCATGGCAAAATTGACTTCGGAGTGCAGCATCATTCTAACCAGTATCAGCTGCCCAGCTCCGAAATTCTGAACAATATATCTCTGCGGACTGTTTACCCTGGCATAAAAGACGCAGTTTAAATTCAGCCAGAGCAATAAGATCATCATATATCTGCCCCAAGGCTACAAAAAATTCATGCACCGATCGGAGAGGCCGTGCCCCCACCGGCAGCGAAAAGGCCCAAGACTGAACGTTATCCCTGAGCAGCGAGATGATGATCCCCACCCTCTGCTCCTCATCACCAGAGGAATGGGGAAGTAGGCGAAAATTGAGTTTGCAAGCCTCTCTAAAGTGAACAAAATTCTCACTACCCCCGGAGAACATATCCAGAAGTGAGATCTTAGGCTTGGAACAAACTCCATGAACGCCAGCAGAACCGGTCACCTGAAACTAAGACACAGTTTTACGGAGATCTGCTACCTGCAGCAAAAGACCTTGCATGCGGTCAATCAATGCTGAAACCGGATCCATGCTTAAGACGGTTATGGCGGTTTATAATGTCACGGATGGTGTTGCAGAAAGCTGGAACCTATAAATAAACATCCGACTGGCTTGATCCCAAACTAAAGGAGCTCTCCCTAACTGCTATGCCCATGCAAAGGTCTTTATGGTAGACGATTGCATGCCCACGTATCTAATACTATGTGACACCTGAAAACCCTATAATAGTGAGGGGACACGACCACTGGCTCTCTGCACTTAATACGGACGGAGTCAGGGTCACCTAAAATCAAGCCAGCAAGGAAACACAAATAAAGGAAACAGACTTATCTGAGGAATCAGCAGAAGCAGGCTCCAGTAGTGAACAACTCATCCAGGAAGAAGTATAAACCGCAAAGTGAGGCAGTATGGGAGGGTATATAAAGGGAGACAAGTAGTGTAAATAGGTGACAGCTGGGAGAAGGAAAGGAGATGACAAAGTGAAACCAAAACAAAGAACGTCATGCCTTCTCACAGACCTGGCGGTGACACACACACAGACACAAACATAGTCTATAGATTAGATTTTTTGCCCTGTTGGTCAGGACTTAGGTAAAGCTTTCTTTGTCTTACCACCAGTATTTGCTGGTTCATTTAGAGTTACCCAGGGTGCACCACGGGGATGCGAACCAGCTTTTCACCCCATACCGTACCGTCACTTAACTAGACGGCTACATCTCTGCTCAGCTGGCCAATATCCGATTGCTCAGACCCCACACACATACAATCTCAATACAATCCGACCTTATAAAGGTAACAGTAAAATTAATATTTCCCCTTCAAATACTTTTTACTGTTTTGTTGAGAATATTATTTTCAATACTTGTATTCCAATAAATTGGGATTACATGCTTGCATCTTTATCCTGCAGCACTTATTCCATGAAATTGGGATTATATGCTTGCATCTTTATCCTGCAGCACATGTTGGTGCAGGGCTATGACCGCACCTGGGTCCAGTCTGAAAAGCATCAAATTGTCCGGGCGCTCCATTATGAGCTCATTCAGAAATTTTATGCCACACACCTGTAGATGACAAAATCGCATGCACCTTCTCCAACTTCCCACTTAGTCTCCGGCTTGGTACACCTGCCCGACCCCTACCACCCCTGCGGAACGGCCGGCCTCTTCCTCTGCCTGTCATTTTCAAAATGACTCTGTGCCAAAGTCCCTAGAGAAGAGCAGTATTTGTGGAAGCTGATATATGGAAGGCCTCAATCAGTTGTTAGTTGAAGCAGGTATATCAAAACCAGCAATGTGTATTTTGTGGACGCAGGTATATGGAAAACCTCTACCACTATTTTGTGGAACTGATATATGGCAGGATTCAATCAGCTGCTAGTTGAAGCAGGTATATCACCCTCAAGCAGAAACGTTGTAGACGCAGGTATATGGAATACCTCTATCACTATTTTGTTGAAGCTGATATATGGAAGGCCTCAATCAGTTGTTAGTTGAAACTGGTATATCACCCTCAAGAAGTAATTTTGTGGACGCAGGTATATCGAAAACCTCTACCACTATTTTGTGGAAGCTGATAGATCGCAGCCCTCAATCAGTAATTTCTGGAAGCATACAAATGCACTATAATATACTTTCTATGTTAGAAAGTATATTATAAGTATATCACACCCCTGTGTATCACACATATCAATAGCAGAACGTTACCAGTCCTTAAAAAAGACCTTTGAAGCCCTATTAGCTAGCATTTGGTGTCCCTAAGTTCCTAACAGCCTGTCCCTGCTCCAAATTTCTACCTCTCCCTACACTGGCAAAACACATAATGTAAAATGGCTGCCAGTGCGGGTTCTGTTATAGGGTTGGGGGTGTGTCCATGTGCTGAAACGTCTCAATTGGCTTTTCTGTCCCACCCGTTGGATGAGTCATGGTTCAAGGTTCGGTGCAATGCAAAAGAATATGGCAGATGCGAATATCACCATATGTTCACATGCTCGGCGAATTGCCAACGCGCAAAGTTCGCCGAAAAACAACTGCAGTGCGAACAGCAAGGCCATTTCTATTTCTTAAGCAGTTCTCATAAATGTATCTCCCTTTTGGGACAATTACTACTTACAGGAATTTATAAATTGTCAGTGGATCAATTCTGGCAAAAAATAATATTGTTTATGTGACAAAAGTGGTGAGGAATAAGAAGTTAATACACTTCACTTTGTTATTTGATAGGGAAAATCTTAGGTAACACAGTTTGGTTTAGGTAATCTCAGTTACTCAGGACTGATTAGCAGAAAAGAGAAGGTGCGTTTGGAAATAGATAATTGCATGCTCCTGAATAATGTGTTGGGGAATCGAGGGCAGAAGGTCAAGGTCTCCCAACTATATAAATCACTAATCAGGACCCGTTTAAAGAAGCTCAGCTCTCCGGGCCCAAGGGCATGGGGAGCTGATTTCCCGATGAGTGATCAAAATGATTGGAAAAGTATATTTGAGGGTTTGAGATATGTTTCACATCATTTCAATCACATATTAGTACAATTTAATATTCTGCACAGGTTATATATCACCCCTCTTTGGTTGAATAAATGTGGCTTAAACTTTTGTGGACACATGACGTACCGGTACGGCATGATGTGCTGGTACTTAAGAACACATGAGGTACCGGAACGTCATGTGTATTTCCGATCACAGCCGCCGGGCGTGCGGTGATCGGAACAAAGTGCCTGCTTAAATCATTGAGCAGGCACCTTGGGTGCCGTGAACCCCCCCTGTGTCAGCGATTGCCGCGAACCGCAGGTCAATTCAGACCTGTGGTTTGCGGCTATTGCATCGGGTCCCCATGGAGCTGTAGGGGGGACCTGATGGCATGGAAGGCAGCGCAATGCCTTCCTGTGACGAACCTGTGAGATCCAGCCCCCTGGATCTCACAGGCCGGAAGCTGTATGAGTAATACACACTGTATTACTGATACAGCCAATGCATTCCAATATAGAAGCATTGGAATGCATTGTAAAGGGGATTAGACCCAAAAGTTGAAGTCCCAAAGTGGGACAGAAAATAAATTGAAAAAAAGTTGAAAAAATAAAGTTTTCCCCCCCAAAAATTAAAAGTTTCAAGTAAAAATAAACAAAAACGTCATTTTCTTTAAATAAAGTATAAAAATATCACATGACCTAACCCCTCAGATGAACACGGTAAAAAATAAATAAAAACTGTGCTAAATAAACAATTTTTTTGTCACCTTACATCACAAATAATTTAATAGCAAGCGATCGAAAAGTCATATGCACCCCAAAATAGTGCCAAACAGTCATTTCATCCCACAAAAAATGAGTCCCTACCTAAGATAATCGCCTAAAAACTGAAAAAACTATGGCTGACTATGGAAACACTAACACATGATTTTTTTCAAAAATGAATTTATTGTGTAAAACTTACATTAAAAAAGTATACATATCAGGTATCGCCGCGTCCGTGACCACCTGGTCTATAAAAATACCACATGAGCTAACCTGTCAGATGAATGTTGTAAATAACAAAAAATAAAAACGGTGCCAAAACAGCTATTTCTTGTTACCTTGCCTCACAAAAATTGTAATATAGAGCAACCAAAAAGCATATGTACCCTAAAATAGTACCAACAAAACTGCCACCCTATCCAGTAGTTTCTAAAATGGGGTCACTTTTTGGGGGTTTCTACTCTAGAGGTGCATCAGGTGGGCTTCAAATGGGACATGGTGTCAAAAAAACAGTCCAGCAAAATCTGCCTTCCAAAAACCATATGACATTCCTTTCCTTCTGCGCCCTGCCGTGTGCCCGTACAGCAGTTTACGACCACATATGGGGTGTTTCTGTAAACTACAGTATCAGGAACATAAATATTGAGTTTTGTTTCGCTGTTAACCCTTGCTTTGTAACTGTAAAAAAAAAAAATGGAAAATCTGCCCAAAAAGTTAAATTTTGAAATTGTATCTCTATTTTCCATTAATTCTTGCGGAACACCTAAAGGGTTAACAAAGTTTGTAAAATCCATTTTGAATACCTTGAGGGGTGTAGTTTCTAAAATAGGGTACATTTTTGGAGTTTCTACTCTAGGGGTGCATCAGGGAGGCTTCAAATGGGACATGGTGTCAAAAAACCAGTCCAGCAAAAACTGCCTTCCAAAAACCGTATGGCATTCCTTTCCTTCTGCGCTCTGCCGTGTGCCCGTATAGCGGTTTACGACCACATATGGGGTGTTTCTGTAAACTACAGAATCAGAGCCAAAAATATTGAGTTTTGTTTGGTTGTTAGCCCTTGCTTTGTAACTGGAAAAAAAATATTGGCGCTTATTAGTGGGGAAAAAGAAAAAGGGCTTATTAGCCGTTGTGTGGTGAAGTGAGGAAATTACATCCCTTTTTGGCGTATATTAGTGGGAAAAAAAACTTTATTTGCCATTCACAGCCGTAGTTATATGTACTAAAGCCTTTTTTTGGGCGTGAATTAGTGGGGGAAAAAAAGGGCTTATTAGCCGTTGTGTGTTGAGGGGTGAAAAGTATAGCCCTTTTTGGCATGTATTATTGGCAAAAAAATGTATTATTTGCCAATGTTTGTGTATTAGTGGGGGGGGGGGGCTTAATAGCTGTTGTGTGGTGAAATGAGAAAATTACAGCCCTTTTTGGTGTGTATTAGTGGCAAAAAAAACTTTATTTGCAGTTCACGTCCACATTTATATGTTCTAAAGCCTTTTTTTGTCTCTTATTAATGGGGAAAAAGAAAAAGGCTTATTAGTCATTGTGTGGTAAAGTAGGAAAATTACAGCCCTTTTTGGCGTTAGTGAAAAAAAAAAGAAGGATTATTTGCCGTTCATGGCCACAGTTATATGTTCTAAAGCCTTTCTTTGTCGTGTATTAGTGGGGGATAAAACATGAGCTTAATAGGCGTTGTGTGGTTAAGTGAGAAAATTAAAAGCTCTTTCTGGCATGTATTAGTGGATAAAAAAAAAACTTTATTTGCAGTTCACATCCGCATTTATATGTTCTAAAGCCTCTTTATTGTCATGTATTAGTGGGGGGAAAATAAAATAGGGCCTATTAGCCATTGTGTGGTGAAATGGGAAATTTACAGCCCTTTTTGGAGTGCATTACTCGCAAAAAATAGTATTATTTGCCATTCACGGCCACAGTAATATGTTCTAAAGCCTTTTATTGGCATGTATTAGTGGGGGGGGGAGAAGCGGTTTATTTGCTGTTGTGCGGTGAAGTGAGAAAATGACAGCCCTGTTTGGCATGTATCAGTGGTAAAAAAAGAAAAACTTTATTTGCTGTTCAGGGCGCAATTATATGTTCTAAAGTCTTTTTGGCGTGTATTAGTGGGAAAAAAAAAAAAAGGGCTTATTAGTCGTTGTGTGGTGAAGTGGGAAAATGAATGCCCTATTCACCTGTACATACTAAATGGTAAAACACTCGGTAACACTGACATGGAAAAGGATTTAGGAATTTTAATAAACAGCAAACTAAGCTGCAAAAAACTGTCAGGCAGCTGCTGCCAAGGCCAATAAGATAATGGGTTGCATCAAAAGGGGCATAGATGCCGGTGATAAGAATATAGTCCTACCACTTTATAAATTGCTAGTCAGACCACACATGGAGTACTGTGTACAGTTCTGGGCTCCTGCAAACAAGGCAGACATAGCAGAGCTGGAGAGGATCCAGAGGAGGGCAACTAAAGTAATAACTGGAATGGGGCAACTACAGTACCCTGAAAGATTATCAAAATTAGGGTTATTCACTTTAGAAAAAAGACGACTGAGGGGAGATCTATCCCATCATCTATTTATCCCCAGGACTGTGACTGTGATGGGGGGACATCCTCTGCGTCTGGAGGAAAGAAGGTTTGTACACAAACATAGAAAAGGATTCTTTACGGTAAGAGCAGTGAGACTATGGAACTCTCTGCCTGAGGAGGTGGTGATGGTGAGTACAATAAAAGGAATTCAAGAGGGGCCTGGATGTATTTCTGGAACGCAATAATATTACACGCTATAGCTACTGGAGAGGGGTCGTTGATCCAGGGAGTTATTCTGATTGCCTGATTGGAGTCAGGAAGGAATTTATTATTCCCCTAAAGTGGGAAAAATTGGCTTCTATCTCACAGGGTTTTTTTTTTTGCCTTCCTTTGGATCAACTTGCAGGATAACAGGCTGAACTGGATGGACAAATGTCTTATTTCGGCCTTTCGTACTGTTACTATTTGGTGTGTATTAGTGGCAAAAAAAAAAACAACCTTTTTTTGGCGTGTACTAGTGGGAAAAAAGAAAAAAGGGCTTATTAGCAGTTGTGTGGTGAAGTGAGAAAATTACATCCCTTTTTGCCGTATATTCGTGGCCCAAAAAAATAAATGTTGCCGTTTAAGGCCGCAGTTATATGTTCTAAAGACTCTTTTTGGCATGTATTAGTAAGGAAAAAGAAAAAGAGATTATTAGCCGTTGTGTGGTGACGCGAGGAAATGAACACCCGTTTTGGTGTGTATTAGTAGCAAAAAAAACTTTATTTGCCCTTCACGGCCGCAGATATATGTTCTAAAGTCTTTTTTTGGCGTGTATTATTGGGGAAAAAGAAAAAGGGTTTATTCTAAAGCCTTTTCTTGGAGTGTATTAGTATCGAAAAAAAAGGGCTTATTAGCCATTGTGTGGTGAAATGGGAAAATACAGCCCTTTTTGGAGTGTATTACTCGCAAAAAATAGTATTATTTGCCGTTCACGGCCACAGTAATATGTTCTAAAGACTTTTATTGGCATGTATTAGTGGGGGGGGGGGGGGGGAAGGGGCTTATTTGCTGTTGTGTGGTGAATTGAGAAGATTGCAGCCCTTTTTGGCATGTATTAGTGGCAAAAAAAAAAATTGCCGTTCACGGACGCAATTATATGTTCTAAAGCAATTTTTTGTTGTGTATTAGTGGGGGGAATAAAGGGACCTTATTAGCTGTTGTGTGGTGAAGAAAGAAAATGTAAACTCTTTTTGGTGTTTATTAATAGCAAAAAAATAAATAAAAATTATTTGCTGTTCAGGGCGCAGTTATATGTTCTAAAGTCTTTTTTTGTTGTGTATTAGTGGGGGAAAAAAGAAGCTTATTACTAGTTGTGTGGTGAAGTAAAAAAATTAAAGCCCTTTTTGGCATGTATCAGAGGTAAATAAACAACTGTATTTTTTGTGTGTATTAGTGGGGAAACAGAAAAAGGGCTTATTAGTCATTGTGAGGTGAAGTGGGAAAATTATAGCCCTAATTGGCGAGTAATAGTGCCAAAAAAGTATTATTTGCCATTCACGGCCACAGTTATATGTTCTAAAGCGATTTTTTGTCGTGTATTAGTGGGGTGAAAAAAAGGGGCCTTATTAGCTGTTGTGTGGTGAAGTGAGAAAATTAAAGCCTTTTTTGCGTTTATTAATGGCAAAAAAAAAAATGTATTTGTCATTCATGGCCGCAGTTATATGTTCTAAAGCCTTTTTTTGTTGTGTATTAGTGGGGAAAAAGAAAAAAGGCTTATTAGCTGTTATGTGGTAAAGTGGGAAAATTGCAGCACTTTTTGGTGTGTAATAGTGGGAAAAAAAGTATTATTTGCCGTTCATGGCTATAGTTATATGTTCTAAAGCCTTTTCTTGGAGTGTATTAGTTCAGAAAAAGGGCTTATTAGCTGTTGTGTGCTGAAGTGAGAAAATTAATGCCCTATTTGGCGTGTATTAGTGGCAAAAAAAAATGTTATCTGTTGTTCATGGCCACAGTTATGTGTTCTAAAGCCTTTTTTTGGCGTGTACTAGTAGGGGAAATTAAAAAGGGCTTATTAGCCGTTGTGTGGCGAAATAAGAAAATTGCATCCCTTTTTGGCGTATATTTGTGGCAAAAAAAAAATTATTTGCCGTTCAAGGCCGCAGTTATATGTTCTAAAGACTCTTTTTGGCGTGTATTAGTAAGGAAAAAGAAAAAGAGATTATTAGCCGTTGTGTGGTGAAGTGAGGAAATGAACACCCGTTTTGGTGTGTATAAGGCTGAGTTCACACGGGCGAGATTTCTGCATGGGTGCAATGCGGGAGGTGATGGATCATGCGATTGGACCATGTGATATGACATCACCACAGGTCCTTTAGCCGGCAGCTCATGATTAAAGAAGCAAGAAGAGAACCGCAGCTACGCGATCAAGAGGAGAAGGTGAGTTAATTATTTATTAATTTTTTAACCCTCAATTGACCACCTACTAATCATTCTGTATTAAAGACTGCTATTATTTTCCCTTATAACCATGTTATAAGGGAAAATAATAACATCTACACAACACCGAACCCAAACCTTAACTTCTGTAAAGAAGTTAGGGTCTGGGTACCACAGTCAGTTTTTTATCACGCGCGTGCAAAACGCATTGCACCCGCGCAATAGAAACTGAACAACAGAACGCAATCGCAGTCAAAACTGACTGCAATTGGGTACCTACTCGCGCGGGACACGCGGACACGCTCGTGTGAACTCAGCCTTACTGGCAAAAAAACTTTTATTTGCTGTTCACGGCCGCAGTTACATTTTCTAAAGCCTTGTTTTGGCGTGTTTTATTGGGGGGGGGGAAAAAAGGCAAAATTCATTTTTGGAGTTTATTAGTGGCAGAAAAAACTTTATTTGCCACTTTCGCCCACAGTTATATGTTCTAAAGCCTTTTCTTGGAGTGAATTAGTATCGAAAAAAGGGCTTATTAGTAGGGATGAGCGAACTCGAACTGTATAGTTCGGGTTCGTACCGAATTTTGGGGTGTCCGTGACACGGACCCGAACCCGGACATTTTCGTAAAAGTCCGGGTTCGGGTTCGGTGTTCGTCGCTTTCTTCGCGCTTTTGTGACGCTTTCTTGGCGCTTTTTGAAAGGCTGCAAAGCAGCCAATCAACAAGCGTCATACTACTTGCCCCAAGAGGCCATCACAGCCATGCCTACTATTGGCATGGCTGTGATTGGCCAGAGCACCATGTGACCCAGCCTCTATTTAAGCTGGAGTCACATAGCGCCGCCCGTCACTCTGCTCTGATTAGCGTAGGGAGAGGTTGCGGCTGCGACAGTAGGGCGAGATTAGGCAGATTAACTCCTCCAAAGGACTTGATTAACTGATCGATCTGCAGCTGTGGATCATTGAGCTGCTGATCCTCAATTGCTCACTGTTTTTAGGCTGCCCAGACCGTTTGTCAGTCACATTTTTCTGGGGTGATCGGCGGCCATTTTGTGTCTTGTGGTGCGCCAGCACAAGCTGCGACCAAGTGCATTTAACCCTCAATGGTGTGGTTGTTTTTTGGCTAAAGCCTACATCAGGGTGAAGCTGTCACACCAAGTGCATTTAACCAGCAATAGTCTGTTCATTTTTTGGCCATATACAAAATCAGGGGCAAGCTGCGCCTGTCACCAAGTGCATTTAACCCTCAATGGTGTGGTTGTTTTTTGGCTAAAGCCTACATCAGGGTGAAGCTGTCACACCAAGTGCATTTAACCAGCAATAGTCTGTTCATTTTTTGGCCATATACTAAATCAGGGGCAAGCTGCGCCTGTCACCAAGTGCATTTAACCCTCAATGGTGTGGTTGTTTTTTGGCTAAAGCCTACATCAGGGTGAAGCTGTCACACCAAGTGCATTTAACCAGCAATAGTCTGTTTATTTTTTGGCCATATCCCAGTCTAATTCTGTCACTAAATCCATACCGGTCACCCAGCGCCTAAATACTAGGCCTCAAATTTATATCCCGCTAAATCTGTCCTTAGTGCTGTAGCTGGGCGAGTTATTTAGTGTCCGTTCAAGCACATTTCTTGTTCTGGGTTGAAATACAATTCCCAATTTAGCAATTTCATAATTTAGTGGTTTCTGCTATATCAGAGCTATTTGAAATCTATCCCTAAAAGGGTATATAATATTCAAGGTGCACATTGGGTCATTCAGAATAACTTCACACACACCCGCTACTGTGTATTTCCAAGTCTAATTCTGGCACTAAACCCATACCTGTCACCCAGCGCCTAAATACTAGGCCTCAAATTTATATCCAGCTAAATCTGTCCCTAGTGCTGTAGCTGGGCGAGTTATTTAGTGTCCGTTCAAGCACATTTCTTGTTCTGGGTTGAAATACAATTCCCAATTTAGCAATTTCATAATTTAGTGGTTTCTGCTATATCAGAGCTATTTGAAATCTATCCCTAAAAGGGTATATAATATTCAAGGTGCACATTGGGTCATTCAGAATAACTTCACACACACCCGCTACTGTGTATTTCCAAGTCTAATTCTGGCACTAAACCCATACCTGTCACCCAGCGCCTAAATACTAGGCCTCAAATTTATATCCCGCTAAATCTGTCCTTAGTGCTGTAGCTGGGCGAGTTATTTAGTGTCCGTTCAAGCACATTTCTTGTTCTGGGTTGAAATACAATTCCCAATTTAGCAATTTCATAATTTAGTGGTTTCTGCTATATCAGAGCTATTTGAAATCTATCCCTAAAAGGGTATATAATATTCAAGGTGCACATTGGGTCATTCAGAATAACTTCACACACACCCGCTACTGTGTATTTCCAAGTCTAATTCTGGCACTAAACCCATACCTGTCACCCAGCGCCTAAATACTAGGCCTCAAATTTATATCCCGCTAAATCTGTCCTTAGTGCTGTAGCTGGGCGAGTTATTTAGTGTCCGTTCAAGCACATTTCTTGTTCTGGGTTGAAATACAATTCCCAATTTAGCAATTTCATAATTTAGTGGTTTCTGCTATATCAGAGCTATTTGAAATCTATCCCTAAAAGGGTATATAATATTCAAGGTGCACATTGGGTCATTCAGAATAACTTCACACACACCCGCTACTGTGTATTTCCAAGTCTAATTCTGGCACTAAACCCATACCTGTCACCCAGCGCCTAAATACTAGGCCTCAAATTTATATCCCGCTAAATCTGTCCTTAGTGCTGTAGCTGGGCGAGTTATTTAGTGTCCGTTCAAGCACATTTCTTGTTCTGGGTTGAAATACAATTCCCAATTTAGCAATTTCATAATTTAGTGGTTTCTGCTATATCAGAGCTATTTGAAATCTATCCCTAAAAGGGTATATAATATTCAAGGTGCACATTGGGTCATTCAGAATAACTTCACACACACCCGCTACTGTGTATTTCCAAGTCTAATTCTGGCACTAAACCCATACCTGTCACCCAGCGCCTAAATACTAGGCCTCAAATTTATATCCCGCTAAATCTGTCCCTAGTGCTGTAGCTGGGCGAGTTATTTAGTGTCCGTTCAAGCACATTTCTTGTTCTGGGTTGAAATACAATTCCCAATTTAGCAATTTCATAATTTAGTGGTTTCTGCTATATCAGAGCTATTTGAAATCTATCCCTAAAAGGGTATATAATATTCAAGGTGCACATTGGGTCATTCAGAATAACTTCACACACACCCGCTACTGTGTATTTCCAAGTCTAATTCTGGCACTAAACCCATACCTGTCACCCAGCGCCTAAATACTAGGCCTCAAATTTATATCCCGCTAAATCTGTCCTTAGTGCTGTAGCTGGGCGAGTTATTTAGTGTCCGTTCAAGCACATTTCTTGTTCTGGGTTGAAATACAATTCCCAATTTAGCAATTTCATAATTTAGTGGTTTCTGCTATATCAGAGCTATTTGAAATCTATCCCTAAAAGGGTATATAATATTCAAGGTGCACATTGGGTCATTCAGAATAACTTCACACACACCCGCTACTGTGTATTTCCAAGTCTAATTCTGGCACTAAACCCATACCTGTCACCCAGCGCCTAAATACTAGGCCTCAAATTTATATCCCGCTAAATCTGTCCTTAGTGCTGTAGCTGGGCGAGTTATTTAGTGTCCGTTCAAGCACATTTCTTGTTCTGGGTTGAAATACAATTCCCAATTTAGCAATTTCATAATTTAGTGGTTTCTGCTATATCAGAGCTATTTGAAATCTATCCCTAAAAGGGTATATAATATTCAAGGTGCACATTGGGTCATTCAGAATAACTTCACACACACCCGCTACTGTGTATTTCCAAGTCTAATTCTGGCACTAAACCCATACCTGTCACCCAGCGCCTAAATACTAGGCCTCAAATTTATATCCCGCTAAATCTGTCCTTAGTGCTGTAGCTGGGCGAGTTATTTAGTGTCCGTTCAAGCACATTTCTTGTTCTGGGTTGAAATACAATTCCCAATTTAGCAATTTCATAATTTAGTGGTTTCTGCTATATCAGAGCTATTTGAAATCTATCCCTAAAAGGGTATATAATATTCAAGGTGCACATTGGGTCATTCAGAATAACTTCACACACACCCGCTACTGTGTATTTCCAAGTCTAATTCTGGCACTAAACCCATACCTGTCACCCAGCGCCTAAATACTAGGCCTCAAATTTATATCCCGCTAAATCTGTCCCTAGTGCTGTAGCTGGGCGAGTTATTTAGTGTCCGTTCAAGCACATTTCTTGTTCTGGGTTGAAATACAATTCCCAATTTAGCAATTTCATAATTTAGTGGTTTCTGCTATATCAGAGCTATTTGAAATCTATCCCTAAAAGGGTATATAATATTCAAGGTGCACATTGGGTCATTCAGAATAACTTCACACACACCCGCTACTGTGTATTTCCAAGTCTAATTCTGGCACTAAACCCATACCTGTCACCCAGCGCCTAAATACTAGGCCTCAAATTTATATCCCGCTAAATCTGTCCTTAGTGCTGTAGCTGGGCGAGTTATTTAGTGTCCGTTCAAGCACATTTCTTGTTCTGGGTTGAAATACAATTCCCAATTTAGCAATTTCATAATTTAGTGGTTTCTGCTATATCAGAGCTATTTGAAATCTATCCCTAAAAGGGTATATAATATTCAAGGTGCACATTGGGTCATTCAGAATAACTTCACACACACCCGCTACTGTGTATTTCCAAGTCTAATTCTGGCACTAAACCCATACCTGTCACCCAGCGCCTAAATACTAGGCCTCAAATTTATATCCCGCTAAATCTGTCCCTAGTGCTGTAGCTGGGCGAGTTATTTAGTGTCCGTTCAAGCACATTTCTTGTTCTGGGTTGAAATACAATTCCCAATTTAGCAATTTCATAATTTAGTGGTTTCTGCTATATCAGAGCTATTTGAAATCTATCCCTAAAAGGGTATATAATATTCAAGGTGCACATAGGGTCATTCAGAATAACTTCACACACCCGCTACTGTGCATTTCCAAATCTAATTCTGTCACTAAACCCATACCTGTCACCCAGCGCCTAAATACTAGGCCTCAAATTTATATCCCGCTAAATCTCTCGTTACCGCTGTCCTGTTGTGGCTGGGAAAGTTATTTAGTGTCCGTCAAAGCACATTTTTTGTTCTGGGTTGAAATACAATTCCCAATTTAGCAATTTCATAATTTAGTCGTTTCTGCTATATCAGAGCTATTTGAAATCTATCCCTAAAAGGGTAGATCATATTGAAGGTGCACATAGGGTCATTCAGAATAACTTCACACACACGCTTCTGTGCATTTCCAAGTCTAATTCTGTCACTAAATCCATACCGGTCACCCAGCGCCTAAATACTAGGCCTCAAATTTATATCCCGCTGAATTTGAATACAATACATTGGGCCAAATAATATATTTGTTGTTGTGGTGAACCATAACAATGAGAAAAACATCTAGTAAGGGACGCGGACGTGGACATGGTCGTGGTGGTGTTAGTGGACCCTCTGGTGCTGGGAGAGGACGTGGCCGTTCTGCCACATCCACACGTCCTAGTGTACCAACTACCTCAGGTCCCAGTAGCCGCCAGAATTTACAGCGATATATGGTGGGGCCCAATGCCGTTCTAAGGATGGTAAGGCCTGAGCAGGTACAGGCATTAGTCAATTGGGTGGCCGACAGTGGATCCAGCACGTTCACATTATCTCCCACCCAGTCTTCTGCAGAAAGCGCACAGATGGCGCCTGAAAACCAACCCCATCAGTCTGTCACATCACCCCCATGCATACCAGGGAAACTGTCTCAGCCTCAAGTTATGCAGCAGTCTCTTATGCTGTTTGAAGACTCCGCTGGCAGGGTTTCCCAAGGGCATCCACCTAGCCCTTCCCCAGCGGTGAAAGACATAGAATGCACTGACGCACAACCACTTATGTTTCCTGATGATGAGGACATGGGAATACCACCTCAGCATGTCTCTGATGATGACGAAACACAGGTGCCAACTGCTGCGTCTTTCTGCAGTGTGCAGACTGAACAGGAGGTCAGGGATCAAGACTGGGTGGAAGACGATGCAGGGGACGATGAGGTCCTAGACCCCACATGGAATGAAGGTCGTGCCACTGACTTTCACAGTTCGGAGGAAGAGGCAGTGGTGAGACCGAGCCAACAGCGTAGCAAAAGAGGGAGCAGTGGGCAAAAGCAGAACACCCGCCGCCAAGAGACTCCGCCTGCTACTGACCGCCGCCATCTGGGACCGAGCACCCCAAAGGCAGCTTCAAGGAGTTCCCTGGCATGGCACTTCTTCAAACAATGTGCTGACGACAAGACCCGAGTGGTTTGCACGCTGTGCCATCAGAGCCTGAAGCGAGGCATTAACGTTCTGAACCTGAGCACAACCTGCATGACCAGGCACCTGCATGCAAAGCATGAACTGCAGTGGAGTAAACACCTTAAAACCAAGGAAGTCACTCAGGCTCCCCCTGCTACCTCTTCTGCTGCTGCCGCCTCGGCCTATTCTGCTGCTGCCGCCTCGGCCTCTTCCTCCGCCTCTGGAGGAACGTTGGCACCTGCCGCCCAGCAAACAGGGGATGTACCACCAACACCACCACCACCACCTCCGTCACCAAGCGTCTCAACCATGTCACACGCCAGCGTTCAGCTCTCCATCTCACAAACATTTGATAGAAAGCGTAAATTCCCACCTAGCCACCCTCGATCCCTGGCCCTGAATGCCAGCATTTCTAAACTACTGGCCTATGAAATGCTGTCATTTAGGCTGGTGGACACAGACAGCTTCAAACAGCTCATGTCGCTTGCTGTCCCACAGTATGTTGTTCCCAGCCGGCACTACTTCTCCAAGAGAGCCGTGCCTTCCCTGCACAACCAAGTATCCGATAAAATCAAGTGTGCACTGCGCAACGCCATCTGTGGCAAGGTCCACCTAACCACAGATACGTGGACCAGTAAGCACGGCCAGGGACGCTATATCTCCCTAACTGCACACTGGGTAAATGTAGTGGCAGCTGGGCCCCAGGCGGAGAGCTGTTTGGCGCACGTCCTTCCGCCGCCAAGGATCGCAGGGCAACATTCTTTGCCTCCTGTTGCCACCTCCTCCTTCTCGGCTTCCTCCTCCTCTTCTTCCACCTGCTCATCCAGTCAGCCACACACCTTCACCACCAACTTCAGCACAGCCCGGGGTAAACGTCAGCAGGCCATTCTGAAACTCATATGTTTGGGGGACAGGCCCCACACCGCACAGGAGTTGTGGCGGGGTATAGAACAACAGACCGACGAGTGGTTGCTGCCGGTGAGCCTCAAGCCCGGCCTGGTGGTGTGTGATAATGGGCGAAATCTCGTTGCAGCTCTGGGACTAGCCAATTTGACGCACATCCCTTGCTTGGCGCATGTGCTGAATTTGGTGGTGCAGAAGTTCATTCACAACTACCCCGACATGTCAGAGCTGCTGCATAAAGTGCGGGCCGTCTGTTCGCGCTTCCGGCGTTCACATCCTGCTGCTGCTCGCCTGTCTGCGCTACAGCGTAACTTCGGCCTTCCCGCTCACCGCCTCATATGCGACGTGCCCACCAGGTGGAACTCCACCTTGCACATGCTGGACAGACTGTGCGAGCAGCAGCAGGCCATAGTGGAGTTTCAGCTGCAGCACGCACGGGTCAGTCGCACTACAGAACAGCACCACTTCACCACCAATGACTGGGCCTCCATGCGAGACCTGTGTGCCCTGTTGCGCTGTTTCGAGTACTCCACCAACATGGCCAGTGGCGATGACACCGTTATCAGCGTTACAATACCACTTCTATGTCTCCTTGAGAAAACACTTAGGGCGATGATGGAAGAGGAGGTGGCCCAGGAGGAGGAGGAGGAGGAGGAAGAGGGGTCATTTTTAGCACTTTCAGGCCAGTCTCTTCGAAGTGACTCAGAGGGAGGTTTTTGGCAACAGCAGAGGCCAGGTACAAATGTGGCCAGCCAGGGCCCACTACTGGAGGACGAGGAGGACGAGGATGAGGAGGAGGTGGAGGAGGATGAGGATGAAGCATGGTCACAGCGGGGTGGCACCCAACGCAGCTCGGGTCCATCACTGGTGCGTGGCTGGGGGGAAAGGCAGGACGATGACGATACGCCTCCCACAGAGGACAGCTTGTCCTTACCCCTGGGCAGCCTGGCACACATGAGCGACTACATGCTGCAGTGCCTGCGCAACGACAGCAGAGTTGCCCACATTTTAACCTGTGCGGACTACTGGGTTGCCACCCTGCTGGATCCACGCTACAAAGACAATGTGCCCACCTTACTTCCTGCACTGGAGCGTGATAGGAAGATGCGCGAGTACAAGCGCACGTTGGTAGACGCGCTACTGAGAGCATTCCCAAATGTCACAGGGGAACAAGTGGAAGCCCAAGGCCAAGGCAGAGGAGGAGCAAGAGGTCGCCAAGGCAGCTGTGTCACGGCCAGCTCCTCTGAGGGCAGGGTTAGCATGGCAGAGATGTGGAAAACTTTTGTCAACACGCCACAGCTAACTGCACCACCACCTGATACGCAACGTGTTAGCAGGAGGCAACATTTCACTAACATGGTGGAACAGTACGTGTGCACACCCCTCCACGTACTGACTGATGGTTCGGCCCCATTCAACTTCTGGGTCTCTAAATTGTCCACGTGGCCAGAGCTAGCCTTTTATGCCTTGGAGGTGCTGGCCTGCCCGGCAGCCAGCGTTTTGTCTGAACGTGTATTCAGCACGGCAGGGGGCGTCATTACAGACAAACGCAGCCGCCTGTCTACAGCCAATGTGGACAAGCTGACGTTCATAAAAATGAACCAGGCATGGATCCCACAGGACCTGTCCGTCCCTTGTCCAGATTAGACATTAACTACCTCCCCATAACCATATATTATTGGACTCCAGGGCACTTCCTCATTCAATCCTATTTTTATTTTCATTTTACCATTATATTGCGAGGCTACCCAAAGTTGAATGAACCTCTCCTCTGCCTGTGTGCTAGGCCTAAATATATGCCAATGGACTGTTGCAGTGGTGGGTGACGTGAAGCCTCATTCTCTGCTATGACATGCAGACTAATTCTCTGCTGACATGAAGACAGATTCTCTGTTACGGGACCTCCCTCCTCTGCCTGGGTGCTGGGCCTAAATATATGCCAATGGACTGTTGCAGTGGTGGGTGACGTGAAGCCTGATTCTCTGCTATGACATGCAGACTAATTCTCTGCTGACATGAAGACAGATTCTCTGTTACGGGACCTCTCTCCTCTGCCTGTGTGTGTGCTGGGCCTAAATATATGCCAATGGACTGTTGCAGTGGTGGCTGACGTGAAGCCTCATTCTCTGCTATGACATGCAGACTAATTCTCTGCTGACATGAAGCCAGATCGTCTGTTACGGGACCTCTCTGCTCTGCCTGTGTGCTAGGCCTAAATATATGCCAATGGACTGTTGCAGTGGTGGGTGACGTGAAGCCTCATTCTCTGCTATGACATGCAGACTGATTCTCTGCTGTCATGAAGCCAGATTGTCTGTTACGGGACCTCTCTGCTCTGCCTGTGTGCTAGGCCTAAATATATGCCAATGGACTGTTGCAGTGGTGGGTGACGTGAAGCCTCATTCTCTGCTATGACATGCAGACTGATTCTCTGCTGACATGAAGCCAGATTGTCTGTTACGGGACCTCTCTCCTCTGCCTGTGTGCTAGGCCTAAATATATGCCAATGGACTGTTGCAGTGGTGGCTGACGTGAAGCCTCATTCTCTGCTATGACATGCAGACTAATTCTCTGCTGACATGAAGCCAGATTGTCTGTTACGGGACCTCTCTCCTCTGCCTGGGTGCTGGGCCTAAATTTATGACAATGGACTGTTGCAGTGGTGGCTGACGTGAAGCCTGATTCTCTGCTATGACATGCAGACTGATTCTCTGCTGACATGAAGCCAGATCCTCTGTTACGGGACCTCTCTCCTCTGCCTGTGTGTGTGCTGGGCCTAAATATATGCCAATGGACTGTTGCAGTGGTGGCTGACGTGAAGCCTCATTCTCTGCTATGACATGCAGACTGATTCTCTGCTGACATGAAGCCAGATTCTCTGTTACGGGACCTCTCTCCTCTGCCTGTGTGTGTGCTGGGCCTAAATATATGCCAATGGACTGTTGCAGTGGTGGCTGACGTGAAGCCTCATTCTCTGCTATGACATGCAGACTAATTCTCTGCTGACATGAAGACAGATTCTCTGTTACGGGACCTCCCTCCTCTGCCTGGGTGCTGGGCCTAAATATATGCCAATGGACTGTTGCAGTGGTGGCTGACGTGAAGCCTCATTCTCTGCTATGACATGCAGACTAATTCTCTGCTGACATGAAGACAGATTCTCTGTTACGGGACCTCTCTCCTCTGCCTGGGTGCCGGGGCCTAAATATCTGAGAATGGACTGTTCCAGTGGTGGGTGACGGGAAGCCAGATTCTCTGCTATGGAACCTCTCTCCAATTGATTTTGGTTAATTTTTATTTATTTAATTTTTATTTTAATTCATTTCCCTATCCACATTTGTTTGCAGGGGATTTACCTACATGTTGCTGCCTTTTGCAGCCCTCTAGCTCTTTCCTGGGCTGTTTTACAGCCTTTTTAGTGCCGAAAAGTTCGGGTCCCCATTGACTTCAATGGGGTTCGGGTTCGGGACGAAGTTCGGATCGGGTTCGGATCCCGAACCCGAACATTTCCGGGATGTTCGGCCGAACTTCTCGAACCCGAACATCCAGGTGTTCGCTCAACTCTACTTATTAGCCATTGTGTGGTGAAGTGGGAAAATTAAAGCCCTTTTTGGCATATATTAGTGGCAAAAATAAACTTTTTTTTTTACGTTCAAGGCCGCAGTTACATGTTCTAAAGCCTTTTTTTGCCGTGTATTAGTGTGGGGAAAAAGAAAAAGGGCTTATTAGCCGTTGTGTGGTGAAGTGAAAAAATGACAGCCCTTTTTGGCGTGTATCCGTGGCAAAAAAAAAACATTATTTGCTGTTCACGGCCGCAGTTATATGTTCTAAAGCCTTTTTTTGGCGTGTATTAGTGGGGAAAAAGAAAAAGGGCTTATTAGCCGTTGTGTGTTGAAGTGGGAAAAATACAGCCCTTTTTGATGTGTATTATTGGCAAAGAAAAGTATTATTTGCCAACGCGGTTATATGTTCTAAAGCCTTTTCTTGGCGTGTATTAGTGGGGGGAGGGGCTTATTTGCAGTTTGGTGAACGAGAAAATTACAGCTCTTTTTGCTATGTATTAGTGGCAAAAAAAATGTATTTTTCGCTGTTCAGCCACAGTTACATGTTCTAAAGCCTTTTTTTTTGTGTGTTTCAGTGGGGGGAAAAGGGGGCCTATTAGCCGTTGTGGGGTGAAGTGGGAAAATTGCAGCTCTAATTGGCGTGTAATAGTGGCATAAAAATAGTATTATTTGCCATTCACAGCCGCAGTTATATGTTCTAAAGCCTTTTTTTGTCATGTATTAGTGGGCACACCCAAATCGTTGTCCTAGACCAACTACACGTATAAACCCAAAACTAGACTCAGAACAGCATAAATTATAGAAATACAAAATCTTTTATTGGACATACACTTGTATAAAACATAGAAATCCATATACATAAGCAGCATTAAATCACATAGGATGATCTCCACAGGTCTGTTACATTATAATACATATAGCTTTGCAATAAAAAATCCCAAGCTGTGCAAAATGGTAATCAGTCACAGCCCTCAGTCAGTATACATAAAGTGCATAGTGCTTCAGCTAAAACATGACACAGGGAAAATACATGCAATACAGGCAAATACAGACCAAGCAGTCCTGGATCCCAACACGTGTTTCGCGGTCGCTTTCTCAAGGGATACTGATGGTGTGTCTGAACTGATCATATATAGTCTGCAAATTAGCTAAATTGGGATCACATGAGCTACAAATAAAGACTAACAACGAAAACCGGAAGTGCGATGCATTCCACGCTGGAATGCATCACATCACTTCCGGTTAAGTCAGTGTCCGGACACTCATCTTGTTTCTAGTACAGAGCATTGATGCTGGGCAATAAGCTCACATAGTTGTTTTCAAGAGGCCTGTATGGGATCATATTTGATGATCAATGTGTGAGAGGAAACCACGGGGACAGGCCGAGGAGGATCGATCCACAGGGGATCGCATCCGAAAACCGGATATCCGGTATGCGCTCCACCATAGAACGCATTGCTCTCTGAGCCAGCCGCCGCAGTTCCCTCCCACATCCAGGCCCAAGACAGCAGTAAATATTAGTGGGGGGGCGGGGGAAATGGGACCTTATTAGAAAATTAAAGCCCTTTTTGGCATGTACTAGTGGCAAAAAAACTTTATTTGCTGTTCACTGCCGCACTTATTTGTTCAGACGCCTTTTTTTGTCCTGTATTAGTGGGGGGAAAATAAAAAAGGCTTATCAGCAGTTGTGTAGTGAAGTGAGACAATTGCAGTCCTTTTTGGCGTGTATTAGTGGCAAAAAAAAAATATTTGTCGTTCAAGGCCATAGTTATATGTTCTAGAGCCTCTTTTTGGTGTGTATTAGTGGGGAAAAAGAAAACTGATTTATTAGCCGTTGTATGGTAAAGTGAGAAAATTATAGTCCTTTTTGGCGTGTATTAGTGGCAAAAAAATCAAAAATGATATGCTGTTCACGGCAACAGTTATGTTCTAAAGGGTTTTCTTGGCATGTATTAGTGATGGGGGAAAAAAGGGGCTTATTAGCCATAAATTGAGAAAATTGCAGCCATTTTTGGCATATATATATTTCCTTTTTGTTTACTTTTTTGATCTAACAGTTTGTCAGACAGAGAAGTGACAGGCCTTGCACAGGGAAGTTGCACATGCCTAAATATTTCTGGCGCAGGCAAAGGTCACAGCAGAGTATGGGGCGTGGCAGCAGGGATCACTTCAGGAGGCCTGAGCTCCCAATGTCGCCTAACGGTCGTGTATTGACCAGCAACCCAGCGGTTCTTAAATGGTTGACTCAATCTTTGGCTGTCGCAAATGACATCAGACACCTGCAGCAGAGAGTCAGTGGGTTCATCAGACACAACCCTTAGTTGGCATGGCCAGGTAGTAGTCCCTGTGCCCTCAAAAGTCCTCAACCTGCCTCTGTCCCTTTCTGTTCCCTCAGCCAGAGAAGTACTATGTGCTGTAGGCTCAGCTCCACTATACAGCGAAGACGAGCTACTAAAGGACAGTTAGCAGCTACTGCCCAGCCAAGATGCTGCTTCCTCCTGTAGATGGGCAAGTAGTTATGAGGATAGTGGCGTGGGTGCTGGTGTTGGGAGCGGTCAGGCTCTTGACCCAGAGACCTTTGAGGAGGACATCAGTGATGTATAGACAGTACTCAATGATGATGATGAAGCTGATCGCACTTGGGAGCCGGGTGAATTAGAGGCTTCATCATCATTCAGAGAAGAGGGTGGAAGCTTGCCCGTGAGGCAGCAGCGCAGCCAGCAAGTCGCTAGCGTGGCTGGGAGTCAGCAGGATGGCAGCAGTGGGATGTCGGGAGCCAAATGTGCCCGGGGTAGACCAACCGCTTCGCAGGAGCCTACCTGCCTGAAAAGTAGTGGTGAAGGGGTACACAGAGGCAGTAGCGGTAGCAGTCAGTCAGTGCTGAGTGTTGGGGGTAAAATCACCTACTTGGTGGTGTGGCTGCCGTCTGTCCTTACCATCATCTGCTAGTCCTGATGCTCCTCCTCCTCCTCCTCCTAGTCAGTCATTCAGTCACCAATCAATCACCGAAGGTGGAGAGCCCCAAGCCAACATTTCTTTGCCAAAAAGGCAGTACCAGCCCTGCACACATATGTAAAACAGAAGGTGCACCAGTCCCTGTCTGTGTGTTCCAAAGTGCACGGCAGTGCCGATGTGTGGAGCTGTAACTACTGTAAAGGACAATATATGTCCTTTACGGCCCACTGGGTAAATGTGGTTCCTGCCCAGCCACATCAGCAACTTGGCCAGGTAACGCCGCTTCCGCCTCCATGTTCTCACGTCGTTGGTCCTGCTACAATGTTCATCTCTGCCTCCTCATCCTTCACCTGTCCTCAGCCTCCACTGCAGGGACAATTCACAGTGCCCCACCAACATACCACATGTGCAGGGCACGGGGGTGTCATGCAGTTCTACACCTAGTTTGCCTAGTGATCAATCTGGTTGTCAAGTGTTTCCTCAAGTCTTCCACCCATCTGCAAGACAGCCTAAAAATGGCCAGGAAACTTTGCATGCACTACAGCCACTCGTACAATGCCAAGTACACTCTACTTGAGCTACAGTGGCAGAACGGCGTTCACCAACAAAGGCTGATATGCAACGTTTCCACCCATTGGAATTCCACCCTCCATATGTTGGACCGACTGTGCAAACAGAGAAAGGCAATAAACGATTACTTGATGATACAGGCGGACATAGGTACTCCCCTGTGTAACTTCGATGTTAGCCAGGGACAGCTCATGCGTGACACCTGCTGTTTGCTGGTACCCTTTGAGGAGGCCACTTTGTCAGTCGCCAGGACTACAGGATGAACAACGTCATTGCATTGATTCATATCCTGGAAAAGATGCTGGCAAATCTGGCTGGTCAGGGGACTGGATACATGGCGCATACATCTGACGGCCACATTATCCCTGTGGGGGCTGAACTGGAGGAGAACATTGGAGCACAAGAAATATGTAGCGAAATAGGTGACACACAGTGGCAGTATGCAGTGGAGATGGAGGCAGGGAGTCCCCCCGAGTCACTTGTGCATATGGCCCGATGCATACTCACTTGCTTGCGTAGTGGCAGCCGAATTGTCACCGTTCGGCAGAGGGATAACTACTGGCTCTCCACCATGTTAGACCCTTGCTACCGGTCCAAAATTGGGGCCTTTTTTACAACTCGCTGAGAGGGAGGACAAACTGAACTACTATCGATACATCTTATGTAGTCAGTTGGCCCCTGCTTATGACTGGGGGGGCCCTCTGCTCTCGCGTTCCACTGGCATGGCTGCTGGGGAGGAAGGGAGGGCAATAGCAGTACCAGCTCCATAAGAATCAACTTAAGTCTAGAGTTGCTGATGAGCAGTTTTCTCCACCCGCCTACTGAAGAAACTATTCACCAGCTGCAGCAGGTAGACACAGAGCAGAACCTGAACCAGCAGGTCGTGGCGTACTTCGAGTGCACCCTACCACCCCACATTGAAGATCCTTTGGACTCTCCACCATGTTAGACCCTTGTTACCAGTCCAAAATGAGAGCCTTTTTTACATCTGCTGAGAGGGAGGACAAACTGAACTAATATAGAGAAATACTATGTAGTCAGTTTGCTGCTGCCTATCTGCACCATCGTCCATCCTCTCGTAGGCCCTCTGCACTCATGTTCCACTGCCATGGCTGCTGGGGGAAGGGGGTGGGAGTGGTAGGAGCAGTACTAGCTCCAGGAGCAGCAACTTGAGTCTAGAGTCGCTAATGAGCAGCTTTCTTCACCTGCATAGTGAAGAAACTAGTTACTATAGAATGACTATGAATACTGGGCAGCTAAACTGAATTTGTGGCTGTAACTGGCCAAGTTTGCCCCGGAAAAGCTGTTCTGCCCGGCCAGTAGTGTGGCATCAGAGCGGGTGTTTAGTGCGGCGGGGGCCATAGTTACCCCAAGGAGAACTCTGTCCACCCAAAATGAGGAGAGACTGACTTTTTGTCAAGATTAATCAGGCGTGGATCAGCCAGGATTTCCACCCACCAATGCCTGCTGCATCAGATTTGATCATTCATGCTAGCTCACTCAAACTTTGACAAGAGACCGGTTTCTTCTGGCTACCTGCCTCAGCTACTATTCTGATGCTGCCACCCGCCTGTTACCACACATCTGATGCTAAGTGCTCCTTCTTACACCCACCATAGTCAGCGGGTACTGTTATTGCCACCCACCCTACTCTGTCACCGGGTCACTATGTCACCTTGCCACTCTGTAGTATCCTGATGCTGCTGCTACTTCAACACTGTCACATTGCCACTCTGTGGCCTCTTCATGCTGCTGCTGCCACCTCCACACTCTGTCTTTGTGCCACTGTGGTCTCCTGATGCTGCTGCCACCTTAACATTATGTCAGTGGGCCACTCTATGGACTTATCATGCTGCTCCCACTATTTTGCCTTTTTGGCCTGGTTGAAAAAATCATTTATTTGACCCTTCTTCTGATCTGTCAGAAGGAGGTAAAAATGAGACACACAACGGATACTGTCTGTGTTGCAGCTGTAAGGCCTGTATGGTCCCTTCAGAATTGGCTTATGATTTGGTAGCCAAAGCAGGAGTTGGTAGAAAACACAGAAGACATGCAAATATTCCATTCACGTGTCATCTCTGTTTTAGATCTTCTCCTGTGGTGTGTTTTTTATTTTTTTGGGCATTAGCAATACTGATGGATTACTGACCAAATGCTGACCGAGTGAAGGCTGATGCTCAACAGACATAATCCGTTTTTTGGGGGGTTATTGTTCTGACGGATCAGAGAAAGTGCAAAATAATGTGACGTCAACACAAACTTACTGCTAACACCCTCTCCACTCTGTCAGGGGGGCTCTACTTGTATAAGTGTTTAATAGAACAAGTTCTGTAGACATCTATGTGGAATTAGCTGACAACTGTGTAAAAGATGTTTTTTCACGCTATAGTAGGATGTTAGGCCTCTCCATAGTTCTTTATAACTGACGCTAACATCGACCTGTAAGGTTGAGTTCACAATTGCAGAATTCATCTAGATTCATATATTTCTGCAAAGTATCCAGTCTATACAATTTTGGTAATTGCTATACATGCCTCTCAACCATCTCAAATCCAGCAGGGCAGGCCCAAATTTCATCTGCCGTCCCGCTGTCTTTGGATCCCAAGTGTCCTAATTTCAACTGCATCTGCAGAGGCAGTTAAATACAATAGTGAAGTAGGCATCTTCACCATCCCACGCGAACTGAGCTTCAGTGTCAGTTTTTCATGCACAATTAGTATTAGTGTGTGCATCCATTTTATGGTCATTTTGCATCAGTTTTTAACCGTTTTTTTTTTTTTTTTTTTTTTAAATACCAACCCCTGTAGTGCAGTATATATTATGTACCCTCCCCACATTGCCCTGAGTATAAAAAATGCCCCTCTGTAGTGCCCCCTGGACATATAATAGCCCCCTTAGTCCCCCCAGTATCTATAATAGCACCCCAGTATCTGTAATAGTTCCCCCCGGTATATATAATGAACACATGGTACCCCCTTATGTATATGTCTTTATAGTGCCCCCTGCATATATGTTCTCATAGTGGCTATAATAATGTCCCCCATTAATGGAAATAATGCCCTCCACACCACCCCTTACGCCTGTTAGTGCCAACAAATAAAAAACTGAAAACAGAAAAAAAAAACTCACCTCATCCACTTGTACACAAGTGGACAGTTGCTCCTCACTGGAGGCAAAACAACCTTATGTTTCTAGTGTGGTGACATCACCACACTTTATATGTCAGGTCCTGCTTTCTCTAGTAAGGAGTGAGTGTCCCTGTGCGTCCAAGTGAATAAGGTGAGCATATATATTTTTTACTTTAACCCCTAACCCACTTTTTTATTTATTTTATTTTTATTGCTGTTAGACAGGTGCACTCCTGCCTAAATGATGGTTAAAACTGGCCCATTGATTTAAATGGGGTCTGTCTGGCCATAAAACTGAGCCTAGGCAATGTAATCAAAGAATGTGAGGTCATATGGCCTAGGGAGAGGCCTGTGACGAACTGCGACCGCCGCGGCCACAATACGTCACAAAACCGTCACAGCGCCCCTAGTGGTCAATCCGCAAACAGGCCTCCCAGCCACTTTCAGCACACCGACAGTCTAACTTGAGTCCGTACAGTCGATAGGCTGAAAGCACAGGGAGTGGACCGCCGACCGACCGCAAGTAAGCGTGTGACGAACTGGACCGGAACCACACACAGGGTAGTTTAACTGCCACCACCTTGTAATTTATGGGAGCAAGGAACCCACTATCTGGATAACAGAACCGAGTAGCTTTCTCTTCGGAGAGGCTAGGGTACATTTTTGCAGTGTTTGAAAACAGGCATATGGCTAGAGAAATGACTTGGAGGTCATTTATTATATATCTATATACAATACAAATTATCCAGATGCACAGTAATTATTAACACAATAATCAAGGAAAGTATAGTCCAATAAACAAAAGGGAGAAAAGAAAGAAAATACTTAGTTTCCGCAGAAAAGATGTCTGTTGGTGAAATAGTCCGTTGCAGGGATAAAGTCCAAGAAGCCTTTGTCCAGTGTAATATGCCTTTAGCCCACAGGTTCTCTGGCTGAGGCCCTTTTCAGGTGTTGTTAAAAGTGGAGAACTCCTTTAGCAGATTCTAGGTCTTTGTTATAAAGGGTCCCAGAATCAAGGCGGGGAATTGAGAGTCCGTCTGCTGGGCAGGCTGTATTCCTGAGGTGAATGTCAGTTCTGAAATATGGCATGTGCCATATCGCGGGATGTCTCCGCTGTACCCAAGTAACAAGCACAGATTCACATTCCCTACAAAATATGGAGTTCAGGGATACCAAATATTACTATTATAACTGGTTCTATGATGGGGTAACACCATAACTTTACCTGGGCACATCTTAGAGTTATGTTTGTCCTATGTAAACGTCCAGTGAATTCTGAGTGACACGATGATGTAATTTTTACGTCCGTAAGATGCATGGGCTCTCCTAAAAAGGTAAAAATCATATCTCAGATTCATGTTGCAATCTGGGAAACCTTGGTGCCGGCCTGTCTGCAGCAAGCTAGCTTACAGACCCTTATGGCAGCAACACCAAATGGCTCCCACCAGGTGCAGTCTTCACACCTAGCTGTGATATCTCTTCAGAAAGGGAAGTTCTTTTGTCAACCTGAGGAAGCCAGCTGTAATTGTGTTATCTGCTGGGCATCTATTGACTGACTTGAACAAAAGGGCTATTTTGTTCTCTGGGTACACAGAAGAAGACGCTCCGAGTAATCAAATTGTAGATTCTGGGGCCTAGGGAAATACTTACTGTTTAATAGACCTACTGCTCAATAAGGGAGACTAATATTGATAATATTGGGAGGACAGTTCAATATTCTTGCGGATCATCCGTGACAAGGCCTAAGTGCTCATGCGGCCTCTTAACAGCCAGTTGGCGGTGGTGTTGGAAGTAGGACCCTCGCCGATCTCATATTTATGACCTATCCTAAGGAAAGGCCATCATTATGAAAATCCCAGAAAACCTTAGATTTTGAATGATTGATGCAAGGTCCTGAAATCTGTGAAAACAAATCAAGTGTTCTGTGTAGGTTTGGAAGACACACCAAAGGATATCAGTGACAGCATAATCATAATATCTGCAAACAGGAAGCATTTATGTTTAGTTTCACTAACAATAATTCTTTTCATGCCAACACTATTTTCTATAGCCATAACCAAAGAATCAATAGCCAAAATAATCAGTACTGTAAAAAGTGACAACCTGTCTAGTTTCACGATAAAAAACAAAAATCTCTGAAAGAACCCCTCCCCCTAAAAATGCACAAAAGCCAATGGACCAACATACAGACAACAAGTGATGATAAAAAAAAAAAAAGACTGCAACTTCAGTGGCATAGTGTGGGTGCCAGTGCATAGGGCAAGCCAATTATTGCGTCCCCCTAGCCGGTGGCGTGTGATCGCCAGGGCAACTGGAGGACGTTGCATAGCAGTTTGATCCATTCGCCACATAGTGCTGGCAGTACTATTGTCCCCTGACAATTCCTTCCACACTGGCAGCAGCATTATCCTCTGGCCACCCATCTACCCGGCAGCAGTATTGTCCTCATATATCTCTCTTGGGGACATGCATGACAGGAGCAGTGAGGCAGGATATTGAAAGAAATAGCTTTTCTCCTTCTAGAAGCTAGAATGCAGTTAATAAAAGGAGCCGTGATGCCACTATTCACATGTTGCCAACGGTCATGTGGGTGTATGCTACAGAGGTAAAGCACATAAGCACTCCCTTTAGCCTGAATGTGGCTGTGTGGGTTAGGGATTAGGTGTTAGTGGGGAGGGTTACTGTTGGTGGGTTAGGCCTAGATTTCTGAGTCCAGGTCCTTTAGCTTTCTAAGAGTGCTGCCACATGTCATGGCAGTGCTGCATTTTTGGTGCAGCAAATAGAGCAATAACATTAGGGTGAATTTTCTTAGGGTGAATTTTCTTCCAGCAAAGGCAAAACACACAGCAAAACCAAACTATGTAAATTACAAAATAGTTACACTAACCCTTAGAGGACCTTGCAGTTTTCTGTGTTTGCATTTTCATTTTTCACTCCCTGCTTTCCCATTGCCAATATTTATTTATTTATTTTTTGAGGGACAAGTTGTACTTTCTTATGGCACTATTTAATATTGCATATGATGTAGTGGAAAGCTGGAAATAAATTCCAAATAAGGTGGAGATGAAGAAAAAATAATATTCTGCCACAGTTTTATTTTTCTGCTTGTTTTTTTTACTGTGTTCCCTATGCAGTAAAATTGAACAGTTACCTTCATTCTCCAGATCTAAATACAATTACACATTTGTATAGTTTTTCTTGCATTTCAATACTTAAAGAAATAGAAAGCTTTTTTTTTCTTTTCATCGCCATATTCTGACCCCAGAAGCTATGTGTATAGAGCTCATTTTTTGCTGGCTGATCTGTACTTTTCAGTGATACCATTTTGAAGTGTGTGCTACTTTTTGGGGGAGGTGAAGTAACAAGAAATGCCAAATTGGTCATTTATTGGTAAGTATTTTTATTTTGGGGAAATGGGGGTGATTTGAAGTTACATTTTTTATTTTAAATAATTTGAAAAACTTTTTTTTTATGTCACCCTGGGTGACTAACTATAACTGGCAATCATTAGATTGCCCATTGTGTTCTGTGATGGATAAATGGTTATCATAGAACACTTCATTTACAATATACCAATGCAGTACTGCCACCTGTTGGCCTATATTGGTATTGTAACGGACCGTTTCAGCAGACAAGGGGTTAAAATCTGTTTAGGCGATATGCCCCTTTCTGAGAGACAGGCACAGCTACTGCAGAACACCAAACCCCCGAACTGGATACAAAATAGCACTCCAAACTGGAACCTCGCGAATAGCTGCTAGCAGACGAACAGGAAAAGCATACAATCAGCTTACACTCCTGGCAATCAGTCTCTAACAGCATACAGGGAATCCCCCCAATAACGAGACAAGGCTCCGTGTTGAGGGTCAAGCAGTGGTCTGACTGTACTTCAGGTACAGCCTCTTTTATTCATAAAAAACAAACATAGTACTGCCCACAGGGTTTTGAAATCCAACCAATCAATATCTTACAACACACACAATGTAAGTACAGCAACCAATCGTTCACGCCCCCTAGTGGACCAGAAGGGAGACTGCGACACAGAACAGATACAACACATCCCCACAATGCATCATGGTTTCCTCCTCTCTGTCCCGGAGACAACCGAGGGCAATCCAATTATCTCTCAGGACAAAGGAGATCGCCAATACACATGTGGAGACAACAGGACAGACATCACCATTCAAACACACAATGGGACAATGGCACAATAGGACAATAGAACCACACCCAGCATATTCCTCCCAAGCTGACAAGTTACACTTATTATAAATTGTTACAACTTTGTGAGGTTACATTGTCCATACATATAACTTACATCAATTTAAACAGTATAACTTGGGGGACAAACCTATCCAAAATTCCCTGGAATAGGTTCAGCGGTTTAAAAGTTAGTATGGGCCATAATCCTGAGGCAAGAGGCGTTTAAACAGCCCCCTCCAAAACACTGTGGCGAGGTTGGTTTCGCCACAGGTATATTCTAATAATAGCTACCAAATCCTGATTGAGGCTTTGGGCTATTACTATACTATAACAGGTTCCCTGATCTCAGCTGGGTTGTGCTGTTACAGACACGGGTGTGCGCAGCTTCCATACTGCTTAGATGCCATTGTAACATTTGACCACGGCATCTGATGGATTCGATCATCATAGAGATGATCCCATACATTCGTCGCTAGTCTATGCTATTTGAAATGGGCGCCATCTTTAAAATTAGAGGTCACCAAGGGGTTAATGTAATTTTAAGTCTGCTGTGTGTTTTGCCATGCTGGAAGAAAACTCCCTTTAACCTCAGGTATGTTGTTGCAAAAACCACATGCATTTTTTAATGCATTTTTTGCTACATCCAAAATGCTGCACAGCCACATGTGGCAGCAACCTAAGGCTCCGAACTGCACTAATAAACCACTTTCCTGGCACACCCCCTTGATACGTCAATGCC
This sequence comes from Bufo gargarizans, assembly GCF_014858855.1. Classification (NCBI taxonomy): domain Eukaryota; kingdom Metazoa; phylum Chordata; class Amphibia; order Anura; family Bufonidae; genus Bufo; species Bufo gargarizans. The sequence goes on along the minus strand of NC_058080.1, from coordinate 487,843,690 downwards.
AAGTGCAAAAGGCAAATAGTCTCAAGTTAGGCTTGGTTCAAATCGCATTTTTATCCTATGTTTAACGTATATGATTGGAAAAAAGGATACAAAAGCGTAGTACACATACTTTTTTTTTTTTTTACAATGGAACTAACTCTATGGTGACAGATGCCACTGTATGGTATCAGTCTGAGGCATCCGTAACACATATATATATATATATTTTTTTTTTACAATAGAAATCTATGGTGACGGATATCACTGTATGGCATCCGTTTAACACTTTCTTTTTTTGTATATGTTAAATGTAAGACAAAAACATGATGTGTACCTAGCCTTAAGTGTATCTGTGCTCCTCGCAGCTAAAGACAGGTTTGGTAGAAAATCTATGAGCTCATCTCCAATCTGTCTTCAGCAGTGAGGAGATGCAGTGTTCTGTGTGAGTGCTTCTATCTCCTCATTTTAGCGATCAGGAAGTGTCTTAGGAATCAGACCCCCACCGATCAAAACATTTAAGATTTTACATTTTCTTGAAAGTACAATAAGGCTACTTTCACAATGGCGGCACGGAGATCTGGTCGCCTGATCCAGCAGAGAATGGCAGGAATCGATGGGACACAAACCACAGTGTGCAGTGGTTTGTGTCCAGCCAATTCTCCGCATTTTTGCTGGAATGTGGCCAGATCTCTGCCGGATCTCATTATACTTAATGGGGCATGTGGGCATTGCGGTTGTATCCTGCAGAGCTGGATCCGAAAATACACGCCGGTGAGAAAGTAGCCTAAGCAAATCAAACTCTTTATGTAGGGCAAATGAGAATGGCATATCTTTTCCAAAACCCAGTGTGTCCCAATTTGACTGAGCAACTGAAATTAAATCTATTAATGTCCTAACATGGTCCAGACCCTGTTGAGTAACTATTTTAATAAGTCAAATTGGGTGATAATTACAGCACTGTAGTCTTTGCTCACTTTAGGAATGACATACTGTAAATATCTGAAAGCAACATTTCCTCTGGAAGCTGTTTTCCTTCCCTAATATAATTAAACAAAAGGGTCAGATGAGGGGCCAAAATAGCCACAAATATTCTAATGTTGATTAGAAAATCCAGACATGGTGCAGATGACTTTGTTAGATTAATTTCCCCCCAAATATCCTTCACAATAAAACATTTTTATCTAATAATTTAGAATGCACCTCTGTAACTGCTGGAAAATAAATCCTCCGGTTTGTTCTGCCTGAAAACTGAGGCCGAATAAATTACTTTTATTATTTTAATCAAACTCCAGGGGTATCATCACTACGTGTGGGACAATCACTAGGGGACTCACTATTGGTTGTGGTAGTGGTGGTGGGGGCGATAAGCAGGCATTACCATTTTAAGGAGGCACTAAAGGGCATGCTTACTAAAATGTGGCATGAGGGGTTACAAAATAAAAAAAATTTACTCTCCTCATCCACTTGTTTGCGCAGCCGGCATTATCATCTTTTAGGACCTGCCAAAGGACCTGTGACGTAATCGCGCTCACCACATTGTGAAGGTGGTGATGTCAGCACAGGTCCTGCTGAATGAAGATAGAAGATTCTATCTTCATTTAGCAGGATCTGCACTGACGTCACCGCACTCGCCACGTGGTGAGCACGATTACGTCATCAAACGTCCTGAAAGAAGAAGAAAGAAGATGCTTGCTGTGCGAAAAAGTGGAGGCAAGTTTTTTTTTTCTAACCCCTGATGCCACATTTTAGTAAGCATTCTGTATTATGCTATTATTTTCCCTTATAACCATGTTATAAGGGAAAATAATACAGTAAATTGACTTTAATGGGGTTGCTCATCCCTATCATTTCCTAGCAACCATGCGTGAAAAATTGCTTCTGCACTTGCTTGCGATTTTCACACACCCTCATTCATTTCTATGGGGCCTGCATTGCGTGAAAAACGCAGAATACAGAACATGCTGCGATTTTTCACGCAACGCACCAGTGATGCTTGAAAATCGATGCTCATCTGAACAGCCCAATTGAAGTGAATGGGTCCGGATTCAGTGCGGGTGCAATGCATGAGTTGAACTGAATACTCGCCCATGTGAAATAGGCCTTAAGCTGCATTTACATGAGCAAATAATAGTCCAGATTATTAGGAATGACTGTTCCCGACAATCTGCCTGTGTAAATGTGCCGCCTTTTACCCGATGAACGAGTGAAACATCCGTTCATCGGGTGATCCTCTGGTTTATGCATGTACCCCTTGTGTTGTCTAAACTGCGATCAGCTGCTCAGAAACCATGATTTAGTATGAATTGTCCTGTGTAAATCCCCCTTTACAGATATCACACATGTTCCTGCCAACAGCTGAGGTGAGAGGTAACTCTGATCCTGGCAGTCAGTTATAACTGTGTCCACTAAGGTGTTTGACATTGGCAGGATGCTCACCTGATGTGATCGTGTGGTGCAAATGGGCTACCATGGTAGGTTTAGTCCAAATGAAAGACCTCAGGTTTGCTATGGGTAAAAGCCTATAAAATCAAGATTTGTCAGCATTCTCTGTATTGCAAAGCATTATATAAAAAAAATAAAAAAATGAAAAATAAACCTATAAACCTGTTCCACATAAAATGAACCCTCATATGGCTATGTTAATGGAAAAATTACAAATTTGTGTGGATATTTCTGATATGTTTTATATTTGGCAAAACTAAACATTGCTGCAATCATACCAACCCATAGTATAAAGATAAAATATTATTTATACCACACAGTGCATGGCATAAAATTATGCAATAACAATGGTGGAATTGCCATTTTTTTTCCATTCACCTAAAAACTTCATAAATGTTGACCAATAATTTATATGGACTTCATAGTGGCAATAAAAAATTTCAACTCGTCCTGCAGAAAGCAAGCCATCGTACAACTTAGATTTTTATTTCAAAATAAAAAAAAATAATGGCTCTTGCAATTAGACAAAGAGAAATTTAAAAACATACTCTCTCCTGAATTCCCTGAATCAGTTCCTTAATAGATTAATTTCCATTATCATGTGATGTACCATAGTATGCATTAAACTTCTAGGCTCCCTCTAGTGGTAGCTGTAGACACCTAGGATATTATCTTCTAACTACATGTCTATACAAGGATATTGGCGCTCTGCATGAGTATACTAAGAAATAAAATAAAAATATGCTAAGAAATAATCAACACAAAATTTGAAACCTATTTAGATTAAAAAAAATGGTGTCCAAGAGACAATATTCACTTTACAGGAACAAGTTGTGGGACATTTCACTGATATAGTGGTACAAGGAATGCTAAGTATTGCAAAAAAAATGTTTTTCCCTGGAAATATCTCTGTTGAATAGAGTAGTGGATGTGCCTGTTACAGTTCCAGATAATAGTATATGCTTATCACCTAAAAGTGACCTAGTGCCCACTTTTGGCACATACAGATCTATTGTTACATTCACTATAGATGCAAGGAAATGAATTATCTATGTCTAGGTCTCACATTTTTCATTATGGTGACAAGTTACATTCCAAAACGTATTAGATATTAACCCGTAGGATACCAGCGTCTTACATGTACAGCGCTGGAAACCGGGTCTGAAATCCCAGCGCGGTTCAGCTACGGCGCTCCGATCAGCTGCAGGGGTCTAGCAGTGACTGATATGGAGACACTAAAACATGATTTATTTTTTGGTTCAAAAATATTATTGTGTAAAACTTAATTAAAATAATAAAAGTATACATATTAGGTATTGCCATGTCCGTAATGACCTTCTCTAATAAAATACCACATTACCTAACCTCTCAGATGAACACCGTAAAAAATAAAAACTGTAAAAAAAAGCCATTTTGTCACCTTAATCACAAAAAGTGTAATAGCAAGTGATCAGTCATCTTATACTGCAAAAAATTATATCCTACCTAAGACAATCGCCCAAGAAATAAAATAAAACTATGGCTCTAAGAATATGGAGACACTAAAACATGATTATTATTTTTTTGTTTCAAAAATGCTGTTATTGTGTAAAACATAAATAAAAAGTACACATATTAGGTATCGCCACATTCGTAAGAACCTGCTGTATAAAAATATGACAGGACCTAACCCTGTAGGTGAACACCATAAAAAAATAGAAATTAAAAGTGTGTAAAAAAAGCCTTTTTTTTTCACCTTACATCACAAAAAGTGTAATACCGAGCGATCAAAGATTAAGAAGAAAGAAGACTATGCCGGCTGCATGAACAAGTGGATGAGGTGAGTTAATTATTATTTTTTTAACCCCTCAATCGACATTTTAGTAAGTATTCTGAATTAAAAATGCTATTTTTCCTCATAACCATGTTATAGGGGAAATAAAATAAAATCTACAAGACACCTAACCCAAATCCGAACTTCAGTGAAGAAGTCCTGGTTCGGGTCTGGTTACCACATTTAGTTTTTTATCACACGTGTGCAAAACGCTTGACACCCGTGTGATAAAAACTGAACACCACAATCGCAGTCAAAACTGACTGAAATTGCGTGCACACTCGTGCGGGTTTCCCGCAATGCACATGCGACGCATCCGGAGCAAATCCGGGATGCCCGAGTGAAAGAGGCCTGAGTTTCTAAAATGGGGTCATTTTTGGGTGGTTTCTATTATGTAAGCCTCACAAAGTAACTTTAGACCTGAACTGGTCCTTAAAAAGTTACTTTTGGAAATTTTCTGGAAAATTTCAAGATCTGCTTCCAAACTTCTAAGCTTTCTAACATCCCCAAAAAAGAAAATGGCATTCACAAAATGTATACAAGCCCACCCACGCTCCCAAACTCACTCAACACTTCGTATCAGTCAGAGAATCGCTGCTAGGTTCGCTGCCACGGTCTGCTGCTGTGACCGTTAGATTGAAATATCACCAAGGTCTGATTTAATTATAAGTCAGAATAGGAACCTGCGCAGATTTAGATACGGTTAGGAGTTTAAAGCGGTTAGTGAATGTGAGAGAAGCGATATTAAAAGTAATACTCCAAGTAATTACCTTCTTTAAACGTATCTAAATCTGCGCAGGTTCCTATTCTGACTTATAATTAAATCAGACCTTGGTGGCATTCACAAAATGATCCAAACATAAAGTAGACATATGGGAAATGTAAAGTAATAACTATCACTATCTGTTTTAAAAGCAAAGCAATTGAAATTTGGAAAGTTGCACATTTTTTTTTGTGAATTTTAGTATATTGACTGAAATTTTCCACTATCGAGAAGTACAATGTGTCACGAGAATGGCTTGGATAAGTAAAAGCGTTCCAAAGTTATTACCACATAAAGTGACATGTCAGATTTGCAAAAATCGGCCTGGGATTTAAAGGGATATTCCCATCACAGACAATGGGGGCATATCGCTAGGATATACCCCCATTGTCTGATAGGTGCGTGTCCCACCTACAATAAGAACGGAGCGGGGAAATGAACGAAGGGCACACTGCGCATGCGCAGCCACCCTCAATTCAATTTGATGGGGCCTCCGAGAATAGCCAAGCCATTTCCGTCTGCCCCATAGAAATGAATAGGAGCAGGGGCCATGCATGCGCGGTGCCCTCCTGTTAATTTTTATGGGAGCAGTGCTTGGTGATGGATGGACCCTGGGAAATCCGGGGTCCTCCAGCCACAGCTCTCCCCGCTCCGTTTTCATTGTAGGTGCGGGTCCCTGAGGTGGGACCCACGCCTATAAGACAATGGGGGCATATCCTAGCAAAATACGGATGAACAGGAGTCCCCCACCGGTAGGGTGGCCACTGGCTTCACCCTAGAAAGCCGGATTGGCCCAAACCACACCCACAACGCCCCAAACCACGCCTCCAAACTGCATAAAGCCACACCCCCATGCCAGTGAAGCCACGCCCCCACCATCGGCTGGTGGAAGGTGAGCGGGGCAGTTGGGGCGCTTCTCTTCCCCTCAGTCATCCACAGAAAGCCATCTCTGCGGCTCTAGTGACTGACTGGGGGTGAGAGAAGCCTCAGTCAGTTGCTGCAGCTTGCGCTCAGACAGCACAATGCTGCTGTCTGAGACGTGAGCTACTGAAAAGGAGGACATCCCTGTGTCCGTCCAGGCACTGCGCCGGACGGAGGACAGGGAGCCTGATAACCGGACTGTCTGGACTAAAACCGGACGTCTGGCCACCCTACCCACCGGCCTAGATGCAAGTAAAGGGGACGACAGTTAAAAGCAACTGGATCGGCCGGTAAGAACCCAGAACAACTAGCACTTACCTTCTGCAGCAACAGGAAGGAAAACCAACACACCAGTAACTGCCTGGACCCCCATGCAAACAGGGTGCATGGCGTCCCCTGGCAGAGCTGCTCACTAACTTGTTCCTCCGAGGAGAAACCCTGGAGCCCTCTCACCGAAGGCACAGACAGGGAAGTGGCTAGCATTTATGCAGGACTGTACACACTAAAACAGAGCAGACATGGAACAACAACTAAACTCCAGACTACCAGCCACAGGCAATATAAGCACCTATTGACCACACCCAGCCAGTTATTTAACCCCACAATCACCAGACGGGGAAGGGAAACAAAACTTAAAGGAAAGGTGTACACACATGTTGCATAAACTACGCATTGCCTCAGGCAACCAGCATGCACGGCAAACGTGTCATGGCAAACCACACAGAGACCGAGACACAGCCGTGACACTTGCTTTCAGGAGATGAAAATCTAATGAAAGAGTTATGGTATTGTGTTTTGTGGACTATCTCAAAATGAAAACATGAGCTTGTGAATGAAAATGCTATCAACTATTAGCCATAGATAATTGGTAACTAAATGATTATTTTTGTATACGGTTAGTATTATAAAAATCTTTTTTTTTAAATACTCTTCAATGGCAAACAAGTGTTTGTGACAATATAATTTAGTGAAAAGACATGAGCTAATGTCATCCACATGATGTTATAACCATACTTGTTAGGCTGGGTTCACACGGGCGTGTCCGGATTAGGTCCGGATGCATCCCGATGTATTGCGGCAAACCCGCGCGATTAGGTATGCAATGCGATTGCGTTCCGATGTTCAGTTTTTATTGCGCGGGTGCAATGTGTTTTGCACGCGCTTGATAAAAAACCGACTGTGGTACCCAGACCCGAACTTCTTCACAGAAGTTCAGGTTTGGGTTCGGTGTTGTGTAGATGTTATTATTTTCCCTTATAACATGGTTATAAGGGAAAATAATAGCATTCTGAATACAGAATGCTTAGTAGGTGATCAATTGAGGGTTAAAAAAAATAAAAAAATTAACCTTCTCCTCTTGATCGCGTAGTTCCCGGTCTCTTCTTTACTTCTTTAATGATGAACTGCTGGCTAAAGGACCTGTGGAGCATGTGATCTGACGTCACCACAGGTCCTTTAGCCGGTAGTTCATCATTAAAGAAGAGACCGGGAACTACGCGATCAAGAGAAGGTGAGTTCATTTTTTTATTTTTTTTAACACTCAATTGATCACCTACTAAGCATTCTGTATTCAGAATGCTATTATTTTCCCTTATAACTATGTTGTAAGGGAAAATAATACAGTGAATAGACTGTCACCTAGCAACCATGCGTGAAAATCGCACTGCATCCGCACTTGCTTGAGGATGCTTGCGATTTTCACTCAGCCCCATTGACTTCTATGGGGCCTCGTGATAAACGCACAATATAGAGCATGCTGTGATTTTCACGCAACGCATAAGTGATGTGTGAAAATCACAGCTCATGTGCACAACCCCATAGAAATGAATGGGTCCAGATTCAGTGCGGGTGCAATGCGTTCACCTCCCGCATTGTACCCGCGCGGAAATCTCGCCCGTGCGAACTTAGCCTTAGTTCACACGAACGTGTGTGATCTGTGGCCGTTTTGCGGCCCGCAAATCGCGGGCCGCAATACACGGCCACAGTTCCGTGTGCATTCCGCATCACGGATGCGGACCCATTCACTTCAATGGGTCCGCAAATCCGGAATCGCGGAATGGGCGGACGGGACCCCTCGGAAGCACTACGGAGTGCTTCCGTGGGGTTACGTCCCGTACCTCTGTTACGCAAAAAGATAGGACATGTTCTATCTTTTAGCGGAACTGGCGGATCGCGGACCCATTAAAGTGAATGGGTCCGCGATCCGATGCGGCTGACCTACGGCCGGCGATGTGTGAACTCGGCCTTAGTCCCACTAAACAGAATGGAGTGGTGGTCATTTATGTTCACTACTACTCCACTCCAGGGATAGGTATCTAATCAGTAGATGGTCTGACCCCCACCAAGCTCAATAACTTGTACCCCCCGAGTCAATGGAGCATGGTAATGCATGTACACTGCCATACCATCCAACTCTATGAGAATGACCCAGAGAAGTGGACTACAACAATGGCTATGTTTGATACAGCCTGTGAATTTTTTTATTTATTTTTTGCGATGTTTGATAGTGCTATGTTTTGATAGTGCCTCCATTCAGGGGACTCACGGACCCCCATTTTTGTGATTGGTGGGGATCTCAGTTGCTGGACCTCTACCAATCAAATACTTGTACCCTTTCTTGAGGATAGTAGTTATGATGGAATAACACTTTAATAAGCTCTGTTTTCTATGTTAATTATAATTATCAGACCACAATCCCCATACATTCTTAAATGCATTCAACAATTCTTCCAAGAAAATTGTCCAAATATTAACTGCAACCTGAATTCTTTAAAAGCACATGAGGTAATAATCAAGGGTCTCAATGAACTTGGTTCAAATAAAAGTTAAAAATATATCAGAACTCCATCAAGTCAAGACAACAGAACGGGGTTGTGCAGCACAAAGATATTAATGCCCTATCCTCAGGATCGGTCATCAATATCAGATCAGTAGGGGTTCGACTCCCGGCAACCCTGGTGAACAGATGTTTGAAGAGTTAGTAACAGTTGTGCAAATGCTGCTTCAGTTTCAAAATTATGCTGTAAATGTTACAGTGCACAGGTAATTTTGAAGTGAGAGCAGTGCTCAAACCTTTTTAAACAGCTGATGGGAGGGAGTGCCAGGAGTTTGATATCCACCCATCTGATATTGATTGGCTATCCTGAGGAATCATTTATTAAGACTCAGAATGAACCTCAAGGATTTGCCTAATCAAAGTACAGAGAACATTTTCTTCTTTGCATGTGGAAAGAGACTAGTGTCCTTAATTAAACACAATATTCTACCACTTTCATGCCCAAAATAAAAGAAAAAAGGCAATGTGAATGTGAAGAAACAGAACAGAAAAAAATAAACAGATTTTTTTTTTTTTTGAATTCGTTTTAACTATTTTACATCTGTTTCTGTCAATCTGAGATCCATTTTTTTCACTGTTAAAAGTCCTCCTGTCATGGTCTTACCTTCTCACTGTTCTCCTTCGTTTGACATGTGCTGGCGGCCATCTTGGTTTCTGGGTTTCTTGTAGCCTCCCACCCTGCGGCTTCTCCTTCCCACTGGGAGGAGCTGGATGCCTAGCTCATATATATAGGAGGTCTGTGGCTTCAGTTCCTTGCTTGGTCCTCCTGTGTTCACATGCTTCTAAGACTGCTGCTGCTTCTGGTTCCTGATACTGGCCTCGTCTGACTACCCCGTTGGTTCCTGATCCTGGCTTCGTCTGACTACCCCGTTGGTTCCTGATCCTGGCTTCGTCTGACTACCCCGTTGGTTCCTGATCCTGGCTTCGTCTGACTACCCTTCTGGTTCCTGACCTCTGTCTACGCAAGACCCTGCTTCGGTTTAGCCATCCGTTTGGACTTTAGCTTACGGCTTGCTTTTCAATAAAGCCTTCTTATTTTCCACTTATCTCTTGTTGTACGTCTGGTTCATGGTTCCATGACATTAGGACCAAGCCATGAATTCTGACGGTACAGGGCCATCCTCGCTACCTACGCTGGTTGCCAGACTTGATCAGCAGGATCACCTGTTGGGTCGGTTCGCTGTGGCGTTGCAAACCCTGCTTGAACGCACGGCTCATTTAGCTTCCGTTGCCGATGGGTCGGTTGTCGCTCCTGGGCCCGTTCCTACTGCCGCTCCGGTTGTTGCGCCAGAGTCTACCCCGACACCTGTTGCTGCGCCTGCGGTGTCTCGGGGTATGACCGGTTCTGCCCCCCTTCCACAGCGCTTTGGGGGAGAGCCAACTCAGTGCCGAGGTTTCCTTAACCAGGTGGGCATTTATTTCGAGTTGCTGCCACATGCCTTTCCTACTGAGAGATCAAAGGTGGGCTTCTTGATCTCGCTGCTCTCGGACAAGGCCTTGGCCTGGGCCAGCCCTTTATGGGAGAACAACAATCCGGTGGTTGCCGAGTTTTCTGGTTTTGTTGCTTCTCTTCGGAAGGTATTCGATGTGCCGGCTCGTGCTGCCTCTGCTGCGAAGCTCCTTATGTCCATCAGACAGGGTTCACGATCCGTAGCTGAATACGCCATTGAGTTTCGTACCCTGGCAGCAGAGGTGGGCTGGAATAATGAGGCTCTGGTCGCTGCTTTCTCTCATGGTCTTTTGGATGCCTTGAAGGATGAGGTTGCAGCTAAGGACCTACCAGTGGAGCTCGAGTCTCTTATTTCTTTCCTGATTTTGATTGACACCAGACTCAGGGAGAGACCTTCCTTTAAGGAGAGCCTGCGGAGGTCTTCTAACAGATTGGCGCCTACGTTTGCTGTCCCACCCGTGCCTCCCTCTCCTCCCACGCCTCCTGGGGATGACTTGTCTGGGGGTGAACCCATGCAGCTGGGGTTTGCTCGCCTGTCCGAGGGGGAGAGGGTACTCCGGAGACGCGAGGGCCGATGCATGTACTGTGGTCTCGGTGGGCATTTTCGGTTGGCATGTCCGAACCGTCCGGGAAACGCTCGCACCTGAGATCCTGTCGGGGGCAGATCTTGGGTGGAGTCTCCTCGTCCCCGGTTTCCCGTGTTGACAAACCACTGATCACTGTTGTCCTCTCCTGGGTCGGGGGCTCGGTGACGACCCAGGCGTTGGTGGACTCTGGTGCTGGTGGTTTGTTCATTGATAGTGTGTTCGCTGCCGCCAATTCCATTCCTCTGCAGCCTCGAGGTTCCCCACTGGCTCTTGAGGCGATAGACGGCAGACCCCTTCTGCCGCCACACGTAACTCATGAGACCCTTCCAGTGGGGATAGCCATTGGTGCCGTTCACAGAGAGTCGGTCTGTTTCCAGGTGATTTCGTCTCCACACTACTCGGTGGTCTTGGGGTACCCCTGGCTCCAGAAGCGTAATCCGACTTTCGATTGGAGATCGGCCGAGATCCTCTCGTGGTCACCGCAGTGTGGGGCTAGTTGCATCCATGGGCCTGTCAAGTTGCTGTGTACTTCCTCGGACTCTCTGTTGCCTCCTGAATACGAAGAGTACCGGGATGTATTCGATAAGGTGCGCGCGGTTGCCCTACCTCCGCACCGCCCATACGATTGTGCCATAGAGTTACAATCTGGTGCCGTTCCTCCTCGTGGCAAAGTCTATCCACTGTCGGTAGCGGAGAATGAGGCCATGGAGGAGTACGTGAGGGAGGCACTTTCACGCGGACACATTCGCAAATCCTCGTCCCCGGCAGGGGCTGGATTTTTCTTTGTGAAAAAGAAGGGCGGTGAGTTGAGGCCTTGCATCGATTACAGGGGTCTCAATCGCATCACGATCAAGAACGCTTACCCGATACCCTTGATTTCCGAGCTGTTCGATCGCCTCAAAGGGGCCACGGTCTTTACCAAACTCGACCTGAGGGCGGCATATAACCTGGTAAGGATCAAGGCGGGCGATGAGTGGAAGACCGCGTTTAACACCAGGACCGGTCATTATGAATCCTTGGTTATGCCCTTTGGGTTGTGCAATGCGCCCGCAGTCTTCCAGGAATTTATCAACGATGTTTTCCGTGACCTGTTGCAGCAGTGTGTGGTGGTCTATTTGGATGACATCTTGGTATATTCTGAATCCATGGAGGCCCACATTATGGATGTCAGACGAGTGTTGCAACGGTTACGAGAGAACAGGCTGTTCGGTAAGCTTGAGAAATGCGAATTTCACCGATCCCAGGTAACCTTCTTAGGTTACATCATTTCCGCTGAGGGGTTCTCCATGGATCCTGAGAAGGTTTCGGCTGTCTTACAGTGGCCCCAGCCCAGTGGTCTCCGTGCCCTGCAGCGCTTTTTGGGCTTCGCCAATTATTATCGGAAGTTCATCAGGGACTTTTCTATGCTAGCCAAGCCGCTCACGGATCTGACCAGGAAGGGCAGTAATTTCCAGGTCTGGCCGCTCGAGGCCATCCGAGCGTTTGAGGCTCTAAAGTCCGCCTTTGTGTCGGCTCCGATTCTGTCGCATCCCAACCCTGGGTTGCCCTTTGTCCTCGAGGTGGACGCGTCTGAGACGGGAGTAGGCGCCCTCCTGTCTCAGCGTAGAACACCAGAGGGTCCTCTGCTTCCTTGTGGGTTTTACTCCCGGAAACTGTCTTCCGCGGAGTGCAACTATCAGATTGGTGACAGGGAGTTATTGGCCATCGTGCAGGCCCTTAAAGAATGGAGGCACTTGCTCGAGGGTTCGGTGGTTCCGGTTCTCATCCTGACGGACCACAAGAATCTGACCTACCTTTCTGAGGCCAAGAGATTGACACCACTTCAGGCCAGATGGGCTCTGTTCTTGTCACGTTTTAATTACGTGGTCTCCTACCTACCCGGTTCCAAGAACATCAGAGCGGATGCCTTATCACGGCAGTACTCCGAGCTGTCCAGGGAGGAGTCGATTCCGACTTCGGTCATACCTCCGAATCAGATCCTGGCCGCCATTCGCACCAGCCTGACCTCTCCCCTGGGTGAGCAGATTTTGGCGGCTCAATCTGGTGCTCCCTCTGGGAGACCCAACGGCAGGTGTTTTGTGCCTGAGGAGTTGCGCATTCGGTTGTTGCGAACCTACCATAACTCCAAGGCCGCGGGGCATCCTGGAAAGAATCAGCTGTCCTGGGCTGTTTCACGTCTGTTCTGGTGGCCTTCTCTACGTTCCGACATCGCCGCATATGTAGCGGCATGCTCCGTTTGTGCCCAGAGTAAGTCCCCTCGGCACCTTCCGTTGGGCCTTTTGCAACCCATAGCCACCGGGGAGCGCCCATGGTCACACCTGGGGATGGATTTCATTGTGGACCTCCCTGCATCCCGAGGCCATACGGTCATTCTCATGATTGTGGATCGGTTTTCCAAAATGTGCCACTGTGTTCCTCTCAAGAAGTTACCCTCTGCACAAGAGTTGGCCACGATTTTCGCCAGGGAGGTCTTCCGGTTGCACGGTTTGCCCAAGGAGATTGTGTCGGATCGGGGGAGTCAGTTTGTGTCCAGGTTCTGGCGCGCCTTTTGCTCCCAGTTGGGGATTCATCTCTTTCTCCTCGGCCTACCACCCTCAGTCCAATGGGGCCGCAGAACGATCCAATCAGGCCTTGGAGCAATTCCTTCGTTGCTATGTCTCCGATCACCAAGACAATTGGGTTGACCTCCTGCCTTGGGCTGAGTTTGCCAGGAACACGGCAGTGAACTCTTCCTCTGGGACGTCTCCCTTCATGGCCAATTATGGGTTCCAACCTGCCGTGTTACCGGAGGTATTCTCTCCCCAGGATATTCTGGCTGTGGAGGATCACCTTTCCGTCCTACGTGCTTCTTGGGTACAGATCCAGAGGTCCCTTGAGGTCTCTGCGCAGCGCCAGAGACTCCAGGCTGATCGCAGACGAGCGCCCGCTCCTTCCTACCAGGTCGGAGACCGTGTATGGTTGTCCACCCGCAACCTCAACCTTCGAGTGCCCACTCCCAAGCTGGCGCCTCGCTTTGTTGGTCCCTTCCGAGTGCTTCGCAGGGTAAACCCGGTAGCCTATGCCCTTGCGCTTCCTCCTGGCATGCGGATCTCCAACGTGTTTCATGTCTCCCTGTTGAAGCCATTGGTGTGTAATCGTTTCACTTCCTCGGTTCCTCGGCCCCGTCCGGTCCAAGTGGGCAATCGTGAGGAATATGAGGTGAGCAATATCCTGGACTCACGCCTGGTCCGCGGTCGGTTGCAGTTTTTGGTCCATTGGCGTGGTTATGGTCCAGAGGAGCGTTCCTGGGTTCCCTCCGCAGATGTCCATGCTCCTGCTTTGCTCCGAGCCTTCCACGCACGCTTCCCTCAGAAACCGTTCCTTACTCCGCGGAGGAGGGGCCCTTGAGGGGGAGGTACTGTCATGGTCTTACCTTCTCACTGTTCTCCTTCGTTTGACATGTGCTGGCGGCCATCTTGGTTTCTGGGTTTCTTGTAGCCTCCCACCCTGCGGCTTCTCCTTCCCACTGGGAGGAGCTGGATGCCTAGCTCATATATATAGGAGGTCTGTGGCTTCAGTTCCTTGCTTGGTCCTCCTGTGTTCACATGCTTCTAAGACTGCTGCTGCTTCTGGTTCCTGATACTGGCCTCGTCTGACTACCCCGTTGGTTCCTGATCCTGGCTTCGTCTGACTACCCCGTTGGTTCCTGATCCTGGCTTCGTCTGACTACCCCGTTGGTTTCTGATCCTGGCTTCGTCTGACTACCCTTCTGGTTCCTGACCTCTGTCTACGCAAGACCCTGCTTCGGTTTAGCCATCCGTTTGGACTTTTGCTTACGGCTTGCTTTTCAATAAAGCCTTCTTATTTTCCACTTATCTCTTGTTGTACGTCTGGTTCATGGTTCCATGACACCTCCATGAAGTACTATAGTGTAAAATAATGTAAGCAAAACTGATGCCTAAAGGCTATGTACACCTTTGGGAGCATTTTTTCTATGATTGCATTTTACTCATTTTTGGCTAGAAATCGTATTTTCAATTGGCCTGTATTAAAAATATTAAGTCCTTCTGTCACAGAGGGTTAACTGTTTTTCTAACTGTGTGACTGGCACTTTCACTTTGTGCTGGTCATCTAATAAACCTTATCTCTAAACTACTAAGAGGACATAAACACTTATTTAAGCCACATTCTTATCAGTAAGATAAGAACTGAGCTATAATGAGTGTTTATAATGTCAGAGAGCAGAGATAAGGAGCCCGTCAGCTCCCCAACTGATGGAAAAGAGAGAAAATCCTGAAGCTGCTACTTTAGCATCTCAGCTATGTACAGAAGAAATGACTCAATATTTTTAATAAGGATCAATAAAAAAAGTAAAAAGTATAAAGTTTAGCTCAAAATGAGTACAATACAATAATTTAAAAAAATTGCCCCCAAAGGTGTACATAGCCGTTAAGAATCAGTTTTACTTTACGTTATTTTGCACTTTAGTACTTCATAGAGGAATTTTTCTCCAGTGAAAATAATGGATCTCAGATGGACTAAAACGGATGAAAAGTAAGGATTTTTTTATTTTCTGTTCTAACGTTTATTCAAAAAAGATTGTTTTGCATCAAGAAAGCAAAATGTTTTTACATAAAAAGTTGATTCATAACACAAGTGGATAAAAACCTGTACAATTACTTTAACATGTTATTTAACTACTTCAAGGCCATCCCTATACTGATTTTTACATTTGGTTATATAAATAGTTTTTTAAGCCTTTTTTTTGGGTTGGTTCATGGAACTTAGGGGGTCATTTATTGAAACCGGAAATTTAGCATATATAGGGCAGACTACACATTGTATATGTTTAAGAGTGAATGAACATTGAACTGTGATTTGTACATGACTGTAGAAAAGATGAGCTGTGATGTCTTTAGATCTGGAACTAATGTAATGGTAGTGTGTGTGGAACAACTGAGTCAACCAACAGAATTGGGAAAGGAAGTCCGCAGGTCCAAGACTAGTGTTGAGCGCGAATATTCGAATTGCGAATTTTTTTCTCGAATATCGCGATTTCGAGATTTCACGAATATTTAGAATATAGTGCTATATATTCGCGAAATCGAATATTTTTTTATTTTATTTATTTTTTTATTTTTTTAATGCTCCAGTCAGTGCCCGTTGCTTCCGTGCTCATGGAGCGTCCCCATCACCATGGGAATGTCTCCATATACTAGAATGTACTGTCGGATTTGAGAATTACGTTGAAATCGCAATTCGATTAATTCAAGTTATAATAATCGAATTGTGATTTCAACTTAAGCACTGCTATATTCCATATTCGTTAATTCTAGCCTACTATGGAATATAGCAGTGCTAAGTTGAAATCGCCATGCGATTACTTAGAGTTATATTAATCGCATTGCGATTTCAACTTGGACCTGGTTTACTATGGTTGGCTTCAATGGCTTGGTAGAATTTGCGAATATACGAATGTATTCGTCATATTCCACAAAACGAATATACGAATGTATTAGTCATATTCCACAAAACGAAGATATTCTCCATCTTCGTTTTAGCTACCTATTCATCAACTTCGCAAATTCTAGCAATCATATAGGAAAGTTGACTATAGAGACAGCTAAGTTTAATTCGCTATGCGATTATATTACTTAGCTTTTTTTTTTTAATAACTAGAATAATTATAATAATTATCAGGTATTATAATTATTCTATTTATTTAAAAAAAAAGCTAAGTAATATAATCGCATAGCGAATTAAACTTAGCTGTCTCTATAGTAAACTTTCCTATAATGTTGCTAGAATTTGCGAAGTTGATGAATAGGTAGCTAAAACGAAGATGGAGAATATCTTCGTTTTGTGGAATATGACGAATACATTCGTCATATTCGCTAATTCTACCAAGCCATTGAAGCCAACCATAGTAAACCAGGTTCAAGTTGAAATCGCAATGCGATTAATATAACTCAAAGTAATCACATGGCGATTTCAACTTAGCACTGCTATATTCCATAGTAGGCTAGAATTAACGAATATGGAATATAGCAGCAACCATAGTAAACCAGGTCCAAGTTGAAATCGCACTTCGATTAATTCAAGTTATAATAATCGAATAGCGATTTCAACTTTTTACGTATATTCTTAATATTGCTCTAACTTCGTCTTTTAGAATATTCGTAATATTTTAAAAGACGAAGTTAGAGCAATATAACGAATATTCTTCGTAAAATACACATAGATTGTAATTTAGCTAATATACTGCTATAGTAGTTTTTTTAACAGTGTACATCTTTAACAAAACTTAAGTTCTGAAGAGGCAAAAAAAATTGGAGAAAAAAAAGGATTATAGCACTATATTAGCTAAATTACAATCTATATGTGTATTTTACGAAATTTCGTAATATTGCTCTAACTTCGTCTTTTAGAATATTCGTAATATTCTAAAAGACGAAGTTAGAGCAATATAACGAAATTTCGTAAAATACACATATTAGCCTAGCCATAAGGACGTTGCCTTATACTATTAAAAGAAAAATCGCAATACGCGATTAATTAAATCGCATATTATTCGCGATAAATGAAATAATTACGAATATTTGATTTTGAGGAATATATCACGAATATTCAATCGAAATATCGCGAAATCGAATAAGGCACCTCCCGCTCATCACTATCCAAGACATCAGAGAAGACAGCACATAGTGAGAGCGGCAACTGTGCCCACTCAGGAGAAGAGGCCAGTTGTGGGCATTATCCACCAACTTAACCACTACAGGACCGCCGCACGCAGGGATGCGTCGTTGCGGTGGCCCTGTAATTCCTCCTGGACGCGCCTGTTTTGATAACAGAGTCTAATATACCTGCTACCTGGTCCTCTGGTGGTCCTTTTTACTTGGATCGACCACCAAAGGACACAGGCAGCTCTGTAAAGTAGCACCAAACACCACTACACTACACCCCCCCTGTCACTTATTAAACCCTTATTAACCCCCTGATCACCCCATATAGACTCCCTGATCACCCCCCTGTCATTGATCAGGCTCCATGCAGACATTTTTTTGGCAAAAGTTAGCAGAAATTGATTTTATTATTTTTTTTCTTACAAAGTCTCATATTCCACAAAAAAAAAAAAAAAAATATCACATGAACTCACCATACCCCTCTCTGCTGGGTGAGAGAAATATCTCTCTAAAAGACAACTTTACCCATTTTTGTTATACAAAGTTGTCATTTGACAGAGATATTTCTCTCACCCAGCATGGGCATGTGTAAAAAGACACCCCAAAACACATTGCCCGACTTCTCCTGAGTACGGCGATACCACATGTGTGACACTTTTTTGCAGCCTAGGTGGGCAAAGGGGCCCACATTCCATAGAGCACCTTTAGGATTTCACAGGGCATTTTTTACACATTTTGATTTCAAACTACTTCTCACGCATTAGGGCCCCTAAAATGCCAGGGCAGCATAACTACCCCACAAGTGACCCCATTTTGGAAAGAAGACACCCCAAGGTATTTCGTGATGTGCATAGTGAGTTCATGGAAGTTTTTATTTTTTGTCACAAGTTAGTGGAATATGAGACTTTGTAAGGAAAAAAAATAAAATAAAAAATCATAATTTTCCACTAACTTGTGACAAAAAATAAAAAGTTCTATGAACTCACTATGCCCATCAGCGAATACCTTAGGGTGTCTAATTTCCGAAATGGGGTCATTTGTGTTTTTTTTTTTACTGTCTGGGCATTGTAGAACCTCAGGAAACATGACAAGTGCTCAGAAAGTCAGAGCTGCTTCAAAAAGCGGAAATTCACATTTTTGTACCATAGTTTGTAAACGCTATAACTTTTGCCCCAACTTTTTTTTTTTTACCCAAACATTTTTGTTTTCATCAAAGACATGTAGAACAATACATTTAGAGAAATTTTTTTATAGAAATGAATTTTTTTTTTATTTACAACTGAAAGTGAAAAATATCTGTAAATTTCGATTAATAACAAAAAAGTAAAAATGTCAGCAGCAATGAAATACCACCAAATGAAAGCTCTATTAGTGAGAAGAAAAGAAGGTAAAATTCATTTGGGTGGTAAGTTGCATGACCGAGCAATGAGCGGTGAAAGTAGTGTAGTGCAGAATTGTAAAAAGTGGTCTGGTCATTAAGGGTGTTTAAGCTAGGGGGGCTGAGGTGGTTAAAAACTAAATCTATTGAAATTGTAACACTGAGCATTATATACTATATAGTCTACCCCACATAATAGATTAAATATAGTACCATGAATGAGGTGGTCCCACAAAAAATGTTATCCCCTAATCCTCATGAAAGGTGATAAATATTGGTTTGAGAACGACATCTGACCGAGTAAATCCGTTCAATTCACTTCTATGGGGCATATGTAGACAGTGCTGTGTCAAACCCATAGAAATTATTGGAGTGGTGGGCCGACATGTGTACTACTGCTGTTTTTAGAGATCTCACTTTGAGACCCCTCGTTGTTGAGCTCAGGCAGTAAATAGGTGATCAATTCTTTTTATGTGATAAATCCACTGACCAACTACTTAGGCCTAGCTCACACTTCACTGATTTGGTCAGTGATTACCATCAGTGATTCTGAGCCAAAAACAGGTGTGGGTCAAAATCACAGAACAGATGCAAATATTTCAATTTTATATTGTATCTCTATCTAGGCTCTAGGCACAAACGTAATCAAAAATATAGTCCCCCCCCCCCCCCCCCCAACATTGTAAACACACTATCTTTTTGTTTATATAACCCCAAATAAATTCCTGAAGAAAATTTAAAAAGATTTGCAAAAGACACATTTTTCTTTTGGAAAATGGGAGAAGGATAAGTTAAGTTTATGAATAAGCAGATTAATTTAATTAATTTCAAGTGTACCTAAACGTTTTATTGAAAGTGTTTTTTCTAACATACTTAATATTTTGGTAGCAAGCCATTGGGGGAAGCCCCGGCGACTAGGTCGCGCGGTGCCACAGCAACCAATCTGTTCTAGGAACAAATGCCTGAAGAGGGGCACACTTGTGTAGAAATTGTCCACATAAAGATGGTACCCCTTGCCAAATAAGGGTAACACCAACTCCCAGACTGTCTTCCCACTGCTCCCCAGGTAGTCAGGGCAACCGACCGGCTCCAGGGTCTGATCTTTACCCTCATAGATCCGGGCGCGCTTGCTTGGGATGTATTGTTTGAAGCCAGGACGCCCGATAAAATGTATAAGGGACTCGTCTACTCAGATGTTTTGCTCAGGAGTATACAAATCTGCAAATTTGTTGTTGAAGTGGTCTATGAGGGGCCGAATTTTGTGGAGTCGGTCAAAAGCTGGGTGGCCTCTGGGACGGGAGGTGGTGTTGTCGCTAAAGTGCAGGAAACGCAGGATGGTCTCAAATAGTGTCCTGGACATGGCAGCAGAGAACATGGGCATGTGATGAATTGGGTTCGTGGACCAATATGACCGCAATTCATGCTTTTTTGTTAGGCCCATGTTGAGGAGAAGGCCCAGAAAGGTTTTCATTTTGGAAACTTGGACGGGTTTCCACCGGAAAGACTGGGCATAAAATCTTCCACAACTAAGTCCAACAGCTCCGCAGTCAAGAACAGCTAAAAAAAAAACAGTGCCGAACCGATCTGAGCTGTCTCAACCCGAACTCCAGACTGGGCAGTGAAAGGGGGAACTACTGGTGTGGCTGAAGTTGGGGGCTGTCAATCAGGGTTTGAAAACACCTCAGGGACTCTAGGGGCTCTACGGGCCTGTCTGTGCGGTGGCTGCGACGGGGGAGCTACTGCACGTGCCACCGTACCAGCTTCAACTGCCCTTCTGGTGCTCGCCACTACACCATGTTGTACGGCAGTGCTGGTACTAGGTCCAGGATGGGCTGCGCTGCTGGTGTATGCCTCGCCACGTAATCCGACAGCGCCAGCCCTACTCTGCTGCCCTTGAAGCGGATCCTGCGCAACCTGTGGTCTAGCAACACGGGGCCGGGTACGCCTGGTGGTATCAGGGACCTCAACCTCCTCGGCCGAACTTTGGGTCAGACTGCCACTGCTTTCTACAGGTTCATATTCTGGATGAGTTCCCATTCCTCATCCGACTGGGTCAGAAGCCTGTAGGCCTCTTCAGAAAAATACCCCTTATTTGCCATTTGGACTACTAAATTTAGGGGGTATTCCCTGAGACTACCCAAGAAAAAAAGCAAGCCTGTCTTACAAATGGGAGGCTAGCGAAGTACCGGAGGCCGCTGTGATTGATAAAAAATATCAAAACTGATTTTTTTTTATCGCCGCAGCGCTTGTAAAGTGATTGTGCAGTGATAAAAAAACTAAAAAAAAATTGTCACTGCGGCGGGGCGGGCGTGGGTGAACGCACGTATGTGCGACCAATCAGGCCTGATCGGGCAAACACTGCGTTTTGGGTGGAGGGCGAGCTAAGGTGACACTAATACTACAAACCGTATTCCCACTATACAAATCGTGAATAAAAACTGAATGCAATGATGTGGAGGTGCCAACTTCTAATATTTTATTCAGAATAGAACATACCGTATTTTCCGGCGTATACGACGACTGGGCGTATAAGACGACCCCCAACTTTTCCAGTTGAAATATAGGGTTTGGGCTATACTCGCCGTATAAGACTACCCCTCCAACAACATTTACTTTGGCATCAAGATCTGCAGGTAATTGTTGTGCAATTTTCGTCTTTTGCCTCAGTACCATACTATGCCTTTCCAAGAATCTAGTACACCAGGATGCAATGGCCTTAAATCTGTTGCTGTGATCTGGGTTAGATTTGGCCCACTGAAGTGTCACTACATAACCGTGTCTGCTAACATGTTTTTCGAGTTCTGGCCAATGTGGGGTGCCTCTCCTTAATGCACACTTACCCCTTGGCATACTCTTTAATGCTTTTAATTTGCTTTCCAGTCGCAAACCATCTTTTCTGTTACTCCATATTGTCTTGCAGCAGCGCAGTTATTATGTTCCATGGCAAAGTTTACAACTTTAAGTTTGAAACTGGCTTCATATTTCTTTCTTCTTGCTGGTAGAGCCATGATGGGGTCTTGACTGTTAGCCATTTGTATACTGTACTGTATGTACTGGCGCTATACTGTATGAACCAATGCAGATACTGGTGCTGTACTGTATGTACAGGTACAGATACTGGTGTTGTACTGTATTCACCACCACATGTATCTGCTCCCCAGATAGACTCTGTTTTTTCACCACAGATAAGATGCACACCAAACTTCATTAGAGATCTGCCAACATTAGAATTGGCTGAAGTGCAGATGCTCCTGCTCCCCCCCGGCCTTCCCTCAGAATCGCCAATCCAACCCAGTATACAACAACCAGCCAATCACAGCAAGCGATGTACTGGTATTTTCTGTGCACACTGCATACAAAGCCTGCTTGGATTGGGTGGGTCAGCTCTCCCTGCCTGCCCAGCCCTCCCTGTCTTCAAGACGATCTGAGCGGTAGTACGGAATGTGATACTGCCGCCATGAGAAAACCACTGAGAGCAGGAAGAGGGGGCTGCTTCAGGAGCGGCTGGCCGGGATGCAGCACACGGTGGCTCAGCTAGAGGGCGCCTGTCCCTGAAGCTGGAGAAGGACAGCTTCTCCAGTCTTGCTAGGAAGTAAGTTTCAGCACGCTGTATACCAGCATATGAGACGACACCCGGCGTATAAGACGACCCCCGACTTTTGAGAAGATTTTCATGTGTTAAAAAGTAGTCTTATACGCAGGAATATACATTAAATCACAGAACAAAAGTTTAAACTGAGAAAATGTACCATTTTAATTGAAAATATGTTGAATCAGAATTTCATGGTGTCAACAAATCCCCAAAAAGTTGGGACAAGGCCATT
The DNA here is from genome assembly GCF_014858855.1 of Bufo gargarizans. NCBI lineage: Eukaryota > Metazoa > Chordata > Amphibia > Anura > Bufonidae > Bufo > Bufo gargarizans. The sequence continues at coordinate 487,821,035 of NC_058080.1, read as the reverse complement.
TTCACCACTGTGTGGCATCTCCCCTTCTTCTTACAACACTCTTCAGACGTCTGGGGACCGAGGAGACCAGTTTCTCAAGTTTAGAAATAGGAATGCTCTCCCATTCCTGTCTAATACAGGCCTCTAACTGTTCAATCGTCTTGGGCCTTCTTTGTTGCAGCTTCCTCTTTATGATGCGCCAAATGTTCTCTATAGGTGAAAGATCTGGACTGCAGACTGGCCATTTCAGTACCCGGATCCTTCTCCTACGCAGCCATGATGTTGTGATTGATGCAGAATGTGGTCTGGCATTATCTTGTTGAAAAATGCAGGGTCTTCCCTGAAAGAGATGACGTCTGGATGGGAGCATATGTTGTTCTAGAACCTGGATATATTTTTCTGCATTGATGGTGCCTTTCCAGACATGCAAGCTGCCCATGCCACATGCACTCATGCAACCCCATACCATCAGAGATGCAGGCTTCTGAACTGAGCGTTGATAACAACTTGGGTTGTCCTTGTCCTCTTTGGTCCGGATGACATGGCATCCCAGATTTCCAAAAAGAACTTCGAATCGTGACTCGTCTGACCACAGAACAGTCTTCCATTTTGCCACACTCCATTTTAAATGATCCCTCGCCCAGTGAAAACGCCTGAGCTTGTGGATCTTGCTTAGAAATGGCTTCTTCTTTGCACTGTAGAGTTTCAGCTGGCAACGGCGGATGGCACGGTGTATTGTGTTCACTGACAATGGTTTCTGGAAGTATTTCTGAGCCCATTCTGTGATTTCCTTTACAGTAGCATTCCTGTTTGTGGCGCAGTGTCGTTTAAGGGCCTGGAGATCACGGGCATCCAGTATGGTATTACGGCCTTGACCCTTACACACAGAGATTGTTCCAGATTCTCTAAATCTTCGGATGATGTTATGCACAGTTGATGATGATAGATGCAAAGTCTTTGCAATTTTTCGCTGGGTAAAACCTTTCTGATATTGCTCCACTATCTTTCTGCGCAACATTGTGGGAATTGGTGATCCTCTACCCATCTTGGCTTCTGAGAGACACTGCCACTCTGAGAAGCTCTTTTTATACCCAATCATGTTACCAATTGACCTAATTAGTGTTAATTGGTCTTCCAGCTCTTCGTTATGCTCAAATTTATTTTTTCCAGCCTCTTATTGCTACTTGTCCCAACTTTTTGGGGATTTGTTGACACCGTGAAAATTTGAATCAACGTATTTTTCCTTTAAAATGATACATTTACTCGGATTAAACGTTTGATCTGTCATCTACGTTCTATTACAAATAAAATATTGACATTTGCCATCTCCACATCATTGCATTCAGTTTTTATTCACAATTTGTTTAGTGTCCCAACTTTTTTGGAATCCGGTTTGTATTATAGATCTGACTGTGATCAGTTCTGTGATAAAAGTACAAATGCTGATTAGAGATACACTAATCAGCGAATCAGTGACTGCGGTGGGGTGGGCTGGGCGCTAAACAATCGCTGACTACCTAACCAAGGGGCCTAAACTAATCTAAAACTATCAGTCAATACCAGTGAAAAAAAGAAGTGACAGTTTACACTGATCACTTTTTTCCCTTTCACTAGGTGATTGACAGGGGCGATCAATGGGTTAATTGGGGTGATGGGGGGTGATCTGGGGGCTAAGTGTTGTGTCTTGTGTACTCACTGTGATCTGTGCTCCTCTGCTGAAATCAACCGACGAAAAGGACCAGCAGAGGAGCACAGCAGCCATTTAACACATTATATCTATAAATATAATGTGTTAACTGGCTTCTGATTCGATTATTTTTTTTTTTAAAGGGCTTCTGTCACTCCACTAAACAAATTTATTTTTTTTGGTCTCCCTAAAATCCTTATGCTGCGATTTCTCAATATATATAGCTATTACTCTGTTTGGTTCAGTAGTTCTATAAAAAAAACTGACTTTTATATTATGCAAATTACCTCTCTAGCAGCAGGTAGGGCGGCTACCTGCTGCTAGCAGCCGCATCCTCCATTTATAATGACGGCCCCTCCTTATGTTGATTGACAGGGCCAGCGGACGCGCTCGTCCTCTGACTGTCCCTGTCTGCGTTTTAAATCTCGCGCCGGTCTTCAGTTGGCGCAGGTGCACTGAGTGGAGGACGCTCGCTCGGCCGCTCCATCCTCAGTGCGCCTGCGCCGGGTGTACATGTGATGTCATCGGCGCAGGCGCACTGAGGATGGAGCGGCCGAGCGAGCGTCCTCCACTCAGTGCGCCTGCGCCAACTGAAGACCGGCGCAAGATTTAAAACGCAGACAGGGCCAGTCAGAGGACGAGCACGTCCGCTGGCCCTGTCAATCAACATGAGGAGGGGGTGTCATTATGAATGGAGGATGCGGCTGCTCCCAGCAAGTAGCCGCCCTACCTGCTGCTAGAGAGGTAATTTGCATAATATAAAAGTTTGTTTTTTGATAGAACTACTGAACCAAACAGAGTAATAGCTATATATATTAAGAAATCGCAGCATAAGGATTGTAGGGAGACCAAAAAAAAAAAATGAGTTTAGTGGAGTGACAGAAGCCCTTTAAATCATCAGCCTGCCAGCCACGATCATTAGCTGGCAGGCTGATGCCGAAATTGTGATTTAACTTTTGCCGGCCTGCGATGCGCATGCACGGGCCGGCTCTGACCAAAATCTCGCGTCTCGCGAGATGATGCGCCGGCGCGTCCAGGAGGAATTACAGGGCCGCCGCAAAGACGCATCCCTGCGTGCGGCGGTCCTGAGGAGGTTAAAGAGGACTTGTCTGCATGATCAATCTTAGTAAACAATGCTGGTAGGGTTGATATTGTTGATTTAAAATGATACCTTGATTGTGACATTGCAGTGAAAATAGACTTCTGTTAAATTAGGGTTTCAGTGCACCGAGGGGTGGATCCTAGACCCTTGGGGTACCTCATCTCTGGTGGCTCATCCCAAGCATCTCTGCTTTCTATACCCCCCTATCCTTGACAGAAAGGCGAGACGCTGCTGATGCCTGGCCCTATCACTGTAATAGTGCCAATAATAGAATTAAATAAAAGTCTGCTTTCACTGGAGTATTGGAATAGATTTGTGGCATTTGGGTATTGTTTAAATCAGCAGGATCAACACCACTAGGCAGCATGCCTGGTTGAACGGGGTTGGTTCTGCTGACAGGTCCTCTTTAAAACTAAGCTTGCAGAGTGTTCTAGAAATGCACAATATCCAGTAACATCATGTTTGTTTCATTGATAAGATAATAAGGAAGATTATAATCCAAACCCAATTTTCTTCACTTGAGAAAGTGTATATAGTTCATACATTATATTAAAATGATAGGAATTCAATTTGGTTTGATTCTTATAAAAATGAAATATCATATTTTGTAAAAGGTGCATTTTTGTTCTTTTGGAACTCTTTTAATGGCTTGATGATGACTTTAATGATTGTAAAATGGACGCACATTGCCTATTTACTGACTTACAATGTATTCTCTTTATTCTATAATTATAAAATGTCTAACGTTACTACACTTCTGTAAGAATTTGATACAGTGAACAGTTTAAAATATCAATAAGTATTGGATTACAAAAACAGAATATCCAGAAATTATCATTTCTATTGTAAACTCAATGAGTTAAATAGCATATCAGGAAATGGCCAAAAACATTAGCTTGATGTACCGTAGAAAATAGATCCTCTTACATGCTTGAGATGAAAAATCGTTTTTCACATTTTCTTTTTAATAGTAAATATAAAAGAAAGGATGTCTGACACCTCAATTAATGAAGCAGATTATTAAATGAAAATAATGGTAACCGGTCTTATTTTATATTTTTGCATGGACTAAAAATATCTTGGTTTGTGCCTTCAAACTGGTACAGCACATTATTTTTCATAATAGTAATATTTGATCATTTGCAAAAATGGAGGTGTAATGTGGATGCATTGACTGCAATGCGCATTTTCTGTACCTCTATGAATTCTGTATGAAAAAATATTGCTGCATGTCATATTGTGGAGATACTTTAATGGTAGGGAGGTTTCATACTAGAGCACACGGAGTTCCTACTGAGTGTTTATGGGTCTGTAATATCAAACTTTTCCATGTGTATGAGGCCTTAATTAGACATTGAATATATGTGTGATTTTAGCACAGTTGGTTGGGAAATTGGCAGAGTTGTATTCAGTAGAGGGTAAATGATCAAAAGTGCGCAAAAAGTAAGAAATGTATCAATAGTCATAATGCAACTGTTTGCCCCAAAGTTAAACTCAAACGTTCTAGGTAGGGTTTGATAGAGGAGAACATTAGCTAGCATTAGCATGATTTTATCATTTTGTTATGAGGCCATATGAATTCTAACTACTACCCTGGGTGATACCACTTTAAATAAACTGCAGGTGGTGATGTTATCTGTCCACCTAATAAAGGCAGGACAATTGTTCTGTACCATGAAGAAGTAAGGAAGTTGGATTGGATGAAAAGAGCAGCACTGGACTGCAGAGAGATGAGACTGTATGTTGGGTGATAACTAGTGATGAGTGACTCAAAGTAAAAGAAAATGACTTCCATCTGAATTTCAGGAAAAATTTAATTTGTCACAAAGCCAAATTTCCTTGCGCTTTGTGGTAATGAATCAATATAACTACATGCAATGGAATGCAATTTGTGATAAAGTAATTCATCACAAATCAAATTTCTTTGTGAACTTTAGCAAATCAGCCAAATTGAATTTTTGCAAACTTTGCTCATCTCTAGTGATATCAACCTTTTAGTTTTGTGTGACAAAATATAAACTGTTAAAGGGAATGTCTCATAAAAAAATATCCCTTGGTCATATACCCTATCATAGAGGACTTTCCCTATTTGTTATCCTCCAAAATGGACCTCCCGTTCTGATTGACTTCAACCATTCTTGTATTACATGGATGCTGCAGATGATATATCTAGCCCCAGGCAGAAAAAAATAAATGTTTGCCAGGGGTGACAGGAGTAGGGCCACATTTCAAATTAAGTTGTTTCTGCTGAGACAACCCCTTTTAATTAACACATTTATCTCTACTACATCTGTAAATGTGTTTGCCATTATTTAAATAATACTGTATGTGTAAATGCATTTTCCGTTTTCTGAACAAGAAACAAATTTGTTATTGAAAATAGTTTCAAATTCATCATTTACCAGCTAGCCAGTTAATTGGGAAAAATCGAGGATCGGGTTCACATATTGCTTCATTTTGAATATATTTCTGCTAACAAAGATAATATAATAGAATAGTTAGTACCTGCAGAAATGAAGCTCCCATACTGGCTAACAAGGGTATGTTTTTCCAATGCAAATTCACCTAAGCCCAGAAATTAGCAATGACTGCTAAATTAACACACTTGAAGAGCTTGGCTAGCACTAATAGGCAGAAAAATGGTCTTGTTACATTGTAATGGTGCCAAGCTAATTGAAGTGATTACTATTGCTCATGAGCAGCCCTATTGAAGTAAAAGTCTTTTAAATTATCCATAGACGTTAAATGTCAGACACTATTGTGTAATTATACTTTGTAAATAGTGAATGTCATAAGGCATTACAGGTAATTGAGGTTTACAGAGAAGAGTTTTTTTTTTCCAACCTAATTGAGCATCAACTCTTTGTCCCTTAGTATGACAGCAGCTTATGGCAATCAAGAAAGTTAATATGCACCTTGCGGGAATATGTAGAACATATTTTAAGTAGGGATGAGCAAATCAACTTTGGATGGAACATCCGAAGTCAATTCGCATAAAACTATGTTAGAATACCGTACAGAGTATTGGCTCAGATGAGCCAAAGTTATTACCTTGTGAAGTCTCACGAGACTTTGGGTAATAACTTCAGAAATAAATTTCTACTGTTAAAAACCTTTTACTGAACTCTGTTTTGGTTCCAAATGGTACCGATGTGGATGTCACTGTAATGGAGCCACTGTGAATGACACTATTATGGAGCTACTGGTGGTGTCACTATTATGGGAGTAGTGTGGCTGTCACTGTTAAGGGAACACTGTGGATGTTGTTATATATCTTCTATATAAAAGAATCTTCATATAAAAGAAAGGATAAAAAAAATATATATATTATCATTTGGGCGGACATAAACACGCCTCTAAGTTCTTTTTATCAAGTATCTTAATTTGATTTGTGCAAGCAGTGAAACAAAGGGACAATTGTATATGCAAAAATATATAATCGTTTATTATAAAACAAAGAATATAAAAATCTATAATTGCAAAACAAATGATGAAGTTACAAAATAATACCCAAAATGTACCACACAGTGGTGTTAACACGTCCCTATCTGATCAGCACAGTGTGACTTAGTGATTTATGACGACCAGTGTCCTACTTTTAACAAACAGACTCATATACCAAGAGAAACTTAGGATCTTCTGTTTATCAAACAGGCTATAGCAATAAAACACGGATTATACAGGAAAATAACGGTTATCCCTTGACTCTGTTTTCCTATGACCAATCAAAAATATATGATATTAATATGATAAAATATTCAGCTCGGCAAACAGACTATGGAAAATAACTTTCCAAGGGTTTAGTCCTCTTTTCAAATAATGTCAGATCTTCCTGTCACGAGGGTGTCAAGAGCCACGTCTGACTCCGTTATACCCGGGGTCAGGAAGTCGCAGCGGGTGGCTGCGCGCTCTATGTCTAAAGATCACGTTGTTTCTTAGTGATTGTTTTCTGTGTTTGCCTTGCAATCCTTTTTGTCTCACTCAGGGATCCGTAGCTTCTCCTCCTCAGCTGTTTCTTGTCTGCCACTCCCAACCTCCTTATATTCTCCTCTCACACTTCTCTAGTTGCCAGTTATAGAGCTTCCTGCCTGGACTTCTATACTGACCCACTGGAGCTGTGAATCCTGGTTGTTGTTCCAGAGTGCTACCCTCCGGATCCCTGTTGGGCTTTTTGTTGTCTCCTGTTGTCGCCCACCTGGGATTATATGTTTAGTCTGTATTGTCTGTCCTCCCCTTGGTGTTTTCCTTTAGAGCTAGTGGTGCGGACTAGTGTTCCCACCGCCCTGTTCACTATCTAGGGCTCATCTTAGGGAAAGCCAGGGTTTTAGGCACGTGATCGGCGTACGGGTGAGGAACCCGTCTAGGGACGTCAGGGCAGCCAGGTGCCAGCCGCAAAGTGAGTCAGGGGTCACCACCTTCCCTCTCACTTGGGCAGGGCCTTCCTCTTTCCCTCCCTCTGTGTCACGTATGTGATAGTCAGGCCGATCGTGATACTTCCATTAACAATATGCATCTTTGCTAAGGGAATAATCGGCATTATGGTGGCACCTAACACTATATATTCCCACTGTATGGGAACTCTTGGCTATATACCGAGAAAAATATCTTATTAATATCACGAGTATTAAACAAAATATACGTTACCGGGTCAAAGGTAGGCAGAGTTCAGATAAGAATATACATACGGTACCTAATAAGTCTAAAATACATAGAACTACACTGTAAAAAAATACCAATACAGATAAAATGCGATCGTGCTAAGGATTAAAAACGTCATGCACTAAGTTCTTGGTGGTAAATGTCTCTAATGGAAAGGCTAAGATTCAGTATAGTAGATATTGATGCAGTCACTATATTGGTCCGCGGTATGCGATTCTTCCAAGAGAGAAAAAAATGGATGCGTTAATCTTTCAATATAGGAAAAAATGTATTATCTTTTGCGCATGATTACATACATTCCTTTTCGTAATGGTAACTTCGTTTCACAGATGTAGCTCAGCTAGTACACTGTGATACAGTATAGCAAGTACTCACTGTTTGTAGAAGCGGTGAAGTGTTCGGGTCGTTGCGTTTAGCGTGGCGTCCCACGTGTTATCAGTGCAGACGATTATACCTCCAATCTACTTTATCGTGAGTTATAAGCTTGCATTGAATGAACTTGCACAAATGAGAAACAGTCCGTTTGGTAAGCTAGGGTCAGTATGAATTCAGCCCTACTTGAAATTTGCCATTGCTTTGTGTCTTTTTTACACGGCAGGACTTTTGTTTCTTTACGGATTAGTTGCAAATTCGGTTGAGATGCGCAAATGATGTTGCGGTTTTCCTTCTTTCTGTTGAGACTTGTCTACACCATACGCGTTTCGGAGTTAACACGACTCCTTCCCTCCTTAACTCCGAAACGCGTATGGTGTAGACAAGTCTCAACAGAAAGAAGGAAAACCGCAACATCATTTGCGCATCTCAACCGAATTTGCAACTAATCCGTAAAGAAACGAAAGTCCTGCCGTGTAAAAAAGACACAAAGCAATGGCAAATTTCAAGTAGGGCTGAATTCATACTGACCCTAGCTTACCAAACAAACTGTTTCTCATTTGTGCAAGTTCATTCAATGCAAGCTTATAACTCACGATAAAGTAGATTGGAGGTATAATCGTCTGCGCTGATAACACGTGGGACGCCACGCTAAGCGCAACGACCCGAACACTTCACCGCTTCTACAAACAGTGAGTACTTGCTATACTGTATCACAGTGTACTAGCGGAGCTACATCTGTGAAACGAAGTTACCATTACGAAAAGGAATGTATGTAATCATGCGCAAAAGATAATAATTTTTTTCCTATATTGAAAGATTAACGCATCCATTTTTTCTCTCTTGGAAGAATCGCATACCGCGGACCAATATAGTGACTGCATCATTATCTACTATACTGAATCTTAGCCTTTCCATTAGAGACATTTACCACCAAGAACTTGAGTGCATGACGTTTTTAATCCTTTGCACAATCGCATTTTATCTGTATTGGTATTTTTTTACAGTATAGTTCTATGTATTTTAGACTTATTAGGTACCGTATGTATATTTAAAATTTTTTAATTCATTAATATATTACTGTCTAGTGGTCGATGTGAATTAGATGTAGGTGTGCCCCTCTTATCCTATTGTACATTTTATTTCCTTCTAAGGTTTGGGGTAACCTTTTTAGGGGGTGCACCCTTTTTCATTACAACTTGGAGGGTGAGCCATTCCGATATATCTTACAGAGTTCAGATAAGACCAGTTTTGAAGAACTTTCCTAGTAATCCCAAAAAAATTCAATTTTCTTCTGGTAAAGTTTTCTTTTTTGATTGGATGGATGGTTCTATGGCTTAATATGGATCTATATGGATCTCCCTTGCTGCCCCGCACACAATTATTTATTTCCCCCTTATCTAAGAATCATCCCTTTTTAGATTAGGGATTCCCAATCAGGTAAGGTGGGTGTATTCGCATGCTAATAACACCATGATGTCATATTAACTCCTAATATGGCATAGAACAAATAATGAAATAATATAATATTGTCCATCTACCTCCAGATGGCACTGTGGTACTGAAGATGAACATTACAACTTTTAAGCATTTAAAACGAAATATCTGATAATACGTTCACATGACCCTTTTTGACCTTTTAATATGCATAATTGAGGAAGGTCTTTTCCTGACACTTTTAATTACCTATATCCTGGACTTGTTGGAGTTGGCTGTCTTCTCCTATCTTTTTGAAATATAGGTTGAATTGATGAAAATTTTATATAACGGCTTTGATGCTTGGCATCGGAACTTGTACATTTCACTTATCTATATCCATGAATAACTATTGTTTTGAAATAACATTTACTCTTTTCAGAAATCCAATTAACATAAATTTACTTCAATGTTTCTGTACCTTCTACAATACCTTCTAAATGATAAATACATGGTATAATATCTATAAAAATCAATACATTGTTGCACATAGATAACACATTATATGAATTATTGATTAACATATGTTGTAAACTAAATATACCATACAGATATATATATATATATTCAAAGTTGAAATAGATGGATTGGCTCACTCTATCAATCACAACGCGAGGGTGCTCCCCCAAAAAAAGATATCCCCAATCTTTCAGAATAATTAGATACAAATAAAAATGACATGAGGGGCACACCTGCACCTAGAAATCACATGGAAGGCCAGCCAAAACGTATGTGTAACAATAATTTTATTAACACACACTATATGTACAGAATGTATATAAATATAAAATGAGGATCCTCAACTTTCACATAAATCAATACGTAGACATAATGATTAAAATATCTGTGCAACAATTTAAAATTGACTAAATGGTGCAGACTTGTTATATTTCGAATGCACAAAGATGGAGGCGCACTGACTCTATTTAAAGTTCTGACTATGGTCAGTGGTGGTATCCAATCCTGATTGAAAATGTTTTCACAGCTTATATGGCTTGCTTTGCTGAAAAACCGCTCTATGTAGCTGGTATACAGTCTAATAATGCCGCACCTGTGTGGCCGGTAAAGGTGTTTGTATGAACAGTCTTTATAGTGAGGTTTTTTCACAGCCCATATCTCTGAAACTGCTGTTAAACCGTACTTAATGTACCCACATTACTCACTGTTCTGATGTGGTACAATACCCGATCCTCCGTGCTTAGCGTAGCGTCCCACGTGTTACAGCATCGGTGGTCTGGGTTCCAGTCTGTTCTTTTTAACTGGCGAGCGGATTGTTGGGACAGGGTAAGCAGTGATTGAGACGCCGGGGTCAAACTTATTTGGGACCCGATGTAGATTTCGGCGTTGTTTAGTGTCTTTTAGTTCAAGGCACTTTGCCACTTCACCGCTTGTGTTCCTTTCTGTCCAATGTGTGGATAAGCGCTTCCGGAAGTTCTGTAGTGGTGCGCAGGTAAATCCGCTGCGGCTTTTTTCCTTTTTGGTTGAGACTTGTTACCAGACGCGTTTCGGAGTTGGCAGTGACTCCTTCCTCAGTGGTCAAGTCTCGTATGTTATGTGAAGGTTTATATAGGGCTAAGTCTCTCCTCTCATTGTGCATTGTTTAGACGTCATGGGGAGGTTTAGAAAACCCGGGTATGGATTCCCGAGTTCTTTGGTTTTTTATCATGACGATACCGATGTGTATATATGTGTGGATTCAACAGTATACATAATAATCTAATACTATGAACACATACGTGTTGGCTGGATACGATTGCAACTGTTCATTTAAATTATGGAATCCTGTATCCATACGATCTAAATGATAAGATTTAAAACAGCATACATTTTAAAATGATTAATAAATTACTTCTGCACTATATGAAGATGTTCTTCGCTTCTTTCTTGAGCTGTGTCTGCATGACCATCAGATGTAGTTATTAAACAATTTGTCCCCATAGGTTCGTTTACCATATGGTTTCCGTTGGAAATGCATTCACAGCAAAAGCTAATAAGTGTGTTGCAATAGTATATATATATATGAATATAAAATTTTGTAAGTACAAACCACGAGTATTATACATGATAGTGATAATATGGATCGTATTAAAAAAGACTATGCTATATTCAGATATCAATAGACCTGTTGAGATATTAAAAAATAGATAGGTTAACATATATATATATGTTTATATATATATAAATATAGATGGAAATGGTATTAAAAATAGTAAAAATGTTAAAAATATTAAAAATAAAATATGTATGATAAAAATAAAAAATAAAAATTAAAAATTAAAAATGATTAATGTTGCAATCTTCTGGTTATTTTTAATTTTCATAATATTGATGAATACAGAGCCAATAGTAAATGAATATTATATACATATTATTTTAATAATTCCATACTTGTCTAAAAAAAAAAATGTAAAAAAATTTTTATTACATGATTATTTAGAAAATTACCTAAAATGTAGTTGTTTAGAAAATTACCTAAAATGAGCAGACCATTCTCATGTGTTTAATCTGTATTTATTCAGTTTATAAAAAACCGAAAATCTCCATTTCTGCATTTAAACCTCGTGGGAGGATAGAGTCGAATTCAAAAAATTTTCTGGATTCAACTCTGGACATTTGACTTATATGGTCTCCTCCTCTCCAATGTGTGTTCACTTTCTCTAAGGCTGCAAAAATCATTCCTTGTGGTTCTTGATTATGTGACATCTTAAAATGGTGTGACAGAGTGTGTTTGTCATATCCCTTTTTAATGTTAGAGATGTGTTCCGCAATACGTTTTTTCAATGTTCTTTTTGTTCTGCCCACGTATTGTTTTTTACATGGGCATTGGATAATATATATGACACTTTCTGTGTTACATGTCATAAACTCTCTGATTTTGTGTGTGTGGTTATTGCTAGTAGATTTGACTGCAATGGTTTTTTTAGGGAATGTGGTGGATTTACACCCCATACAGGAACCACATCTATAAAAGCCTGTTAGATTTATCCATTTTTGAATTGATGTTGTTTTCACAGATTTATTATTGATAGTGGGAGCTACCAATAGGCCCAAATTAGGAGCCTTAGAGAAAGTGATTAGAGGTTTGTTTGGTAAAATGTGGCCAATTGTCCTATCTTTGACGACGTGGTGCCAGTGTTTATTGATTATATATCTGATCTTTTTGTATTGAGAATTAAATGGCAATATAATTCTTATATTATCATTTGTGTCAGTTTTTAATGTTTCCATTTTGTCAGAGAAAAAGGTATTGCGGTCTAATTTACGTACGGTTTCCAAAGAGGATTCTAAAATTTGCAATGGGTATTTCTTCTCTAAAAATTGGTCCCTTAAATTTAAAGCTTCTTCTTCAAACGTTTCTTGTTTTGAGCAATTCCTCTTAATGCGTCTAAATTGCCCCGAAGGGATATTCACAAGCCATTGTGGTAAATGACAGCTGTCAAATAATATATAGCTGTTTTTGGACGTAGGTTTTTGATAGGTGCTACATAGTAATGTGTCTTTCTCTATATTAATTTGTAAGTCTAAAAATTCAACGGAAGAAGTACTTGTAATAGCCGTAAAATGTAAGTTCAATAAATTATTATTAATGTCTTCTAAAAAGAGATCGAGTGATGATTGGTCACCTCTCCATATAAACAGAATGTCGTCTATATAACGGTTCCAGAGCACCAGGCTTGTCCCCAGTTTTGGGATGATGACGTCTTGCTCCCACTGTGCCATAAAAAGATTGGCATAACTGGGGGCAAACCTGGTGCCCATGGCTGTGCCTTGTACCTGCACATAAAATTCTGTATTAAAATAAAAATAGTTGTGGTCCAATATAAATCTGACTGCCTCCGTTATATACTCTATCTGCTGAATCGGTAATTGTCCATCTTGTATCAATTGTGATTTCATGGCTTGGATCCCCTGGTCCACAACTATTTTTATTTTAATACAGAATTTTATGTGCAGGTACAAGGCACAGCCATGGGGTGTAAATCCACCACATTCCTGTATGGGGTGTAAATCCACCACATTCCCTAAAAAAACCATTGAAGTCAAATCTACTAGCAATAACCACACACACAAAATCAGAGAGTTTATGACATGTAACACAGAAAGTGTCATATATATTATCCAATGCCCATGTAAAAAACAATACGTGGGCAGAACAAAAAGAACATTGAAAAAACGTATTGCGGAACACATCTCTAACATTAAAAAGGGATATGACAAACACATTCTGTCACACCATTTTAAGATGTCACATAATCAAGAACCACAAGGAATGATTTTTGCAGCCTTAGAGAAAGTGAACACACATTGGAGAGGAGGAGACCATATAAGTCAAATGTCCAGAGTTGAATCCAGAAAAATTTTTGAATTCGACTCTATCCTCCCACGAGGTTTAAATGCAGAAATGGAGATTTTCGGTTTTTTATAAACTGAATAAATACAGATTAAACACATGAGAATGGTCTGCTCATTTTAGGTAATTTTCTAAACAACTACATTTTAGGTAATTTTCTAAATAATCATGTAATAAAAAATTTGTAAAAAATTTTTTTTTTAGACAAGTATGGAATTATTACAATAATATGTATATTATATTCATTTACTATTGGCTCTGTATTCATCAATATTATGAAAATTAAAAATAACCAGAAGATTGCAACATTAATCATTTTTAATTTTTAATTTTTAATTTTTATTTTTATCATACATATTTTTATTTTTAATATTTTTAACATTTTTAATATTTTTAATACCATTTCCATCTATATTTATATATATATATATAAACATATATATATATGTTAACCTATCTATTTTTTAATATCTCAACAGGTCTATTGATATCTGAATATAGCATAGTCTTTTTAATACGATCCATATTATCACTATCATGTATAATACTCGTGGTTTGTACTTACAAAATTTTATATTCATATATATATATACTATTGCAACACACTTATTAGCTTTTGCTGTGAATGCATTTCCAACGGAAACCATATGGTAAACGAACCTATGGGGACAAATTGTTTAATAACTACATCTGATGGTCATGCAGACACAGCTCAAGAAAGAAGCGAAGAACATCTTCATATAGTGCAGAAGTAATTTATTAATCATTTTAAAATGTATGCTGTTTTAAATCTTATCATTTAGATCGTATGGATACAGGATTCCATAATTTAAATGAACAGTTGCAATCGTATCCAGCCAACACGTATGTGTTCATAGTATTAGATTATTATGTATACTGTTGAATCCACACATATATACACATCGGTATCGTCATGATAAAAAACCAAAGAACTCGGGAATCCATACCCGGGTTTTCTAAACCTCCCCATGACGTCTAAACAATGCACAATGAGAGGAGAGACTTAGCCCTATATAAACCTTCACATAACATACGAGACTTGACCACTGAGGAAGGAGTCACTGCCAACTCCGAAACGCGTCTGGTAACAAGTCTCAACTAAAAAGGAAAAAAGCCGCAGCGGATTTACCTGCGCACCACTACAGAACTTCCGGAAGCGCTTATCCACACATTGGACAGAAAGGAACACAAGCGGTGAAGTGGCAAAGTGCCTTGAACTAAAAGACACTAAACAACGCCGAAATCTACATCGGGTCCCAAATAAGTTTGACCCCGGCGTCTCAATCACTGCTTACCCTGTCCCAACAATCCGCTCGCCAGTTAAAAAGAACAGACCGGAACCCAGACCACCGATGCTGTAACACGTGGGACGCTACGCTAAGCACGGAGGATCGGGTATTGTACCACATCAGAACAGTGAGTAATGTGGGTACATTAAGTACGGTTTAACAGCAGTTTCAGAGATATGGGCTGTGAAAAAACCTCACTATAAAGACTGTTCATACAAACACCTTTACCGGCCACACAGATGCGGCATTATTAGACTGTATACCAGCTACATAGAGCGGTTTTTCAGCAAAGCAAGCCATATAAGCTGTGAAAACATTTTCAATCAGGATTGGATACCACCACTGACCATAGTCAGAACTTTAAATAGAGTCAGTGCGCCTCCATCTTTGTGCATTCGAAATATAACAAGTCTGCACCATTTAGTCAATTTTAAATTGTTGCACAGATATTTTAATCATTATGTCTACGTATTGATTTATGTGAAAGTTGAGGATCCTCATTTTATATTTATATACATTCTGTACATATAGTGTGTGTTAATAAAATTATTGTTACACATACGTTTTGGCTGGCCTTCCATGTGATTTCTAGGTGCAGGTGTGCCCCTCATGTCATTTTTATATATATATATATATATATATATATATATATATATATATAATATAATATAATTATGAATATATAAATTGAACCTCATACAGCAGGTTTGCCTCAAGCATATGAACCCTAATCACGTCATGGCTTATCCATGAAACAACCTTGTTCCCTCCAGACAGACATGTCTTAGGATATTGGTATACTCCCCATAGATAAACCCATAACCTTAGCAATAACTTTTAAATACAATGTCCGTTTATGTTCACAATTATTTTTATATAAACTGAACTTGCCATAAACTCATCTCGGCTTCCTCAGCCACATAATAGAACTTTGGTTTAGGCTGATTTTATTCTTAAAGGCAATGAGATGAGCATTCATTTTGGTTATAATGTCATTAGATAATATTGTATACGTATGAAAATGCACAACAATGTAATTGTTATGGGAGCACTGTGCATGACACTATTGTGGGAGCAATAACAATAGAAGAAGCCGCGGCACTCAGAAGGATAAATTCTATTTATCAAAGACCGTTTGGTCGAAACGTTGCCACAAGTGGTGAAATAAAAGAAATTGTAATTTATCCTTCTGAGTGCCGCGGCTTCTTCTATTGTTATTTATCACGGGAACCCCCAGACCGGGATCCAACGCTGCAGGCACCCCCACGAATTGGAAGACTGGGACTCCAGTGAGTAGTGCTGACCTAACAATTTTTTTTTGGTACTATTGTGGGAGCACCGTGGATGTCACTGTTATGGGAGCATTGCGGATGTCACAGTTATGGGAGCATTATGGGTATCACCATTATGGGAGCACTATGAATTACACTGTTATGGGGGTTACTGTGGATATCTTTTAACCACAAACCCAATAAAATAGATAAAAAAACCTGTGCCAAGCCAGGTAATTCTGCTGATTAGTGTTTAGTGAATCGAAGTGAAGTAAATTGACTTTGATCCAAATTTCAGGAAAAATTCACTTCACCACAATTGTGAATTTCCTTGCGCTTTGTGGTAGCATATCTATTTTTTTCCTAAAATGAAGGCTACACATGTTGCAAAGTAAAATTAAGAAGCTTGGGAATGCAATATGACCCATAATGCTGTGCAGCCAGCCAATCAGCAGATAGCCATCCCCTGTGATGTCACAGCCCTATAAAAGCCTCATCCCAGGTGGTCGTCACCATTTTACTGTGTACTGAGCATAGGTAGAGACCTGGCAAGCTCTAGGGACAGTGTTTTAGAAAGCTTTTTATTGTAGAATATTGGATAGGGACAGTGCAGGGACAGTGTAGGGAGATCATAGGGAGAGTTTTTAGAAACTGTAGGAAGAGAATAGGGAGACTGCAGGGACAGTGCAGATACAGTGCATGCTCAGTTTAATCACCCTATGCATCTTGTTCACCTGATGTGCCATTAATACTTAATCTGTTTTGTTATACATAGACTTAGTGTGCATCAGACTTATTGTCAACAGGTGGTCTAAGAAATAGGCGTGTTTATCTAGTACACTTTATGAGTCATTAATACTTAATCTGTTCTGTTATACATAGACTTACTGTGTATCAGACACATTGTCAACAGGCGGTCTAATATATAGGTGCATTTATCTAGTTTATCTGCTGTCCCAATCATGCTTAATCTGTTCTGTTATACATAGACATACTGTGCATAAGACTTAGTCTCAACAGGTGGTCTAATATATAGGTGGATTTACCTAGTACACTTGCAGCATCATTGAAACTTGATCTGTCCCGTTATACATAGACTTACTGTGCATAAGACTTAGGGGGTCATTTATTAAACTGGTGTAAAGTAGAACTGGCATAGTTTCCCATAGCACCTAATCAAATTTGTCCTTTCATTTTCAAAAGGAGTTGTCCAAAATGAAAGGTGGAATCTGATTGGTTGATATGGGCAATTAAGCCAGTTCTACTTTACACCAGTTTGATAAATGACCTCCTTAGGCTCAACAGGCGGTATAATATATAGGCGCGTTTATCTAGTTCCTCTGTTGCGCCATTTATATTTAATCTGTTCTGTTATACATAGACTTACTGTGCATCAGACTTAGTCTCAACAGGTGGGCTTATATATAGGTGGATTTTCTAGCACACTTGTATCGTCATTGATACTGATCTGTTCTGTTATACATAGACTTACTGTGCATCAGACTCATTGTCAACAAGCGGTCTAATATATAGGTGCATTTACCTAGTTTACCTACTGTACAATTAATAATTAACCTGTTCTATTATACATAGACTTACTGTGCATCAGATTCATTGTCAACAGGCAGTCTAATATATAGGCTAGTGCATCTGCTCCACCATTTATACTTAGTCTGTTCTGTTATACATAGACTTACTGCGCATCACACTTAGTTTCAACAAGTGGGCTAATATCTAGGCGCATTTACCTAGTTCATCTTCTGCGCCATTAATACTTAATCTGTTCTGTTATACTTAGACTTCCTGTGCATCAGACTCATTGTCAACAGGCGTCTAACATATATTCTGATTTTTCTAGTTCATCTGCGACATCATTCACACTTAATCTATTATTTTACTGATTCAGTTACTGTAAACTATGGCTAATAGACAGTTGCCTGGTCCCTCAAAAGGAATGGGCAGTGGCAAAAATGTTGCTGTAGCCTTCATAAGTAGAAGCAGAAGAGAGGGTGGTGGTAGCAGCAGCTGGCCAGAGCTGCCACTGTCATCCAGCAGTCTTGTTTTGAACAACAATCCAGCTGCACTAGAATGGCTGACTTTTCAACATAATCTCAGTTGACAACAGATACACACAGCCAGGAATTGGTGGATTTCTTTGACACCACACATGGCTGGCATGGCCCAAGAACAACTTCTGTGCTCTCACCTGTCTTGCAACTGCCTTTTTCTTTTACTGCTCCTTCTGCTCAGGAAGTAATGCATGCTGCCAGCTCTGCTCCACTTTTTAGCGAGGATGAGCTTAGTGAGGACAGTCAGCAGCTACAGGCCAGTACAGACTTGTAGGAGAGGTCCTCTGCGTCCTCCCTTAGGCATGCAACTAGCATTGATAAGTCGGGTCGGAGCATGTGCTGCGAGTGGTCAGGGACGTGGCCATGAGACTGGTGAGGGTGACATAAGTGACAAACAGACAGTAGTGGATGATGATGTAGCCAATAGCACTTAGGAGCTGGGTGAAGAAGGGGCATGTGAGATAGCAGCAGGGTGGCAGCATGTAGATGAGCCAGCAGGGTGGAAGCAGTGGGAGATCTGAAGCCAAATGCACCCGGGTAGACTGTATACTACTCAGGAGCCTACCTGTCAGGAAACAACTAGCGGTGCACTTATTTATAAAGGCATCGGCAGGCAGTCAGCACAGTGTGTTGTGGGTAAAATGCCATGCTCAACATTGTGGGAATTTTTTATCAAGCGACTGGAGTACGTTAGCGTGGCGGTATGCAGGATAAGCGAGCAGAAGGTGAAGTGTTGTCAGGGTGCTTATGTTGGCACTATGACCCTGTGTAAAAGGGAATATTAATTATTAATATTTTGGAATAATATCAATAATTTTCATAAATAGGCGTGAGTCGTCTAGTGATGACTCCGCCTATTTACAGACAGGTCCATAAATATTGACTTCGACACAATTGTAACATTTTTGGCTCTATACACCACCACAATGGATTTTATATGAAACAAACAAAATGTGCTTTAACTGCAGACTGTCAGCTTTAATTTGAGGGTATTTACATCCAAATCAGGTGAACGGTGTAGGAATTACAACAGTTTGCATATGTGCTTCCAACTTGTTAAGGGACCAAAAGTAATGGGACAGAACAATAACCATAAATCAGTGCTTCTCAATTATTTTCTGTCATGCCCCCCCTAGGAAGAAGTAAACATTTCGCACCCCCCGCGCGACTGTAAATAGTATCATTTGTCTATAAAATTGTTATAAGTACAGCCCCCAGTAATAACATCCCCTCTGTGTCAGTAATAACAGCTCCTCTGTGTCAGTAATAACAGCCCCTCTGTGCCAGTAATAACAGCCCCCCCTTTGCCAGTAATGTTATGGGGGGATCTGTGGATGACGGACACTGTTATGGGGGGATCTGTGGATGACGGACACTGTTATGGGGGGATCTGTGGATGACGGACACTTATGGGGGGATCTGTGGATGACGGACACTTATGTGGGATCTGTGGATGACGGACACTTATGGGGGGGATCTGTGGCTGGCACTGTTACAGGGGGATCTGTGGCTGGCACTGTTATATATGTGCCATCCACAGACCCCCCACCCCATAACAGTGCCATCCACAGTGTCCCCCCAGCCCATAATAGTGCCATTCACAGACCCCCACCCCTTAACTGTGCCATCCACAGATTCCGTGTGCCCGCCGCCGTTTAAAGTTATTAAACATGCCCCCCTCACTCCTAATAGTACCGTATATCCGAATTTCTTCTGTATAATGCCAGCAGGTGGGCCGGGCGGCCGGCGCATCCCTCAGTGACGTCACTTGTCTGCGCCGCCTGCTTCATTCATAAAGCAGGCGGCGCAGGCATGTGACATCACTGAGGGACGCGCCGGCCGCCCGGCCTGCCTGCTGGCATTATACAGAAGAAATTCGGATATACGGTACTATTAGGAGTGAGAGGGGCATGTTTAATAACTTTTAATTCAATAATACATTTTATATTAGTATACCGGAGGGAGTGGTGGGGCGGGGTATAGTACAGTGACCGCACCGCCCCACCGCTATTGCCGGTCCCCAGCTCCTCCTCCCAGCCCCTCCCCCGGCCCCCACTCCGTACATCGCGTCCAGCGCCTGCGCCGGCCTCTGATCAGAGGAAGGGAGATGAGCGCTTCCACAATGGAAGCGCTTATCTCCCTGCCGCATATTACACTGCGAGCTGTCGGCCGCACAGCCCGCACACCCCAAAGGCCGACCCTGAACGAGCCCCCCTTCACGGAGCCTGGCGCCCCCCCTGGGGGGCGCGCCCCACTACTTGAGAAGCACTGCCATAAATCAATATCGATTGTGATTGTAAGATTGTGTGTGGTGGCAGCAATTTAATTGTGCAAAGTAGTACTCAATTTATTTATTTTTTATACTTTGCGAAATAGCGATTCTTTTGCTATATAGAAGGTGTTTGCAGTGACTTGTGACATCTGTGCAGCAATACCCTCTGTGTGTCAGGGGCAGAGATAGGAAGAATATTAGTGAATTCCATAGTTTTTTTCCCACAATCAACATTTTTGCTGTCAACGGTGTATTCTGTGAATTGCGTGATCTGTGCTTCAATACCTTGTGTGGTTGTCAGGCCCAGATATAGGGAAAAAATTATAATACAAAAAACAATATTTTTTTAACCCATAATCTATCCACATTTTTGCTATCAACGGTGTAATCCGTGAATTGTGTGATCTGCGCTTAAAAACCTTGTGTGGTTTTCAGGCCCAGATATAGGCAAAACATTTAAAATACAGAAAACTATTTATTTTTCTCCCATAATCTATTCACATTTTTGCTGTCAACGGTGTAATCCGTGAATTGCGTGATCTGCGCTTCAACGCCTTGTGTGGTTGTCAGGCCCAGATATAGGGAAAATACAGAAAACTATTTTTCTCCAATAATCTGTCCACATTTTTGTTGTCAATGGTGCAATCCGTTAATTGTGTGATCTGCGCTACAACACTTTGTGTGGTTGTCAGACCAAGATATAGTAAAACATTTTAATATAAACTACATCAGAAAACAGTGTCTGTACCGCAGATTCCAATAAGCTCGGCCTAAAATAGTGTCTATATTCTGTGGTGTTCTGTGACATATATAGTACGCCATCCGAAAACTGTTTCTTTAGGGAAAATTCCAATAATCTGGGCCTAATATAGTGTCCATATTTTGTGGGTTTCTGTGACATATATTGTCCTGCATCAGAAAACTGTGCCTTTAGCGGACTTAAAAAAATTCTGCGCCACATCTAGTGACAAAACCATTAATATGAAGAAGGCGAGCACTAAGGGACGGGGAAGTGGGCGTGATGCTGATGGTGCACGCAGAGGCCATGGCCCTGGGCGCAATGAAACTGTGCCTGCTGCCAGAAAAAAAATCGACCGCACCCAGCTTCATGTCCAACTTAGCTGGGCGGCGCAGGACAACACTGTCCAAGTCGGACCAGTGCGAACAGTTGGTCGGTTGGATTGCTGAAGATAATGCTTCCAGTCGGTTAAGCACCACCCTCTCTTCCACCAAGTCCAGTCTCTGTAGCCAAGAGTCTGGTCAACCGAATCCTTACTCTGATCGTCCTTCCTCCCACCATGGAGAACCTTGCCAAACGAGTGATCCCACACTCGGATATTCCGAGGAGCTCTTTCCAGCACCACTATTACATTTGGCCCTTGCGCCCAGCATGCTTGAAGAGGTACCTGAGATATTGTGCTCTGATTCCCAACCTCTTGAGCCTTCAAGAAGATGACTGCGATTAACGGCAATCATTCGTTCACGAGGTGGATGATGATGAGACACAGTTGTCAATCACTGAGGTTGTGGTCAAGGAGGATGAGCAGATTGAGGAAGTGGAAGAGGAGGTGGTTGATGATGAGGTCACTGACCCAACATGGGAAGGTGAAAAGTACAGGGGGGGGGGGGGGTTCTGCTGCACCACAACAGGCTGGAAAAAGAGGAGAAGTCGGCCCACACCAAACAGGCCCGCAACCGTTACACCGAGAACCCCCATGCATAAATCTACCTTGCCAAGGGATAGGTGTTCCGCAGTATGGTGCTTTTTTTAGGAAAGTGCAGACGACAAAAGAGTGGTAGTTTGCAACCTGTGCTGTACCAAAAAAAGCCGGGGCGTGAACACTAGCAACCTCACCACCACCAGCATGATCTGCCACATGGCATCCAAGCACCCTAACAAGTAGGCCGAATGCCTGGAAACACAATCTGGGTCTGCAGGTCATACCACTGCCTCCTCTTCCCCTATGTTAAGCACTGCTGGCCAATCCCCTGTCGAAGGCTCAGGCCCGGATGCCCCTAGCCCTGCACCTGGACCTTCGCATGAACCATCAGCAACATCCACTTTTCTGTCCCAGCGCAGCGTTCAAGTGTCCATAACACAGTCATTTGAACGCAAGCGCAAATGCCTACCCTCCCACCCACAGGCCATAGCGCTAAATACGCAACTTTCAAAATTACTGTCCCTTGAAATGTTGCCATTTAGGCTTGTGGACACTGAGGTCTTCCACAGCCTGATGTCGGTGGCTGTCCCTCGGTATGCAGTCCCCAGCCGCCACTATTATTCATGGTGTGCCATGCCCGCCTTACACCAGCATGTGTCCCAGAACATCACCCGTGCCCTGACCAACGCAGTTACTGGGAAGGTCCACTTAACCACGGACACATGGACAAGTGCTGGTGGCCAGGGATGCTACATTTCCCTGACGGCACATGGGTGAATGTTGTGGAGGCTGGGAGTGAGTTGTACCCTGGGATGGCACAGGTGCTACCCACGCCCAGGATTGCGGGCCCTACATTCATCAGGGTCTCCGCCAGCAGCTATGTTACTGGCTCCAACCCCCACTTCTCCTCCTCCACTGCCTCCTCCTCCACTTCCACCTCCAGCAGCAGTCAGACATCAGTCGCTAGCTGGAAGCAGTGCAGTAATCGTCAACAAGCTGAGGGTAATCATCAACAGGCCGTGCTGAAGTTGATCTGTTTAGAGGACAAACAGCACACTAGCGCAGAGCTGTGGCAGGGTATAAGGAACCAAACTGAGCTCTGGCTCTCGCCACTCAACCTACAACCAGGCATGGTTGTGTCTGACAATAGACGTAACTTGGTGGCGGCTTTGGAGCTCGGCAACGTGACACACATTCCATGCCTAGCCCACGTCTTAAACTTTGTATTTCAGCGGTTTATCAAAACCTACCCCAATTTGCCAGAGCTACTAGTGAAGGCGCGCCGTGTGTGTGCCCATTTCCGCAAGTCAGCCACAGCTTTAGCCTGTCTGTCAACGCTGCAGCAGCGCTTGCGGATTCCAGCTTACCGACTGTTGTGCGACGTGAGTACGCGCTGGAACTCTACATTCCACATGTTGGCCAGACTTTGTGAGCAGCAGAGAGCAGTTGTGGAATACCAGCTGCAACATTGTCATCGCCTTTCGAGTCAACTGCCACTTTTCACAAGCAAGGAGCGGGCATTGATGTCAGACCTCTGTGAGGTTTAAAAAAACTTTAAATCTACACAGATGTTAGTGGCGATAAGTAACGCTATTATCAGTGTAACCATCCCACTGCTGTGTCTACTCAAACGATCGCTGCTCACAATTAAATACAATGCTCTGAATGTGGAAGATGAGGAAATGATGGAGGACATTACACAGGGTGATAGCCAGCCAACCCTCAGTTCGTCTTCTCAGAGCGAATTGGACCATGAAGAGGAGGAGGAGGAGCTGGAGACAGTTGCCTCCTCTACAGAGGGTAGTACCCATGGAACTTTTAATTCCATCTTTTCAGCGTGGATGGGCAGAAGAGGAGGAGGATAAGGATATGGAGAGTCATCCTGATGTCGCCATCGACGTCTTGCCTGTTGGTACTCTGGCACACATGGCTGACTTCATGTTAGGCTGCCTTTCCAGCAACCCTCGCATTATACACATTTTAGATAACGCGGATTACTGGGTGTTCACCCCTGCTACAAAGAGAACTTCTCATCTCTCATTCCTCTGGTGGAGAGGACGAGCAAAATGGTGCAATACCAGAAGATCCTTGTTAGAAAATTGATCCAAAATTTTCCATCTGACAACGCTGATGTTAGAGTCCGTACTTCCTTGGCCAACCAAGGAGGAGAGACAAGAGGAACACACTGCCGTTCCAACAGAGGCAGGGCAACACTCTCCAAAGCTTGGGACAGTTTTGTGACACCCCGTCAGCACCCATCATCCTGATGTGCGGCCTACTGCCACAAGGAGAGAATTTTTTTGGGGGGGAAGATGGTGAAGGAGTACATGGCAGGATCCCTCAGTGCCTTACAACTACTGGGTGTCCAAGTTGGACACGTGGCACGAACTGGTGCTGTACGCTTTGGAGGTGCTGGCCTGCTCTGCCGCCAGCGTTTTGTCTGAGCGTGTATTTAGTGCTGCTGGTGGCGTTATAACAGATGAGCGTATCCGCCTGTCAACTGAAAATGTTGACAGGTTGACTCATATACAAATGAACAAGGCCTGGATTGACCATGACTTCTCGACTCCACCAGAGGAATCCTGATTAACATAAAGCCACTTTACATGTGGTGTTTTTAATGTAGTTAATACACTGTATTCCCATGCACCCCTTCCACCACATGGTTAAATCTTTTTCTCCTCCTCTTCCATCATATTAACAAGTATTGCTTATCCGTCACATATAATGCCCTCGCATATATGGCCTTCGAATATAATTTTTAGAGGGCCCGCTCACCAGCAGGCCCTCACATCTAATTTTTTTTAGAAGGTCTGCTCACCAGCAGGCCCTCACATCTAATTTTTAGAGGGTCCGCTTACTAGCAGGCCCTCACATCAAGGCTCACCCGCAGGCCCGAACCTAAAATCTTTTACAGGGTCAGCTCACCTGCAGGCCCGCAACTCATGCTGCCTTGCTTTGAAGTAGTAGCCATAGCCGTTTATCAGGCTCCCTCTCTGAAATCGAACAATGATTCCCAGTTACCAGTGGTCACCATGTTAGGCGCATAAAAGAACATTGAAAGTTGATAGGGGAGATATCCAAATGGATCGTGGACGTACGATCAAGCAGAAGTTATCTAGAGTCAACAAAGCGGCAGCAGGGCCTCTTCTGTATAATGTTTCCTCATCCAAAATACCTCAGTGACATTCCCTGTAATTTTTTATTACTCATTCCAATAACAGGGCATCTTAAGAGTCCTGCATTGTTATTTATCGTCACTACCTTCCTTAGTCGGGAGTGGGTAATTGCCGCACGCCTGCTGCCTTTCTTGGAATCGTGAGCTTTAAAAACTTGACCCACCCTCTCTGGGTGGTTCACAATTTGGAAAAAAAAGGGGCAAAGCAACAACAGCCAATCAGATTTCAGCCATTGACCTCCCTTGGATGTGGCATCTTTTCCTCAAGCTCCCTCTCCGGCATCGAACCCTGATTCCCCGTTATCCGTGATCACCATGGTAGGCACAGAAAAGAACATTGAAAGTTGATAGGGCAGACGTCTAAATGGATCGTTGCCGTCACGGGCATATTCAATCGCCCAAAGGTTATCTAGAGTCACCAATGCGGCAGCAGGCCCTCACCCCTAAGGTTTTAGATGGTCAGATCAGTAGGCCCTTGCTCCAAATGTTTTTGAGGGTTACCAGCCAGCCATCAATCCTAATTTTTAAAGGGTGTGTATGATGCCCTCCTTTATGTGTAACAAAGGGTGTTTTGGAGCGCTGGTTCCTTGTAATTTCTGGCAGCCCTTTCACTTAGTGCATAGGCTTTATGAGTGTAGGAGTCCCACTACCTGAACAATTATACCACAATGTGAATGAGGCCCTTCTTTATGTGATATACAGGCTGTTTCGGAGTGCCTCTTGCTTGTAATTTTTTGCAGCACTTGCACTTTATATACAATTGAATATACGGGAAAGAATGTTTGCTGTACAACTTGGACAACATCGTTCCCAGCAGCGACCTGGGAGTCCAAGATGCATCTAGACATTGTCCCCATGCTGTTCCCGATCCATTTTGGTGGTGTTTCTGTCACTTTCTGACCTTTTCCAATGGACCAGGCACCCTCCCCTCTTCAGAGCAGGGGGTGCCTTGTTGTCTCCCATTGATTTCCATTATACTCGGGTGCTCGGCCGAATACACAAATATTACAATGTGTTTGGCCCAAACACCCGAATACTTTGGTGCTAGATCATCACTACAAATTACTATAAACTGCGATATAACAATAAAGTATTTATTAACAATCACAAGTCTACAGTCAATTATTTGCTATATCTATATGTATTTATATCAATAGTTATAAATATATATATATATATATATATATATATACATACACTGCAATACAGTAAAAACACTACGATACACCTAAACTACGCTAACACAACACAGTACACAATTCTAAACATCACACTTACATACACACATAAATTGCAGCACCCACCCACCTGGCTATAATATATATCCAAGGGTAAATGGTGGCAGGGTCAGGGGTTAATGATCTGCAGGACAAGGATTGCAGGGGTTATTGTAGGGTCAGAGATTTTTGGCAGAAAAAGGGTTAACTGTAGGGCAGTGGGATAAAGTGGGGAATATTGGGTATTCAGGGATGATGCAGGGCAGGGTATAATAGATTAATATCTGTGCAATGCAGGGGTTAATATTACAATGCAGGGGTTAATATTAATGCAGGGGTTCAGGGGAGTTGTAATATTGGGTTTTCAGGGATAATGCAGGGCAGGGTAAAATGCATTAATATCTGTGCAATGCAGGGGTTAATATTACAATACAGGGCAATTCAGGGGTTAATATTAATGCAGGAGTTCAGGGAGATATTGGTGGCAGTGGGTAAGGGTTAGGGCAGGATTGGTGGTTCAGGGGATAATATATCAGGGACCGGGGTATTGATGGTTCAGAGGTTAATAATAATCAGGGGTATACTGATCAGGGAAATGTAGGGGTTAATGCTCGGTGGTGTCGTAGAGAAAGGGTTACTCAGCCATTAACCTGCTCAGGACCGCCGTACGCATTTACGCGTCCTCCCGCAAGAGCCGAGATTTCCTGTGAACGCGCGCGCTCACAGGAACTTAAGGTAAGCGAGTGGATCTCCAGCCTGCCAGCGGCGATCGCTCGCTGGCAGGCTGGAGATGTGATTTTTTTAACCCCTAACAGGTATATTAGACACTGTTTTGATAACAGCGTCTAATATACCTGCTACCTGGTCCTCTGGTGGTCCCTTTTGTTTGGATCGACCACCAGAGGACTCAGGCAGCTCAGTAAAGTAGCACCAAACACCACTACACTACACTACACCCCCCCTGTCACTTATTAACCCTTTATGAACCCCTGATCACCCCATACAGACTCCCTGATCACCCCCCAGTCATTGATCACCCCCTGTCATTGATCACCTCCCTGTCATTGATCACCCCCCTGTAAGGCTCCATTCAGACGTCCGTATGATTTTTACGGATCCACGGATACATGGATCGGATCCGCAAAACACATACGGACGTCTGAATGGAGCCTTACAGGGGGGTGATCAATGACAAGGGGGTGATCACGCATATAGACTTCCTGATCACTTCCCTGTCATTGATCACCCCCCTGTAAGGCTCCATTCAGACGTCCGTATGATTTTTACGGATCCATGGATACATGGATCGGATCCGCAAAACGCATACGGACGTCTGAATGGAGCCTTACAGGGGGGTGATCAATGACAGGGGGGTGATCACCTCATATACAGTCCCTGATCACACCCTGTCATTGATCACCCCCCTGTCATTGATCACCCCCCTGTAAGGCTCCATTCAGACGTCCGTATGATTTTTACGGATCCATGGACACATGGATCGGATCCGCAAAACACATACGGACGTCTGAATGGAGCCTTACAGGGGGGTGATCAATGACAGGGGGGTGATCAATGACAGGGGGGTGATCACCTCATATACAGTCCCTGATCACCCCCTGTCATTGATCACCCCCCTGTAAGGCTCCATTCAGACGTCAGCATGTGTTTTGCGGATCCGATCCATGGATCCGTAAAAACATACGGACAAAAAATAAAAAATTCTAGGAACTCGCCATGCCCCTCACGGAATACCTTGGGGTGTCTTCTTTCCAAAATGGGGTCACTTGTGGCGTAGTTATACTGCCCTGGCATTCTAGGGGCCCAAATGCGTGAGAAGTACTTTGCAATCAAAATGTGTAAAAAATGGCCTGCGAAATCCGAAAGGTGCACTTTGGAATATGTGCCCCTTTGCCCACCTTGGCTGCAAAAAAGTGTCACACATCTGGTACGCCGTACTCAGGAGAAGTTGGGGAATGTGTTTTGGGGTGTCATTTTACATATACCCATGCTGGGTGAGAGAAATATCTCGGCAAAAGACAAGTTTTGCCATTTTTTTATACAAAGTTGGCATTTGACCAAGATATTTATCTCACCCAGCATGGGTATATTGAAAATGACACCCCAAAACACATTCCCCAACTTCTCCTGAGTACGGCGATACCACATGTGTGACACTTTTTTGCAGCCTAGGTGGGCAAAGGGGCACACATTCCAAAGTGCACCTTTCGGATTTCACCGGTCATTTTTTACAGATTTTGATTGCAAACTTCTTCTCACACATCTGGGCCCCTAGAATGCCAGGGCAGTATAACTACCCCACAAGTGACCCCATTTTGGAAAGAAGACACCCCAAGGTATTTTGTGATGGGCATAGTGAGTTCATGGAAGTTTTTATTTTTTGTCACAAGTTAGTGGAATATGAGACTTTGTAAGAAAAAAAAAAAATAAATCATAATTTTCCGCTAACTTGTGACAAAAAATAAAAAGTTCTATGAACTCACTATGCCCATCAGTGAATACCTTAGGGTGTCTACTTTCCGAAATAGGGTCATTTGTGGGGTGTTTGTACTGTCTGGGCATTGTAGAACCTCAGGAAACATGACAGGTGCTCAGAAACTCAGAGCTGCTTCAAAAAGCGGAAATTCACATTTTTGTACCATAGTTTGTAAATGCTATAACTTTTACCCAAACCATTTTTTTTTTACCCAAACATTTTTTTTTTAACAAAGACATGTAGAACAATAAATTTAGCGAAAAATTTATATATGGATGTCGTTTTTTTGCAAAATTTTACAACTGAAAGTAAAAAATGTCATTTTTTGGCAAAAAAATCGTTACATTTTGATTAATAACTAAAAAAGTAAAAATGTCAGCAGCAATGAAATACCACCAAATGAAAGCTCTATTAGTGATAAGAAAAGGAGGTAAAATTAATTTGGGTGGTAAGTTGCATGACGGTGAAAGTAGTGTAGTGCAGAAGTGTAAAAAGTGGCCTGGTCATTAAGGGGGTTTCAGCTAGCGGGGTTGAAGTGGTTAATGCTCGTCTCCAGGGGTTGCTCGTCGTTCTGGGGATAATTCTCTTCTCAACTTCTCTCTTCTCCTTTCCCTTCCTATTGAGCGCAAGCCTGCCGGGTTATTTAAACCCTGCGGCACTCGCTCCCAAGCCTTCCGCGCCAAGTACACGTGGGCTGGCGCGGTCATATGATGTCACCGCACCAGCCCGCGCCTCCCGGCATGTGCTTCCAGACGAGGGATGCCTTTATCCTCCTGCCTGTGTGAAGTGACTGCATACCTGTGGTGCTGTTATTACAGTGCCGAAGGTTCGTGGCATACAGGGGCAGGGGAACTCTTTGTTCCCCTGTCTTTGCAATGAAAAATATCTCCGGCACTGCCGGAGATGTTTTATCAAAAGGCAGAGGATCTCTGTTGATCCTCTGTCTTTTTGAAGTGACCGAAACTGGACACAACCACCTGCAGGTACACTTGTATGTGCCTGCAGGAGGATTAATCAGCTGGGGGACATGCTGGCCACATTTAGATATGTGTGTGTGTGTGTGTGTATATATATATATATATATATATATATATATATATATATATATACATATATATTATACAGTTGCAAGAAAAAGTTTGTGAACCTTTTGGAGTAATATGGATTTATGCACAAATTGGTCATACAATGTGATCTGATCTTCATCTAAGTCACAACAATAGACAATCGCAGTCTGCTTAAACTAATAACACACACAGAATTAAGTGTTACCATGTTTTTATTGAACACACCATGTAAACATTCACAGTGCAGGTGGAAAAAGTATGTGAACCCCTAGACTAATGACAACGCCAAGAGCTAATTGGAGTGCGGTGTCAGCCAACTGGAGTCCAATCAATGAGAAGAGATTGGAGGTGTTGGTTACAGCTGCCCTGCCCTATAAAAAAACAAGTTCTGGGTTTGCTTTTCACAAGAAGCATTGCCTGATGTGAATGATGCCTCGCACCAAAAAGCTCTCAGAAGACCTACGATTAAGAATTGTTTACTTGCATGAAGCTGGAAAGGGTTATAAAAGTATCTACAAAAGCCTTGCTGTTCATCAGTCCACAGTAAGACAAATTGTCTATAAATGGAGAAATTTCAGCACTACTGCTACTCTCCCTAGGAGTGGCCGTCCTGTAAAGATGACTGCAAGAGCACAGCGCAGACTGCTCAATGAGGTGAAGAAGAATCCTAGAGTGTCAGGTAAAGACTTACAAAAGCCTCTGGCATATGCTAACATCCCTGTTAGCGAATTTACGATACGTAAAAAACCAATCAAGAATGGATTTCATGGGAGGATACCACAGATGAAGCCACTGCTGTCCAAAAAACCATTGCTGCACATTTACAGTTTGCACAAGAGCACCTGGATGTTCTACCGCAGTACTGGCAAAATATTCTGTGGACAGATGAAACCAAAGTTGAGTTGTTTGGAAGAAACGCACAACAGTATGTGTGGAGAAAAAGAGGCACAGCACACCAACATCAAAACCTCATCCTAACTGTGAAGTATGGTGGTGGGGGCATCATGGTTTGGGGCTGCTTTGCTGCGTCAGGGCCTGGACAGATTGCTATCATCGAAGGAAAAATGAATTCCCAAGTTTATCAAGACATTTTGCAGGAGAACTTAAGGCCATCTGTCCACCAGAAGATGGGTGTTGCAACAGGACAGCGACCCAAAGCATAGAAGTAAATCAACAGCAGAATGGCTTAAACAGAAGAATATACGCCTTTTGGAGTGGCCCAGTCAGAGTCCTGACCTCAACCTGATTGAGATGCCACAGTATGACCTCAAGAAAGCGATTCACACCTGACATCCCAAGAATATTGCTGAATTAGTATGGTGTTCCTAATAATTCTTTAGGTGAGTGTGTGTGTGTGTAATATATATATATATATATATATATATACACTCACCTAAAGAATTATTAGGAACACCATACTAATACAGTGTTGGACCCCCTTTTGCCTTCAGAACTGCCTTAATTCTACGTGGCAATGATTTAACAAGGTGCTGATAGCATTCTTTAGAAATGTTGGCCCATATTGATAGGATAGCATCTTGCAGTTGATGGAGATTTGAGGGATGCACATCCAGGACACGAAGCTCCCGTTCTACCACATCCCAAAAGATGCTCTATTGGGTTGAGATCTGGTGACTGTGGGGGCCATTTTAGTACAGTGAACTCATTGTCATGTTCAAGAAACCAATTTGAAATGATTCGAGCTTTGTGACATGGTGCATTATCCTGCTGGAAGTAGCCATCAGAGGATGGGTACATGGTGGTCATGAAGGGATGGACATGGTCAGAAACAATGCTCAGGTAGCCCGTGGCATTTAAACGATGGCCAATTGACACTAAGGGGCCTAAAGTGTGCCCAGAAAACATCCCCCACACCATTACACCACCACCACCAGCCTGCACAGTGGTAACAA
The DNA here is from genome assembly GCF_014858855.1 of Bufo gargarizans. Taxonomy (NCBI): domain Eukaryota; kingdom Metazoa; phylum Chordata; class Amphibia; order Anura; family Bufonidae; genus Bufo; species Bufo gargarizans. Next base: position 487,788,957 of record NC_058080.1, on the reverse strand, counting down.
GGCATGATGGATACATGTTCTCATTCTGTTTACGCCAAATTCGGACTCTTCCATTTGAATGTCTCAACAGAAATCGAGACTCATCAGACCAGGCAACATTTTTCCAGTCTTCAACAGTCCAATATTGGTGAGCTCGTGCAAATTGTAGCCTCTTTTTCCTATTTGTAGTGCAGATGAGTGGTATCCGGTGGGGTCTTCTGCTTATGTAGCCCACCTTTCTTTCTCATTCTGACATTCAGTTTGGAGTTCAGGAGATTGTTTTGACCAGGACCACAACCCTACATGCATTGAAGCAACTGCCATGTGATTGGTTGACAAGATAATCGCATTAATGAGAAATAGAACACCTCTACACCCTGCATAAACACATGGAACGTCACCATAAAGAGGCATGGGAAAATTGTGGCATCTCCCAGTGGCCCACACCCCTTCTCCAGCAGTCAGGGCTCCTCAACCTCAGCAGAAGAAAGCTTTCATTCCTTCCCTTCATCTAATGCTCCTCCTCCTATCCCTCGTCACGTGTTTCGCCAGAAACAGATCAATGAGACGATTGCAAAGAGACAACAGTAAGCGTGCACTCATCCAACGGCACAGAGACTGAACATGCCCCTGGCCAAGTTGCTGGTACTGCAATCTCTCCCTTTCCATATCTATCTTTCTCTGAACATTTCAGAAAACCGATGGCTTGTGCCCACCCAAGGTGGAGAGTCCCAAGCCATCATTACTTCTCTAAACAAGCTGTACCAGCCTTGCAAATGTTGAGCAGAAGGTGGACCAGTCCTTGAGCCTGTCGCTGTCTGGTAAAGTTCATGGTAGCACTGATGTGTGGAGCTTCAAAGGGAACCTGTCACCTCCCACAAACATGACCTCCTGACGAAGCCGCTGAGGTGAAACTCGCTTCGAGGTCTTGCGCTTAGGGCCTTCACAATTCTCCTGGACTTGAACATGTCTTCAGGTACGTCCTGGGTTAGGTGTGTCTATTAAGACACTGTCACATACAATACCCATATTAGGTCTATGCGATGATTAGGCTGATTAGGCTGTGTATATACCATTATTGTGTTGTGCTCATAGATTTGCCTGGGAATACATGATTATTATGTTATTTATATACATGCCGTCTATGGTTATCAAGGACGCAGGCTGTGGATCTCACAAATACCCAGGGATTACTCTCAAATATAACCGTATCACGTGGTATAATCTCCTATAGGGGTGTTGTACATTTTGTATCATTTTTTGTGGTACACAACTTGGGTTGCTGTGAGACACAGCGTATGGCCTGGTACCCGTTAAGTGGCTGAATTGAGCTGCAAAGACTGGCGAGGGGACGGAAGACGTGGCACCTACATCTGATGGCTGCCTGAGTCCTGTGGAGGCTGAACTGGAACAGGAGCAGGGTGAGGGAGAGGAGGAGGACATAAACACCCAGGACTTCTATACAGAACTAGGTGGTTTATCTGCCCAAGCGACAGGAGAGGACCATGAGGGCGAAGATGAAGATGGCGCAGATGACCCTGACAGACCGTGACAGTATGCAGTGGAGATGGAGGCAGAAAGTCCCTCTGAGTCCCTTGCGCAAATGGCAAGATGCATGCTAAGTTGCTTGTGTAGTGACAGCCACATTATCACCATTCGGCAGAGGGAGGACTACTGGCTCTCCACATTGTTAGACCCTCACTACCAGTCCAAAATGGGGGCCTTTTTACATCTTCTGAGAGGGGTGAAAAACTAAAATACTATCGAGACATCCTTTTGTAGTTGTTGGTCGCTGCCTACGTGCACCCATCCTCAAGAAGGTCTAACTGTGGCAGCCCTCTGAGCTCACACTCGACTGCCATTCTGATCTGTCAATATATATATATATATTTTATAACTATTGATATAAATACATATAGATATAGCAAATATAATTGACTGTAGACTTGTGATATATATATATATATTTGTACAAAGAAAGTGGTGGGGGAGGCCTAATGGGGTTGCGGGTTAATGAGGGTGGGGGGCCCCAATTCATAGTTTTCCCTGGGGCCCATAGAACTATAGTTGCGCCACTAGTCTTGTCGTTGAGCATCCATAAGGCCTCTATCACATGGTCAGTATTTTGAATCAGGATTTGATCATGATTTGGAAGTCAAAAGCAGGAGTGGGTCCAAAACGTAAAATATTTCCATCACATCTTATATCTGTTTTGGACTCACTCCTGTTTTTGCCTTACCAATATTGATCAAATACTTATGCAAAAATCGGACTAAATACTGACAGGGTGATAGAGGCCATTAAAGTCCTGCATGCAGGACTTCTTTTCAATCTGACTAAAAACTATTTTAGACGCAAAAGTCCAAAACTCATACAAATTGAACATGAGGCCTCTGTCACATGGTCATTATTTTGCAGGATTTGATCATGATTTGGAATCCAAAAGCAGGATAAATTATATTAGAAATTATATTAGAAAAGGAGTTGGTCCAAAATACAGAAGACATGCAAATATTTCCATCACATGTGATCCCTGTTCTTGACCCACTCCTGATTTTGCTTTAAAAATACTGATCAAATGCTGAACAAATACTGACAGTTTAAAGGGGGAAGCCATCAGTTTTCTGAAATGTTCAGAGAAAGGTAGATATGGAAAGGGTAAGAGCATTTGCTTTTTTTGCTGTTCTTTTAATGGATCAGCAGTGATATGAATATAGCCTTACTGCTGACACCCTCCCTACTGTCATGGGACCACTACTTGAATATTGGGCCACTGCAATGTTAAATCCACGTCAATAAATTATACCCGATGCTAACATTCACCTGTAAGACTAAGTTCACACTTCTGTTATTTGGTCAGTTATTTCCATCACTTATTATTTGTGATTCTCTGATTAGGTATCATGAATAGATCTGCACCTGTTCTGTAGGTTTGACCCAAACCTGCATTGGGCTGACAATAACTGACTAAATAAATGACATGTGAACTAAGCCTAATAGTGATGTACAGTCATTCTACAGCTAACAGAAGGGAATCAAAAGCCTGTGTTCGCACTGCCACAACATGAATTAAAAGAAGTTGCAGGGGCGTGCAGTATATTTAATTTTTTTTTCTTTACTGAAGGCTGCTGTATGCTTTTCTTTTGGTTTAGTTAGTGGTTAGCTTGGAATGTTGGTGGCCTGAGCGATGATGTGCACATCCATATATGTGACCTGCCTGTCATTCTGACGCACAGAAAGGACTAGCTATGCATGTTGCTGCAATGCACATTAATGTACACAAAGTTACATTCTTCCTAAAGTTTAGGCTACATGCACACGACCGTTTGTTTTTTGCGGTCCGCAAATTGCGGATCCGTTGTTTCCTAGTTGGTTTCCGTTGTGCTTCCGCATCTGTTCCATCTTGCCGCAAATTGTGTCCGTTGGGTGTCCTTATGTCTTCCGTTGTTTTGCGGACCGCAAAATACACGGAAGCAGGAAATTGTGTAATTTTTGCAATCTCCTCCCAGGATACAGGTATATATGCTGGTAATCTGAGTGTTTGGTGGCCATTTTCTCCAGTCTTTCCAGTATATTGGTTGTGGTTGGTTTGATAGGCTTTGCTACCAGCAAATTTTGTGCTTTCAACATGGAAGAAGACTCTGATGAGGGTCTACTGCACTGGCTTATTGCTCGGCGATGGGGACATCAGTCCATTCCGTTGTACGAGGAGCCGAGGAGAAGAAGAAGATTTTGGGTCCATCCCATTGTTTCTCAACGGTGCACGAAAGGACACTTTCATACCATGTACAATGATCTTCGTCTGCATCCTGAAAAGTTCTTTGCCTACTGTCGGATGTCCGTGTCGACGTTTGATATCCTGCTGTCGTCTCTCCGTGGTGTCCTCACCTTTCAGGACACGACCATGAGGCGCTGCATTTCTCCAGAGGAAAGGCTAATCGTCACGCTGAGGTAAGCAATGTGTTATTTGTGAAACTTTAATGTATAGTGCTTTTGTCATGATTAACATGGGTGTTGTTAGACGTGTAAATGTCTGATGAACTTTCCTTTTTTGTTATTTTATTGATAATCTTTTTTCAAATAACACTCATAACTGAAATGTACTTTTGTGTTTGCCATAATCATGCATTAATCGAGTAGTTCCCTAACTGCGTTGCTCTGACTTTCAGCATGGAAATGAAGTGAATGCAGTATGTGTAACTGAGCTTGTTGTAGTAGTGGCCCTTTTTTTTGGGTTGTGGGGTGGTCTGAAGTTATATTCGTAGTTTAATGTTTGAATTATTGTTTATTATTAATGATTATTAATGTTTTTAACACGTGTTTGCAATCACCAAAACTAGGTATTATGTTCATAATGCATGTACTTTTTAAAAGAGTTCTGATAGAATTTTTTTTATTTTCCACAGATTCCTGGCAACTGGTAACTCATTTGCATCACTGCATTTTGAGTTTCTTTTAGGAACCTCAACGATATCTCGGATTGTGCGTCACACTTGCCATGTCATCTGGCAGCAACTCCGAGAGACGGTGATGCTACAGCCCAAGGCGGACGATTGGGTTCGGATCGCTGAGGGCTTCCAAATTTCGGCGCAGTTTCCAAACTGCATCGGGGCAATGGATGGCAAGCACATCCGTGTGAAGAAGCCGGTCAACTCAGGGACCTGATTCTTCAATTATAAACATTATTTTTCGGTAGTGCTGATGGCTGTTGCTGACAGTAACTACCGGTTTATAATGGTAGATATCGGGTCCTATGGAAGCACTGCGGATGCTCGCATCTTTAGTGCTTCTAGAATGGGTGAACGGCTTCGTGCCAACCAGCTTGCCCTGCCCGAGCCCAGAAGACTGCCCGGATATGCAGGTCCGCCGGCTCCATTTGTCATCGTTGCTGATGAAGGGTTTGCATTGACACCCCATGTTATGCGGCCCTTCCCCAGACGCGGTTTGGATGACAGGAGGTGCATTTTCAACTACCGGTTGACTCGTGCCCGTCGATATGTTGAGTGCGCCTTTGGAATACTCTCTAGCAAGTGGAGGGTGTTTATGTCATCCATACAGATGGATCCGGAGAATGCTACCCTGGTGACTCAAGCTTGTGTTGTTCTACACAACTTCATCAGGATTCACGAGGCTTCCTCTTTTGTTGACATGGAAGAATTTTCTACATCATCAGGTTTGGATTTGGATCTGACCCTGCATAGACGACCTGGGACTGCAGGTCTTGCAGTTCGGGAACTCTATGCAGACTTCTTTTCCAGCCCAGAGGGGTCCGTGCCATGGCAGATGGACGCTATTCGTGGCAGGTTTTAATTTCTTTTGGGCTTGTTAGTTTTTTTATTTTAATTGCAGATAGAATATATACATTTTATGTTATAGTTGAGTGTAGGGACTCACAAGAGAATGAGGACCCTTGACGTGGGCTTGTGGGCTGAGGTTTAAGGACCATACTCCAAAAATTTGGCCTAAAGACCTTTTATTATCCAAAAGTTTTTAGATTACACTGTAACGAAAAAACTGCTATTTGCTGCACGGTCCCATAAACCTTCTAATACCTCTTTGACATCTGTCTACTGTAAATTATAAATTTTAAAAAAAGTACAATGTGTGTGTGTTTGTTTTAAGAATACATGTTTGGAAATGTAAAATTGGTAATGGAAAAACCTAAGACATCATTTTTTTCATCACAATTTTTACTGAAAAACTAGCCTGACCAATTTTTGAAAACAGACAAGTAATGTCAATAACATTTATAAAATAAAATGACATATTTTTGTAAAACCTATTAAACAACAATATTATATTATAATTTCATCAGATCCCTTTTGAAAGATCCATTAGCATATGAGGGTCCTGGCCGAACCTGTGCAGGATCCTGTGCCCCTGTGGGATATGTTGGAGGGTAATTTGGCTGGCCAAAAGGAGGATTCGAATCTTGGGATAAAGGGAGATTTTGCTGGCTATAATAGGGCGCGTGATGGGTTGCTGCCCTAGGTGGTAAGCTGCCTTGTTGTTGGTGAGGAAGGCCCAAGACAACTTGCCGTCTCACCCGATCAATTATGGAATGTATGTCCCCCTGATATGGGTGTCCATACATTTCAAGGACTAAAGTGATGGAAGCAATACATGCTGCTTGCTTCTCCTGTGGCACTTGTTGTAGTAAAGGTGCCAGCCCCCTCATTAAGACCTCCTCACGCCCTTCAGCCCTCTTCTGGGCTAGGTACTGAATGACTTGGGAGTCAATCACCTCTTTAGTTGTTAGCCCAGAAGAAGCCTGAGGGGCAGACCTCCTTCGCCTACTCTGTGGCCTTTGGCTATCATCAGGGTTCACTTCACCAGGCCCAGCAAGTCCCCTTTGAACACTTTCGGACTCTTCTTCTGCCAGATTTGTGGGACTCAATTCTGGCGAAAAGACGGCAGGGGTCTCTGCGCCTCCCGGATCGGACTGTGGTGATGGCTGTGGTTCTGGGTCCTCCAGACTGTCAACAGTACTGTTTGGGAACAGATTTCAAAAGAAACATTAAAAGCCAAATAATGAATCTAGAAATTATACAAAAATGCAAAACATAGTGCTGTCTGGCCAAAATAAAGGGGAAACTACACACATCACACAAGGGCTTGAAATTTTTAAAAAATTTATATTGAAACCATGGGAACCACATGATATCAGGAAATCAATAGTCGTTCTGTGGATGTGTATAGTCTGAAAAATTCAACCATAAACTCAGCACATTGCAGGGTGCTTAGGCCTTTGAAGCATGAACACATGCCGACATATTCTGGAGCTAGCCAGCTGCTGAAATTACACCCATGTATATATAAAGGTATGTTGCAAATCACATTTTTTATCACGGGACAATCCTGTAGATAAACAAAGCACATCATATCTTGCATGCCAAACCGGAAGGAAAGGTCAGCAATATTGTCATAGTGCCCAATGTTATAGGTATATATATTTATATACATTTGTTGTCCGAAAAATATTATGATAATTCACTTACGGCCTAAGATCCTTCACGGGACGAAGAAAGCGCAATTGCTCCGTGTATATGTAGGGTCTTTTCTTAGGAGCCCCCTCACCACTCCGTACCATCTCAGTGACTTCCCGACGGAACTGATCCCTACAACTGTTCCATTTGGTTTTGGTTTTTTAACTGTGGAAACAAAAATTGGTACAATAAAAATATGACATATCCATCTCCAATAATACAGTGCAAAGTATCATCAAAAAATGCAAAAACAAAAAAGGCAACATTTAAAATGCCTAACATGGGAATATGGCCATCACATTGCACAGTATAGGACATGGATCTGGAAAACAGCCCAGAGTCAACAGATCAGTCACATAGGTCCATGGCCCGGCAACATTAAATAAATAAACAGCAGAGGCATGGACCAGTGTGAGTTAGCTCAGTATTTTCATCTACAATGCGTATTTCCATTATTTTACCAAAGAAATACTATTGGTGTCGCTTAAGACACTGTCACCTCACCAGGCAAAACACCACCACAGAAATATCATGTCCTGTACAACATGCCGTGGCAGGTGTGGGCAGCAGCAGCGTTTCGAACAGTACCTGATCATCAAACGCACTACTAAATACACACCAGGCCAATGTTGAACTGTACATTGTGTTACTGGGGTGCTGCACTGGAGACTAATGTAAGAGAATTGCATTAATTTTTAAATAAGTAAGCTTATGACTAGCCCTTGAAAAAAAATAAAAATAAAAGAAGAGGACAAATCCATTAAAATAGACCCACATGTCACCAAAACTGTAAGGCCCCTTGCAGCCGAGCGATCCTCCCACAAGGAATCAACATTGCAGCACCCATCAGCAAATGATGGGAAACACATTGCGTTTTGGTGATTTTGCTGATGCAAGGAAACTCATACAGTTCTGAAATGTCGTGGATAACAGTAGCATAAAATGCAGCGAATGTTATCCACTACATTATAGAAACTTAAGTGTTAACTTTGCAAGGCAAACAATAATTGTATAATGCTATCTGCATCCAAACAGTGCTGCAAGGTCAGGCCGGGAGGACCGCTCATTTGCAACTAAAAGGCCCAATGTATTTATACATACTGTACAGTGTGCGGGAGCAAAGAAGGTGACATGGCTTTATAAACATGATGGTGATGGGGAAATTGTAATATCTGTTACCACACATGCACGGCCCAGACCACAATTAAAGCGTGTCCACAAAAGGGACACAAATCTGACCGCATATAACTACTACAAAATTCATTATTGACAACACAGGGACAATACACAAAAGGACCTCACTTGAACTAACCTATATCCACACGACCTCTGCTGTTGGCACGTGCCCATTCCGATGGCCTCATGTGTCTTGCCACTTCTTCCCAGGACACATCTTTTTTGAGCCGGTCGTGGTAGAGATTTGTCCTTGTGTCCCACAACTCAGGACGTTCCTGGACTAAACTAATTAATTTATCAACGTCCCAACGGGCCATTATGAAAATTTTTAAAGATAAATTCTTGTCAGAAAAATCACTGTGTCCTGGAGACTGAAATCTGCACTGAACGTGTGCCAACTTCTTTTTTTTTTTTTTTTTAAACTTCAAAACTTAAATTCCTTTGTACACAAGTTGCTGCAAAACGGTTCCGCGGAAACAGCGGAAGCGGATGACATACGGATGCCTTTCGATGTGCATCCGCTGTTTCAGCTGACCCATTGACTTCTAAGGGTCCGCGAACCGTCTTTAGCAGCCAAGAATAGGACATGTTATATTTTTTATGCGGAGCACGGAACGGAGCAACGGATGCTGACATCACACGGAGTGCTCTCCTCCTTTTTTGCGCCTCCATTGAAATGAATGGGTCCGCATCCAAGCCGCTAAACCAGCGGCTGGATGCGGACAAAAACAACGGTCGTGTGCATGTAGCCTTAACTGCAGGCTGGTATAGACCTGATTTAAAGCATTTTGTGAGAAAGTCATTTGTAACTACAGTTGAGCGGACACCTGTATGTTCGGGTTCGAGAAGTTTGGCCGAACTTCCTGGAAATGTTCGGGTTCGGGATCCGAACCCGATCCGAACTTCGTCCCGAACCCGAACCCCATTGAAGTCAATGGGGGCCCGAACTTTTCGGCACTAAAAAGGCTGTAAAACAGCCCAGGAAAGGGCTAGAGGGCTGCAAAAGGCAGCAACATGTAGGTAAATCCCATGCAAACAAATGTGGATAGGGAAATGAATAAAAATAAAAATAAAATAAATAAAAATTAACCAATATCAATTGGAGAGAGGTCCCATAGCAGAGAATCTGGCTTCACGTCACCCACCAATGGAACAGTCCATTCTCAGATATTTAGGCCCCGGCACCCAGGCAGAGGAGAGAGGTCCCGTAACAGAGAATCTGGCTTCATGTCAGCAGAGAATCAGTCTGCATGTCATAGCAGAGAATCAGGCTTCACGTCAGCCACCACTGCAACAGTCCATTGGCATATATTTAGGCCCAGCACCCAGGCAGAGGAGAGAGGTCCCATAGCAGAGAATCTGGCTTCACGTCATCCACCAATGGAATAGTCCATTCTCAGATATTTAGGCCCCAGCACCCAGGCAGAGGAGAGAGGTCCCGTAACAGAGAATCTGTCTTCATGTCAGCAGAGAATCAGTCTGCATGTCATAGCAGAGAATCAGTCTGCATGTCATAGCAGAGAATCAGGCTTCACGTCAGCCACCACTGCAACAGTCCATTGTCATATATTTAGGCCCAGCACCCAGGCAGAGGAGAGAGGTCCCGTAACAGAGAATCTGTCTTCATGTCAGCAGAGAATCAGTCTGCATGTCATAGCAGAGAATCAGGCTTCACGTCAGCCACCACTGCAACAGTCCATTGGCATATATTTAGGCCCAGCACCCAGGCAGAGGAGAGAGGTCCCGTAACAGAGGATCTGGCTTCATGTCAGCAGAGAATCAGTCTGCATGTCATAGCAGAGAATCAGGCTTCACGTCAGCCACCAGTGCAACAGTCCATTGTCATATATTTAGGCCCAGCACACAGGCAGAGGAGAGAGGTCCCGTAACAGAGAATCTGTCTTCATGTCAGCAGAGAATTAGTCTGCATGTCATAGCAGAGAATCAGGCTTCACGTCACCCAACTTTTGAACAGTCCATTGGCATATATTTAGGCCCAGGCACCCAGGCAGAGGAGAGAGGTCCCGTAACAGATAATCTGTCTTCATGTCAGCAGAGAATAAGTCTGCATGTCATAGCAGAGAATCAGGCTTCACGTCACCCAACATTGGAACAGTCCATTGGCATATATTTAGGCCCAGGCACCCAGGCAGAGGAGAGAGGTCCCGTAACAGAGAATCTGTCTTCATGTCAGCAGAGAATCAGTTTGCATGTCATAGCAGAGAATCAGACTTCACGTCAGCCACCAGTGCAACAGTCCATTGTCATATATTTAGGCCCAGCACACAGGCAGAGGAGAGAGGTCCCGTAACAGAGAATCTGTCTTCATGTTAGCAGAGAATTAGTCTGCATGTCATAGCAGAGAATCAGGCTTCACATCAGCCACCACTGCAACAGTCCATTGTCATATATTTAGGCCCAGCACCAAGGCAGAGAAGAGAGGTCCCGTAACAGAGAATCTGTCTTCATGTCAGCAGAGAATCAGTCTGCATGTCATAGCAGAGAATCAGGCTTCACGTCAGCCACCACTGCAACAGTCCATTGGCATATATTTAGGCCCAGCACCCAGGCAGAGGAGAGAGGTCCCGTAACAGAGAATCTGTCTTCATGTCAGCAGAGAATCAGTCTGCATGTCATAGCAGAGAATCAGGCTTCACGTCAACCACCAGTGCAACAGTCCATTATCATATATTTAGGCCCAGCACCCAGGCAGAGGAGAGAGGTCCCGTAACAGAGGATCTGTCTTCATGTCAGCAGAGAATCAGTCTGCATGTCATAGCAGAGAATCAGGCTTCACGTCAGCCACCACTGCAACAGTCCATTGGCATATATTTAGGCCCAGCACACAGGCAGAGGAGAGAGGTCCCGTAACAGAGAATCTGTCTTCATGTCAGCAGAGAATTAGTCTGCATGTCATAGCAGAGAATCAGGCTTCACGTCAGCCACCACTGCAACAGTCCATTGTCAGATATTTAGGCCCAGCACCCAGGCAGAGGAGAGAGGTCCCGTAACAGAGAATCTGTCTTCATGTCAGCAGAGAATCAGTCTGCATGTCATAGCAGAGAATCAGGCTTCACGTCAGCCACCAGTGCAACAGTCCATTGTCATATATTTAGGCCCAGCACCCAGGCAGAGGAGAGAGGTCCCGTAACAGAGGATCTGGCTTCATGTTAGCAGAGAATCAGTCTGCATGTCATAGCAGAGAATCAGGCTTCACGTCAGCCACCACTGCAACAGTCCATTGGCATATATTTAGGCCCAGCACACAGGCAGAGGAGAGAGGTCCCGTAACAGAGAATCTGTCTTCATGTCAGCAGAGAATCAGTCTCCATGTCATAGCAGAAAATCAGGCTTCACGTCAGCCACCAGTGCAACAGTCCATTGTCATATATTTAGGCCCAGCACCCAGGTAGAGGAGAGAGGTCCCGTAACAGAGAATCTGTCTTCATGTCAGCAGAGAATCAGTCTGCATGTCATAGCAGAGAATCAGGCTTCACGTCACCCAACATTGGAACAGTCCATTGGCATATATTTAGGCCCCGGCACCCAGACAGAGGAGAGGTTCATTCAACTTTGGGTAGCCTCGCAATATAATGGTAAAATGAAAATAAAAATAGGATTGAATGAGGAAGTGCCCTGGAGTACAATAATATATGGTTAAGGGGAGGTAGTTAATGTCTAATCTGCACAAGGGATGGACAGGTCCTGTGGGGTCCATGCCTGGTTCATTTTTATGAACGTCAGCTTGTCCACATTGGCTGTAGACAGGCGGCTGCGTTTGTCTGTAATGACGCCCCCTGCCGTGCTGAATACACGTTCAGACAAAACGCTGGCCGCCGGGCAGGCCAGCACCTCCAAGGCATAAAAGGCTAGCTCTGGCCACGTGGACAATTTAGAGACCCAGAAGTTGAATGGGGCCGAACCATCAGTCAGTACGTGGAGGGGTGTGCACACGTACTGTTCCACCATGTTAGTGAAATGTTGCCTCCTGCTAACACGTTGCGTATCAGGTGGTGGTGCAGTTAGCTGTGGCGTGTTGACAAAACTTTTCCACATCTCTGCCATGCTAACCCTGCCCTCAGAGGAGCTGGCCGTGACACAGCTGCCTTGGCGACCTCTTGCTCCTCCTCTGCCTTGGCCTTGGGCTTCCACTTGTTCCCCTGTGACATTTGGGAATGCTCTCAGTAGCGCGTCTACCAACGTGCGCTTGTACTCGCGCATCTTCCTATCACGCTCCAGTGCAGGAAGTAAGGTGGGCACATTGTCTTTGTACCGTGGATCCAGCAGGGTGGCAACCCAGTAGTCCGCACACGTTAAAATGTGGGCAACTCTGCTGTCGTTGCGCAGGCACTGCAGCATGTAGTCGCTCATGTGTGCCAGGCTGCCCAGGGGTAAGGACAAGCTGTCCTCTGTGGGAGGCGTATCGTCATCGTCCTGCCTTTCCCCCCAGCCACGCACCAGTGATGGGCCCGAGCTGCGTTGGGTGCCACCCCGCTGTGACTATGCTTCATCCTCATCCTCCTCCACCTCCTCCTCATCCTCGTCCTCCAGTAGTGGGCCCTGGCTGGCCACATTTGTACCTGGCCTCTGCTGTTGCAAAAAACCTCCCTATGAGTCACTTCGAAAAGACTGGCCTGAAAGTGCTAAAAATGACCCCTCTTCCTCCTCCTCCTCCTGGGCCACCTCCTCTTCCATCATCGCCCTAAGTGTTTTCTCAAGGAGACATAGAAGTGGTATTGTAACGCTGATAACGGCGTCATCGCCACTGGCCATGTTGGTGGAGTACTCGAAACAGCGCAACAGGGCACACAGGTCTCGCATGGAGGCCCAGTCATTGGTGGTGAAGTGGTGCTGTTCCGCAGTGCGACTGACCCGTGCGTGCTGCAGCTGAAACTCCACTATGGCCTGCTGCTGCTCGCACAGTCTGTCCAGCATGTGCAAGGTGGAGTTCCACCTGGTGGGCACGTCGCATATGAGGCGGTGAGCGGGAAGGCCAAAGTTACGCTGTAGCGCAGACAGGCGAGCAGCGGCAGGATGTGAACGCCGGAAGCGCGAACAGACGGCCCGCACTTTATGCAGCAGCTCTGACATGTCGGGGTAGTTGTGAATGAACTTCTGCACCACCAAATTCAGCACATGCGCCAGGCAAGGGATGTGCGTCAAACCGGCTAGTCCCAGAGCTGCAACGAGATTTCGCCCATTATCGCACACCACCAGGCCGGGCTTGAGGTTCACCGGCAGCAACCATTCGTCAGTCAGTTGTTCTATACCACGCCACAACTCCTGTGCGGTGTGGGGCCTGTCCCCCAAACATATGAGTTTCAGAATGGCCTGCTGACGTTTACCCCGGGCTGTGCTGAAGTTGGTGGTGAAGGTGTGTGGCTGACTGGATGAGCAGGTGGAAGAAGAGGAGGAGGAAGCCGAGAAGGAGGAGGTGGCAACAGGAGGCAAAGAATGTTGCCCTGCGATCCTTGGCGGCGGTAGGACGTGCGCCAAACAGCTCTCCGCCTGGGGCCCAGCTGCCACTACATTTACCCAGTGTGCAGTTAGGGAGATATAGCGTCCCTGGCCGTGCTTATTGGTCCACGTATCTGTGGTTAGGTGGACCTTGCTACAGATGGCGTTGAGCAGTGCACACTTGATTTTATCGGATACTTGGTTGTGCAGGGAAGGCACGGCTCAGAAGAGGCCGAGGCGGCAGAAGAGGCCGAGGCGGCAGCAGCAGAAGAGGCCGAGGCGGCAGCAGCAGAAGAGGCCGAGGCGGCAGCAGCAGAAGAGGTAGCAGGGGGAGCCTGAGTGACTTCCTTGTTTTTAAGGTGTTTACTCCACTGCAGTTCATGCTTTGCATGCAGGTGCCTGGTCATGCAGGTTGTGCTAAGGTTCAGAACGTTAATGCCTCGCTTCAGGCTCTGATGGCACAGCGTGCAAACCACTCGGGTCTTGTCGTCAGCACATTGTTTGAAGAAGTGCCATGCCAGGGAACTCCTTGAAGCTGCCTTTGGGGTGCTCGGTCCCAGATGGTGGCGGTCAGTAGCAGGCGGAGTCTCTTGGCGGCGGGTGTTCTGCTTTTGCCCACTGCTCCCTCTTTTGCTACGCTGTTGGCTCGGTCTCACCACTGCCTCTTCCTCCGAACTGTGAAAGTCAGTGGCACGACCTTCATTCCATGTGGGGTCTAGGACCTCATCGTCCCCTGCATCGTCTTCCACCCAGTCTTGATCCCTGACCTCCTGTTCAGTCTGCACACTGCAGAAAGACGCAGCAGTTGGCACCTGTGTTTCGTCATCATCAGAGACTTGCTGAGGTGGTATTCCCATGTCCTCATCATCAGGAAACATAAGTGGTTGTGCGTCAGTGCATTCTATGTCTTCCACCGCTGGGGAAGGGCTAGGTGGATGCCCTTGGGAAACCCTGCCAGCAGAGTCTTCAAACAGCATAAGAGACTGCTGCATAACTTGAGGCTCAGACAGTTTCCCTGATATGCATGGGGGTGATGTGACAGACTGATTGGGTTGGTTTTCAGGCGCCATCTGTGCGCTTTCTGCAGAAGACTGGGTGGGAGATAATGTGAACGTGCTGGATCCACTGTCGGCCACCCAATTGACTAATGCCTGTACCTGCTCAGGCCTTACCATCCTTAGAATGTCATTGGGCCTGTCATGGTCTTACCTTCTTGCTGTTCTCCTTCGTTTGACATGTGCTGGCGGCCATCTTGGTTTCTGGGTTTCTTGTAGCCTCCCACCCGGCGGCTTCTCCTTCCCACTGGGAGGAGCTGGATGCCTAGCTCATATATATAGGAGGTCTGTGGCTTCAGTTCCTTGCTTGGTCCTCCTGTGTTCACATGCTTCTAAGACCGCTGCTGCTTCTGGTTCCTGATCCTGGCTTCGTCTGACTACCCTGCTGGTTCCTGATCCAGGCTTCGTCTGACTACCCTGCTGGTTCCTGATCCAAGCTTCGTCTGATTACCCTGCTGGTTCCTGATCCAAGCTTCGTCTGATTACCCTCCTGGTTCCTGACCTCTGGCTTCGCAAGACCCTGCTTCGGTTTAGCCATCCGTTTGGACTTTTGCCTTACAGCTTTATTTTCAATAAAGCCTTCTTATTTCCACTTATCTCTTGTTGTACGTCTGGTTCATGGTTCCTTGACATTAGGACCAAGCCATGAATTCTGACGGTACAGGGCCATCCTCGCTACCTACGCTGGTTGCCAGACTTGATCAGCAGGATCACCTGTTGGGTCTGTTCGCTGTGGCGTTGCAAACCCTGCTTGAACGCACGGCTCATTTAGCTTCCGTTGCCGATGGGTCGGTTGTCGCTCCTGGGCCCGCTCCTACTGCCGCTCCGGTTGTTGCGCCAGAGTCTACCCCGACACCTGTTGCTGCGCCTGCGGTGTTTCGGGGTATGACCGGTTCTGCCCCCCTTCCACAGCGCTTTGGGGGAGAGCCAACTCAGTGCCGAGGTTTCCTTAACCAGGTGGGCATTTATTTCAAGTTGCTGCCACATGCCTTTCCTACTGAGAGATCAAAGGTGGGCTTCTTGATCTCGCTGCTCTCGGACAAGGCCTTGGCCTGGGCCAGCCCTTTATGGGAGAACAACAATCCGGTGGTTGCCGAGTTTTCCGGTTTTGTTGCTTCTCTTCGGAAGGTATTCGATGTGCCGGCTCGTGCTGCCTCTGCTGCGAAGCTCCTTATGTCCATCAGACAGGGTTCACGATCCGTAGCTGAATACGCCATTGAGTTTCGTACCCTGGCAGTAGAGGTGGGCTGGAATAATGAGGCTCTGGTCGCTGCTTTCTCTCATGGTCTCTCGGATGCCTTGAAGGATGAGGTTGCAGCTAAGGACCTACCAGTGGAGCTCGAGTCTCTTATTTCTTTCCTGATTTTGATTGACACCAGACTCAGGGAGAGACCTTCCTTTAGGGAGAGCCTGCGGAGGTCTTCTAACAGATTGGCGCCTACGTTTGCTGTCCCACCCGTGCCTCCCTCTCCTCCCACGCCTCCTGGGGATGACTTGTCTGGGGGTGAACCCATGCAGCTGGGGTTTGCTCGCCTGTCCGAGGGGGAGAGGGCACTCCGTGGACGCGAGGGCCGATGCATGTACTGTGGTCTCGGTGGGCATTTTCGGTTGGCATGCCCGAACCGTCCGGGAAACGCTCGCACCTGAGATCCTGTCGGGGGCAGATCTTGGGTGGAGTCTCCTCGTCCCCGGTTTCCCGTGTTGACAAACCACTGATTACTGTTGTCCTCTCCTGGGTCGGGGGCTCGGTGACGACCCAGGCGTTGGTGGACTCTGGTGCTGGTGGTTTGTTCATTGATAGTGTGTTCGCTGCCGCCAATTCCATTCCTCTGCAGCCTCGAGGTTCCCCACTGGCTCTTGAGGCGATAGACGGCAGACCCCTTCTGCCGCCACACGTGACTCATGAGACCCTTCCAGTGGGGATGGCCATTGGTGCCGTTCACAGTGAGTCGGTCTGTCTCCAGGTTATTTCGTCTCCACACTACTCGGTGGTCTTGGGGTACCCCTGGCTCCAGAAGCATAATCCGACTTTCGATTGGAGGTCGGCCGAGATCCTCTCGTGGTCACCGCAGTGTGGGGCTAGTTGCATCCATGGGTCTGTCAAGTTGCTGTGTACTTCCTCGGACTCTCTGTTGCCTCCCGAATACGAGGAGTACAGGGATGTATTCGATAAGGTGCGTGCGGTTGCCCTACCTCCGCACCGCCCATACGATTGTGCCATAGAGTTACAATCTGGTGCCGTTCCTCCTCGTGACAAAGTCTATCCACTGTCGGTAGCAGAGAATGAGGCCATGGAGGAGTACGTGAGGGAGGCGCTTTCACGCGGACACATTCGCAAATCCTCGTCCCCGGCAGGGGCTGGATTTTTCTTTGTGAAAAAGAGGGGCGGCGAGTTGAGGCCTTGCATCGATTACAGGGGTCTCAATCGCATCACGATCAAGAACGCTTACCCGATACCCTTGATTTCCGAGCTGTTCGATCGCCTCAAAGGGGCCACGGTCTTTACCAAACTCGACCTGAGGGCGGCATATAACCTGGTAAGGATCAAGGCGGGCGATGAGTGGAAGACCGCGTTTAACACCAGGACCGGTCATTATGAATCCTTGGTTATGCCCTTTGGGTTGTGCAATGCGCCCGCAGTCTTCCAGGAATTCATCAACGATGTTTTCCGTGACCTGTTGCAGCAGTGTGTGGTGGTCTATTTGGATGACATCTTGGTATATTCTGAATCCATGGAGGCCCACATTCTGGATGTCAGACGAGTGTTGCAACGGGTACGAGAGAACAAGCTGTTCGGTAAGCTTGAGAAATGCGAATTTCACCGATCCCAGGTAACCTTCTTAGGTTACATCATTTCCGCTGAGGGGTTCTCCATGGACCCTGAGAAGGTTTCGGCTGTCTTACAGTGGCCCCAGCCCAGTGGTCTTTGTGCCCTGCAGAGCTTTTTGGGCTTCGCCAATTATTATCGGAAGTTCATCAGGGACTTTTCCATGCTAGCCAAGCCTCTCACGGATCTGACCAGGAAGGGCAGTAATCCCCAGGCCTGGCCGCTCGAGGCCATCCGAGCTTTTGAGGCTCTAAAGTCCGCCTTTGTGTCGGCTCCGATTCTGTCGCATCCCAAGCCTGGGTTGCCTTTTGTCCTCGAGGTGGACGCGTCTGAGACGGGAGTAGGCGCCCTTCTGTCTCAGCGTAGAACACCAGAGGGTCCTCTGCTTCCTTGTGGGTTTTACTCACGGAAACTGTCTTCCGCGGAGTGCAACTATCAGATTGGTGACAGGGAGTTATTGGCCATCGTGCAGGCCCTTAAAGAATGGAGGCACTTGCTCGAGGGCTCGGTGGTTCCGGTTCTCATCCTGACGGACCACAAGAATCTGACCTACCTCTCTGAGGCCAAGAGATTGACACCACGTCAGGCCAGATGGGCTCTGTTCTTGTCACGTTTTAATTACGTGGTCTCCTACCTACCCGGTTCCAAGAACATCAGAGCGGATGCCTTATCACGGCAGTACTCCGAGCTGTCCGGGGAGGAGTCGATTCCGACTTCGGTCATACCTCCGAATCAGATCCTGGCCGCCATTTGCACCAGCCTGACCTCTCCCCTGGGTGAGCAGATTTTGGCGGCTCAATCTGGTGCTCCCTCTGGGAGACCCAACGGCAGATGTTTTGTGCCTGAGGAGTTGCGCACTCGGTTGTTGCGAACCTACCATAACTCCAAGGCCGCGGGGCATCCTGGAAAGAATCAGCTGTCCTGGGCTGTTTCACGTCTGTTCTGGTGGCCTTCTCTACGTTCCGACATCGCCGCATATGTAGCGGCATGCTCCGTTTGTGCCCAGAGTAAGTCCCCTCGGCACCGTCCGTTGGGCCTTTTGCAACCCATAGCCACCGGGGAGCGTCCATGGTCACACCTGGGGATGGATTTCATTGTGGACCTTCCTGCATCCCGAGGCCATACGGTCATTCTCATGATTGTGGATCGGTTTTCCAAAATGTGCCACTGTGTTCCTCTCAAGAAGTTACCCTCTGCACAAGAGTTGGCCACGATTTTTGCCAGGGAGGTCTTCCGGTTGCACGGTTTGCCCAAGGAGATTGTGTCGGATCGGGGGAGTCAGTTCGTGTCCAGGTTCTGGCGCTCCTTTTGCTCCCAGTTGGGGATTCATCTCTCTTTCTCCTCGGCCTACCACCCTCAGTCCAATGGGGCCGCAGAACGATCCAATCAGGCCTTGGAGCAATTCCTTCGTTGCTATGTCTCCGATCACCAAGACAATTGGGTTGACCTCCTGCCTTGGGCTGAGTTTGCCAGGAACACGGCGGTGAACTCTTCCTCTGGGACGTCTCCCTTCATGGCCAATTATGGGTTCCAACCTGCCGTGTTACCGGAGGTATTCTCTCCCCAGGATATTCCGGCTGTGGAGGATCACCTTTCCGTCCTACGTGCTTCTTGGGTACAGATCCAGAGGTCCCTTGAGGTCTCTGCGCAGCGCCAGAGACTCCAGGCTGATCGCAGACGAGCGCCCGCTCCTTCCTACCAGGTCGGAGACCGCGTATGGTTGTCCACCCGCAACCTCAACCTTCGAGTGCCCACTCCCATTGGCGTGGTTATGGTCCAGAGGAGCGTTCCTGGGTTCCCTCCGCAGATGTCCATGCTCCTGCCTTGCTCCGAGCCTTCCACGCACGCTTCCCTCAGAAACCGTTCTTTACTCCGCGGAGGAGGGGCCCTTGAGGGGGAGGTACTGTCATGGTCTTACCTTCTTGCTGTTCTCCTTCGTTTGACATGTGCTGGCGGCCATCTTGGTTTCTGGGTTTCTTGTAGCCTCCCACCCGGCGGCTTCTCCTTCCCACTGGGAGGAGCTGGATGCCTAGCTCATATATATAGGAGGTCTGTGGCTTCAGTTCCTTGCTTGGTCCTCCTGTGTTCACATGCTTCTAAGACCGCTGCTGCTTCTGGTTCCTGATCCTGGCTTCGTCTGACTACCCTGCTGGTTCCTGATCCAGGCTTCGTCTGACTACCCTGCTGGTTCCTGATCCAAGCTTCGTCTGATTACCCTGCTGATTCCTGATCCAAGCTTCGTCTGATTACCCTCCTGGTTCCTGACCTCTGGCTTCGCAAGACCCTGCTTCGGTTTAGCCATCCGTTTGGACTTTTGCCTTACAGCTTTATTTTCAATAAAGCCTTCTTATTTCCACTTATCTCTTGTTGTACGTCTGGTTCATGGTTCCTTGACAGGGCCCCACCATATATCGCTGTAAATTCTGGCGGCTACTGGGACCTGAGGTAGTTTGTACACTAGGACGTGTGGATGTGGCAGAACGGCCACGTCCTCTCCGAGCACCAGAGGGTCCACTAACACCACCACGACCATGTCCACGTCCGCGTCCCTTACTAGATGTTTTCCTCATTGTTATCGTTCACCACAACAACAAAAATATTATTTGGCCCAGTGTATTGAATTCAAATTCAGGCCTTTTTTTACAGACACCTAACACTATCTGGCTATCTATTTAGGTACCGTATTACACTAATACAGGCACAGTAGTAACCACAGATTTAGCTGACTATGAATTTGAGGCCTAGTATTTAGGCGGTGGGTGACAGGTATAGGTTTACTGACAGAATTAGACTTGGAAATGCACAGTAGCGTGTGTGTGAAGTTATTCAGAATGACCCTATGTGCACCTTGAATCTGATATACCCTTTTAGGGATAGATTTAAAATAGCTCTGATACAGCAGAAACCACTAAATTAGGAAATTGCTAAATTGGGAATTGTATTTGAACCCAGAACAAAAAATGTGCTTTGACGGACACTAAATAACTTGACCAGCCACAACAGTACAGCAGTAACGACAGATTTAGCTGGATATAAATTTGAGGCCTAGTATTTAGGCGCTGGGTGACAGGTATAGATTTACTGACAGAATTAGACTTGGAAATGCACAGTAGCGTGTGTGTGAAGTTATTCAGAATGACCCTATGTGCACCTTGAATCTGATATACCCTTTTAGGGATAAATTTAAAGTAGGCCTGATACAGCAGAAACCACTAAATTAGGAAATTGCTAAATTGGGAATTGTATTTCAACCCAGAACAAAAAATGTGCTTTGACGGACACTAAATAACTTGCCCAGCCACAACAGTACAGCAGTAACAACAGATTTAGCTGGATATAAATTTGAGGCCTAGTATTTAGGCGCTGGGTGACAGGTATAGGTTTACTGACAGAATTAGACTTGGAAATGCACAGTAGCGTGTGTGTGAAGTTTTTCAGAATGACCCTATGTGCACCTTGAATCTGATATACCCTTTTAGGGATAGATTTAAAATAGCTCTGATACAGCAGAAACCACTAAATTAGGAAATTGCTAAATTGGGAATTG
This sequence comes from Bufo gargarizans, assembly GCF_014858855.1. Lineage (NCBI taxonomy): Eukaryota > Metazoa > Chordata > Amphibia > Anura > Bufonidae > Bufo > Bufo gargarizans. The sequence continues at coordinate 487,767,930 of NC_058080.1, read as the reverse complement.
TATTTCAACCCAGAACAAAAAATGTGCTTTGACGGACACTAAATAACTTGACCAGCCACAACAGTACAGCAGTAACGACAGATTTAGCTGGATATAGGTATACGTTTACTGACAGAATTAGACTGGGATATGGCCAACAAATAACCACACTATTGATGGTTAAATGCACATGGTGTGACAGCTTGACCAACCACACTACTGAGGGTTAAATGCACTTGGTGACAGGCGCAGCTTGCCCCTGATGTAGTATGGCCAAAAAATAAACAGACTATTGCTGGTTAAATGCACTTGGTGTGACAGCTTGACCAACCACACTACTGAGGGTTAAATGCACTTGGTGACAGGCGCAGCTTGCCCCTGATGTACTATATGGCCAAAAAATAAACAGACTATTGCTGGTTAAATGCACTTGGTGTGACAGCTTCACCCTGATGTAGGATTTAGCCAAAAAACAACCACACCATTGAGGGTTAAATGCACTTGGTGACAGGCGCAGCTTGCCCCTGATGTAGTATATGGCCAAAAAATAAACAGACTATTGCTGGTTAAATGCACTTGGTGTGACAGCTTCACCCTGATGTAGGCTTTAGCCCAAAAACAACCACACCATTGAGGGTTAAATGCACTTGGTGACAGGCGCAGCTTGCCCCTGATGTAGTATATGGCCAAAAAATAAACAGACTATTGCTGGTTAAATGCACTTGGTGTGACAGCTTGACCCTGATGTAGGCTTTAGCCAAAAAACAACCACACCATTGAGGGTTAAATGCACTTGGTGGCAGCTTGTGCTGGCGCAACACAAGACACAAAATGGCCGCCGATCACCCCAGAAAAAAGTGACTGAAAAACGCTCTGGGCAGCCTAAAAACAGTGAGCAATTCAATAGCAGCAGTTCAATCATCCACAGCTGCAGATCGATCAATGGATGGAGTCTTTTGGAGGAGTTAATCAGCCTAATCTCGCCCTACTGTCGCAGCTGCAACCTCTCCCTACGCTAATCAGAGCAGAGTGACGGGCGGCGCTATGTGACCCCAGCTTAAATAGAGGCTGGGTCACATGGTGCTCTGGCCAATCACAGCCATGCCAATAGTAGGCATGACTGTGACGGCCTCTTGGGGCAAGTAGTATGACGCTTGTTGATTGGCTGCTTTGCAGCCTTTCAACAAGCGCCAAGAAAGCGACGAACACCGAACCCGAACAAGGACTTTTACGAAAATGTCCGGGTTCGGGTCCGTGTCACGGACACCCCAAAATTCGGTACGAACCCGAACTATACAGTTCGGGTTCGCTCATCCCTATTTGTAACAAAGCTAATTTTTGGAGAAATTAGGCAAAGTGACTAAATCTAATTTTTTGAAACTTCACTCATCTCTGCTGCCTTATACTTTGTCTACTGATTCCACTGTTCGCATCAATTTACAATCTGGCAAACAATAAGAAAATTTTACCACTAAAGTGTGCCAAGGTTGAGAGATTTAAACAGTCATTTTTTTTTTTTTTGCCAGAAAATACATAAACTGTTTTATAAATGAAAAAAAGGAAAGCGTAGTTTACAGAATGTCATTAGCTCCCTAGCATTTCTTTATATTCTCTGTTATTATTATCTGTGGAATTTCATTCTTTTTTTCTATACAGTAAACTATGTATGATTTGCCCTTGACAAAGATATTTTGCAAGTTGTCATAGAGGCAAATGCAGTCTGTGTATGATTGGTAAAATACTGTTTTTCAGGAAATGAAATGAAATATGATGGATCTCTGATCCCCACGAGGCAGAAAAACATACTTGACTTGAGGCAGTTGCACTCCTAATATAATGTATTAGCAAGTTGCCAGAACTGTCTCTGCCATATTGTTCCTATTCGTAAAAAGTCTAAATGAAGTAAAACAGTCCTGGCATTCATAAAATCCATCCCTGGGAGCTAGACGTGAATGCTGGAAAAATCATTCTCATGGAAATAACAAACATGATCTATTTGACAGAAACTGTATCTCTAAACATGTATATAAGCTCCAGGATTTTGGAAGAATAGGCTGCCGTGAAGTTAGAAAGAAATGCATTTCATAAATTCATTTATGTTCATAATTTTAAATTAAATTAGTACAATGTTTTCAAAATGAATACTCAATCACACATTTATATTTACTCATTTGAATTCCTTCAACATAGAACTGCATCAATTTCACTCACTGCAACCAGAGTATAAGCAGTATTATATAAGTAGACTTAGCAATAGTATTATGACAGCAAGGATGTAGGATGTACCTTGTATATAGTGATAAAACCATTTGCTAACTACTCACTTGTTTCAGCAATTTCCAAGAAATTTTAAGCTACTCTAGGAATTCCCATGGACAATGAAAACACGGCAATTTTTTTGTAGTGTGATACAAGATATAGGTGTAGCCTAAGCATTTTCCTCCCACATAATATCTCTGGGACTTCTAATAATATACTGAACGAACAAACCTGATATTGCGGCATTTTAGAACTTTACAATGTGTGCTCCTTTCTAGACCTCAGTTTGTACACTACCACTAATGTGACCTTTTCTATGTCTTGCTGACATATCAGACAATGCTATTGTGGGAAATCTCCTTTAGAGCTAAATCAATAAATGTATCCGTCCAGAAAACCATATACTGGAATTTGTATGTTTTTAATTACCTAAAGTGAAGTTAGAAGATATCTCTATTAGCTTCAGATCATTTTAGGTTAAGATATAGTATGTAGAATATTTTCAGGAATATTTTTTAGTTCATTGACATTGTATGGTATAAACTAAATTATTTTTGCATATATAATGCCTTGAAAAAGTATTCCTACCCCTTGACCTTTTCCAAATTTTTTCACATTACACCCATAAACTAATATGTATTTTATTGGCATTTTATGTTATAGACCAATACAAAGGAACAAGTATGTGTGAAGAAAAGCATCCCCATAGCACCATACTGCCACCAACATAATTGAAGGTGGGGATGGTATGCTCAGGGTGATGTGCAATGTTAGCTTTCTGCCACACATAGCATTTTGCATTTAGGTCAAAAATTTAATTTTGTTCTCATCTGACCACAGCACCTTCTTCCACATGTTTGCTTTGTCCACTATATGGTTTGTGGCAAGCTGCAAACATGACATTTTATGGCTTGCTTTTAGGTGGTTGGCTGTATCTTGGTAGGTTTGCTTTTGTGCCATATTCCATCCATTTTCGGATGATGGATTGAACAGCGCTCCATGAGATTTTCAGACCTCAGGATATTTTTTGTAACCTAACCCCATTTTACACTTCTCCACAACTTTATCCCTTACCTGTCTGATATTTTTCTTGTTTTTTTCTGATGCTCTTTGATCACTAATGTTCTCTAACAAACCTCTGATGCCTTCACAGAACAGCTGTAATTATACTGAGAATAAGGTGACTTCTGAAGGCAATTGGTTACACTGAATTTTATTTAGGGGTATCAGAGTTCAGGGGGGTGACTAGAAATACATGCCACACTTGTCAGATTTTTATTTATAAAAATTTTTGAAAACCATAATTTTCTTTTCACTTCACATATACTTGCTACTTTGTGTTGGTCTATAACATAAAATCCCAATAAAATACATTTACTGTAAGGTTGTGTCTGTAATGGGAAAAATGTAGAAAAGTTCAAGGCTTATGGATACTTTTTCAAGGATCTGTACTAGTATATTGTATGTATTGTGTACATGCCTTTTTGGAGGCTGAACGCTAGAACTTCAACTTGTTGATGCTATGTTCTTGTACTTTAATTAAGCTTTATTATGTGGCACAGAACTTGTGACACATTATGTATGTGAATAAATGCCTTAACAAGTTGTTCAGCATCAGATGGGACCTTTCTGCCAGACCTGTGGTGGGAAGCATATTTACCTGCAGTGCATCACTTATGATCATCCACCACAGCTACCTTGCTCTAGTTTCCACGTGTTAACATCCTATTTTATGTGGCTCATGTGGCCACTGCAGCCGATGACTAGCCACATCGATGCTGTGTTCTCCATACATCACGTAACCCATTCTGCCAGAAGATGAACAACCGCTTTAAACTTACTTTGTGTTTTACCTGATGTCTTATCTGCACATGATGATAATATACAGTTGTGTTCAAAATAATAGCAGTCAGACATCACTAACCTGATCAATCACCGTTTTTGGTAGAAATGATATTTCTACATGGCAAATAATTTACTAGCAGATGTAGTAGAGTAATAGAAATCCAACAGACCCAACAATCATGTGTTGCATGCTGCTGATTCTGTGTAATTCAATCACATGTTCAAAATAATAGTGTGGAGTTCAATTAGTGAGGTCATTCATTCTTTGAAAAACAGGTGGCAATTATTGCACTTATTTAAGGAAGGAAGGCAGCAAATGTTTTACATGCTGGTTACAGTGCATTTCTCTCTGAAATTCTGATGAAAGTGGGTCATTCTAGACATTGTTCAGAAGAACAGCGTACCTTGATTAAAAAGTTGATTAGAGAGGGAAAAACATATAAAGAAGTGCAGAAAATGATAGGCTGCTGAGCTAAAATGATCGCAAATGCTTTAAAATGGCAACCAAAACATTAGACGTGGTATAAAGCGAAAAACTACCATTCAAATGGATAGAAGAATAGCCAAAATGGCAAGAACTCAGCCAACAATCAGCTCCAGGAAGATCAAAGAAGGTCTAAAGTTACCTGTGATTACTGTTACAATTAGAATCTCGGTGCCAAAGAGCACATTGACTGGCCTAAAGAGAAATGGCGCAATATTTTGTGGACTGATTAAAGTAAGATTGTTCTTTTTGGGTCTAGTGGCCGGAGACAGTTTGTCAGATGACCCCCAAACACTGAATTCAAGCCACTGTACACTGAAGACAGCGAAGCATGGTGGCGCAAGCATCATAATATGTGGATGTTTCTCATACTACGGTGTTTGGCCTATTAATTGCATACCAGGGATCATGGATCAGTTTGAATACATCAGAATACTTGAAGAGGTCATGGTCCCTTATGCTAATAAGGAAATGCCCTTGAAATGGGTGTTCCAACAAGACAAGGACCCCAAACACCAGTAAACGTAAATCTTGGTTCCAGACCAACAAGATTGATGTTATGGAGTGGCCAGCCCAATCCCCAGATTTTAATCCAATAGAAGACTTGTGGGGTGACATAAAAAATGCAGTTTCAGAGGCAAAACCAAGAAATTGAGAAGAACTGTAAAATGTAGTCCAATCATCCTGGGCTGGAATACCTGTTCACAGGTGTCAGAAGTTGGTTTACTCCATGCAACACAGATGTACAGCAGTTCCAGAAACAGTGGTTATACAACTACATATTAGTTAAGTGATTGAAAGGAAAGCAAAATCTTCAAACATTTTTCAGTTTATATAGTTTGTAAAGAAGAATACAAACACTGCTATTCTTTTGAACAGTCTAATATTCACTTTTCTTCAAATTTGATATATTGTTCTTCATCTTTTGATTTGAAATAGAATGTGGAGTGTTCCCAATGCATTTGTGTGTATGGAAATAGAAGCTATTAGAAGGATTTTGAGCTTTATTCACTTTTTTAAATACACTGCTATTATTTTGAACACAACTGTATATACACTCACCTAAAGAATTATTAGGAACACCTGTTCTATTTCTCATTAATGTGATTATCTAGTCAACCAATCACATGGCAGTTGCCTCATTGCATGTAGGGTTGTGGTCCTGGTCAAGACAATCTCCTGAACTCCAAACTGAATGTCAGAATGGGAAAGAAAGTTGATTTAAGCAATTTTGAGCGTGGCATGGTTGTTGGTGCCAGACGGGCCGGTCTGAGTATTTCACAATCTGCTCAGTCACTGGGATTTTCACGCACAACCATTTCTAGGATTTACAAAGAATGGTGTAAAAAAAAGGGAAAAACATCCAGTATGCGGCAGTCCTGTGGGTGAAAATGCCTTGTTGATGCTAGAGGTCAGAGGAGAATGGGCCGACTGATTCAGGCTGATAGAAGAGCAACGTTGACTAAAATAACCACTCGTTACAACTGAGGTATGCAGCAAAGCATTTGTGAAGCCACAACACACACAACCTTGAGGCGCATGGGCTACAACAGCAGAAGACCCCACCGGGTACCACTCATATCAACTGCAAATAGGAAAAAGAGGCTACAATTTGCACAAGCTCAACAAAATTGGACTGTTGAAGACTGGAAAATTGTTGCCTAGTCTGATGAGTCTCGATTTCTGTTGAGACATTCAAATGGTAGAGTCTGAATTTGGCGTAAACAGAAAGAGAACATGTATCCATCATGCCTTGTTACCACTGTGCAGGCTGGTGGTGGTGGTGTAATGGTGTGGGGGATGTTTTCTGGGCACACTTTAGGCCCCTTAGTGCCAATTGGCCATCGTTTAAATGCCACGGGCTACCTGAGCATTGTTTCTTACCATGTCCATCCCTTCATGACCACCATGTACCCATCCTCTGATGGCTACTTCCAGCAGGATAATGCACCATGTCACAAAGCTCGAATCATTTCAAATTGGTTTCTTGAACATGACAATGAGTTCACTGTACTAAAATGGCCCCCACAGTCACCAGATCTCAACCCAATAGAGCATCTTTGGGATGTGGTGGAACGGGAGCTTCGTGCCCGGGATTTCCATCCCTCAAATCTCCACCAACTGCAAGATGCTATCCTATCAATATGGGCCAACGTTTCTAAAGAATGCTATCAGCACCTTTTTGAATCAATGCCACATAGAATTAAGGCAGTTCTGAAGGCAAAAGGGGGTCCAACACCGTATTAGTATGGTGTTCCTAATAATTCTTTAGGTGAGTGTATATATGATGCATATAAGGAATAACTGTTCTATCTGTCTGACTGTCTTTTTCTCAGGGACAATGGCGGATTGTGTATTTATGACTTGGGGTGGTGGAACCTTCTCTGGTGTGAGTGTAATTGCAAGAGCTGGAGAGTTCTAGGAACCACGTGGAGTCTACTTGTATAAATCTCATAGCACACCCAGCTATAGTAGATGAGACCTGAAAAAGGGAGGGATACCGGAAGACCAGGGACCTGTGGAGCTGGAGAGAAGGAACCAGAACCCAGCAGTGGGAACTAGGTAAGTATGATGACCAGTGTGGGTCTGGTCATTCTGTGAGGTCTTTAAAAAAAAAGTTGGACAGCCCTTTTAAAGAGGTATTCCTATCTGGGATATGGATATGCCATCAACATCAGATAGGTGCTGGTCCCACTCCATTCACCATTATGGGGGTTCAGAAAATTGCTGAGTGCTGGCTGTTTATGACAAGTCCATAGCTGTGAATGGAGAGATGGCAGCAGCTCTTGCGCGGTGTACTCACCACACATAGGACTTCTAGGAATAACAAAATGCGCTTGCCTAGCTGTTCATCTGCTGGAATAGACTACCAGATATTTACCTGCAAGATATGCGAACTTTGCCTTGCTGAATCTTATGCCACAAAACTATATATGAATCTGCTCAGCTCTTCCTGCTTTCTAAGATGCTGCCTGCAGATTTTATTGTATTTTGTGGTGATCTATTCAGACGCAAGGAGACTGGCCGGAAAAGGTTAAGTGGGGACAGTGGTGGCAAAACGAAAAAACCTTATTTATATACAAAGCAATTACAGTTCCTAAAACCTATATTTGAACTAAGACTGTAAGTATTTCAAATTTTAATATTGAATGTTTAATTAAAAAAATATACAAATATCATAATAAATTTAATTTAATCTTTTATTTTTTTTAAGAACTGTTGACAGTCTTGTTGAAGACGCAGCAACTTTTTGTGTATATCCCCTCAAGAACGCTCCTCACCAGCACAAACTCCTCCAATGCCAACTACACCTCTGCCACAGATTCCGACAACTCCACTGAATATTGGCGACAAATGTTCCAGCAAAAGGAAAAGATCAACTCCTCCTCAGCCTGTTTCGGGATCAAATACTCGAGGCATAGTCGACTGCCATGTCCTTGAGTACTTATCCCGAAACGGCCTGAGTGTCAAGAGGACTCAATTATGTTGGGTATGGGGACCTTTTTTACAAAGAGTTCTGTTATGTCCCCTGGACACTCTGTGTCTCTCAGGCGCTGCTGGCAATGCTGCCGGTATCTGCTCAGCAAGTTACGCACACAGGCCGATGTACTACTTAACCAGAGCAAGGTTTATTACTCAGAACATTATGGCATTCTTACATGGAGGAGTCTTATTCCAACAGCTTCTGTCCTTATCAGATGTAATCCCTTCTCAGCCTCATGTGTCTGCTTCCAGTTCCCCTCACACACACTGTCTGACTTCCTGGTACAGCTCCTCCTCCCCCATCATGCATCAGGAGAAAAAGGGTAAAGGTCACAGTGATCTATCACAACATCACACCTCCTTTCCTCCCCCAAAAAAAAAAAAACATAACAAGAGAACAAAATGTTGAACACATAACATAACAAGGCAAGCGAGATCAGTTCAGCAAGTAGTATCTCCAACTCAGTTCTGTGATTTCCGCAGCACTTCATGAGCCCTTTGTCTCTGTTCCCTGACCTCCAATGTGTCCCGTAAGATTTCAGCACTCTAACAGCGAGGCGTTTGACGTCTCTGACGGGTAGACCGACGCAGAGGTACAGCACCGGGAGGAATAAAGTCAGTCAAAGGTACTGGAGAGGTCAGTGGGCGTCCCACAGACAAATCAGTCTCTGCAACTTCAGGAACATGTCCGGGCTCCTCAGGAATATGGTCACCAACCGGTTCAGGGTTTGGGTGTAAACTTGTGGGATCATGCCAGACACCATGCCATATGTCACCAGCAGAGTTCAGAGTAGACTCTGGTGGGTGGTCAGAAAGAAGGGTCGGTTTTGTCACTAGTGGCCGGCAAATGCGTTTCCTCAATTGTGAAAGGTGTCGCCGAACACAAATGCCTTCCTCCAGGCGGACAAGGTACATTCTTCTGCCAAGAGTTCCATCAATAACGCCAGGAAGCCAAGAAGGCAAAGCTCTGTAATTCTGAGACCATACAAGATCACCGGCACGGAATCCCAGACGGCCCGGCGGAGGAGGTGTAGGTGACTGCTCCTGCGGACGAACTAAATCAAGTTTGGTGCGGAGATGCCTGCCAAACATAAGAAAAGCCGGTGACAGCCCAGTAGTAGCGTGTTTCGTGTTACGGTACATGATCAAGAATTCCAGCAGCTTCTCTTCTGACAGTCCAACCTGGTCAGAGTGGACAGTAAGTGCTTCTTAAATGACTGCACAAATCGTTCTGCCAGCCCATTTGAAGCTGGATGATAAGGAGCTGTTTTGTAGTGTTGGACACCCAAACCACTAAGGAAGGATTGAAACTCATGCGATGTAAATTGAGTTCCATTGTCGGAGACTATGGCTGTAGGCAAGCCAAATTGAGCAAAGAGCTTCCTTAAGACTAGAATGGTAGCAGCTGAGGTAATAGAAGGCATTTGAAAAACCTCCGGCCATTTTGAATGTGCATCTACTACGATCAAATACATTTTACCCTGGATGGGGCCAGCAAAATCAAGATGGAGTCTGGACCACGGTTCTGTTGGCCATGGCCAAGGTTGCAGGGTTCCTCTCTTTTGGGGTCGCTGGGCTTGACAGCACCCAGGACATTGAGCAACATAATCTTCAATTGCTGTATCCATTTGTGGCCACCAAACATAGCTCTGGGCCCGCTGCTTCATGCGCACCACACCAGGATGGCCTTCATGCAGTATCCTTAGCATGGTTGATTGCAAGTACTGGGGTACAATCACTCTATTGCCCCATTGTAGGCAACCAGCATTAGTCACAAGCTCACATTTTCTGGCAAAGTACGGACGAAAGTCACCTGAAACACTCTCTGGCCATCCAGTCTGAACATAAGAGAATATCTGAGACAGGAAAGGATCTGTGGCTGTATGTCTGGCAATCAGGGAGGTGGACATGCAAGATCG